>NC_089485.1:1290306-1612883 GCF_036810415.1 Kwoniella dendrophila CBS 6074
GCAGTGGAGGTGGTCCATCTATAACTTGTATAACTAACTTAACATGAAACAGGGATAGAGGTTTGTGCATTTGTGTTTTTTAGTTTGATATGTTAGTTAAGGTGAGCCTTTGACGACAATGAATAGTTCTAGTATAGTCTTATAATGATAATATTGGGGTACAGGACAATGCACGGGGTCACAAAATAAACGAGAATCATCAACTCCGCTCCACAGGCTATGCAATATGGAACAGACTAGAAGGGGAACGAAAGAGTTTTCACGACTTGTAAAAATTGATATAAATGATGGGTATATCGTGAAAGAATCAACTGATCCTTCTTACTTATCTATTTCTGTTTATATCATCTCTTTTCCTTATTTTTTAGATCACAACATAATTCTTTTCTATTACGTCCTCCCTTTCGTCCTCATAGAAACCTCTTACTCCCTAACATCTACCTATCCAGCCAAATTACACATAGAATTATATAGCAAGAAGAATATTGGAAAGAGATTTGGGTTAATATGGTTTTAGGTGCTTTGACGGTTGATAAAGTGAGTACATCGTTTGACTACTAATTTTTACACTCCATAGGCTCGCTATTTATTGGGTCAACCAACTGCACCAACAATATAGCTCGTAATCAACCAACATCTGCGGGTTTTCAGACGGATTGTAAGTATCGCTTTATTCGGACTTGTCCATCGAGTATAGCGTGACCAAGAGGACACCCACACATTTACACATCACCGTCACTTGCAACACCGTCACTGCTGAACTAACGTATTTTCAGGTAAGGATCGATTCGATCCAACATTATTTTCACCCGTTGTGTTGGACTCAAAACTGTCAGTTAACTGTTTCAACTTCTCTTTTCAAGTTTGTTTGACTGTTCTCTAATGTCAATGTTCTTTTTTCTTTAGTCTTCGCTTGCTTCAACATACCTTTCAAACCTCTAACAAGATACAAGAAACACCTAAAGCAACTCTTCATTGGTTAAACCCAACACAGGCACTGGACCCATGGAACAGTTTATAGCACTCATTTGCTTCGTCATATTGAAGCTGTGTTACAGATCTTGATGCTTGTAGCAAGAAAGGACAAATGTAGATAACAATCGTATAGCTTGTTTAGTTAAATCAATGGATTTCAGTGTCCAGATCCAAGGAAATATGGAATCTGGTAAAACCTATACCACTAAGGAAATGTTGCGACATTTATTGGTAACCATATTCGATCCACAAAACGATGGAAAAATCGATAAGGTTGAACTCACCATCTGGGTCATTGCACATCAAAAGGGGTCTTCGGGTATAGACGATTCCCAATCACAGTTGCTCAAAATATCTTTTGGTAAAGCGGTCAATACTGCTATCATACTTTCACTAGCTGAAAGCGAATTGGATCGGGTAAAAGGAGACCGTAATGGCGTAAATGGGGAAAGATAGAATCTAGGAGCTCGAGAATATTCTCCTCAAAGATACCGGTCCTGACAACCCTCATTACTCAAGTACTTCCGTCAAATATCATTGTCTCAACCATCACCTACGTTCCAATCAAACAAAATGAACTTGGCAACGTTCGCCGTAATCAGGTCGTGGTTACGTAGTCATGTCACTTCATTTACATTTACCAATAGTTCTCATTTACTTTCATCCCTTACTGGTACAAATAATGAAAGGTCTGCTCGGTCGCTTTTAAATGCTGGAATCACTTCCGTTGGTGACATCGCTTGCCAAGACAACACCGGTAAAAATGACGATTTAGAATGTGTAATTTGCTATGAAGAGATGGCGGTTATAGTCTCATCGTTAGAAAATAAACCTCAATTAGGTATCTGGTCTTGTAAAAGACGTAATTGTGTCATACTCATTAATCACAAGAATAGATCCCCATCTACCGACTTTGTTGTAACCATCAGTAAAGCTACGGAGCTTTTGAAGAAGATCTATACCGGATCCTGTCAATCTACCACAAAATTCACATGCTCCTGTTACTGTTCCTTTACCTGCGTTACCACCACAGGTAAATTCAGGTGCTTCACCCTTCATACCCCTGCCCCCAATTACCTATGGAGCAGTCACTCCCAACCTTCCAGCTGCTCCACGTCAACCACAAGGTCCTTCAGCAAAGTTGAATCTCAAAAACAACGGCAGCAGACTCAGAGAATCTTGGAATATGGAAGCTAAAAAGACCATCGAGGATTGTCTAAATCTCGTGAATTTATTGGGGTTAAATGCCAAAAAAGATAAAGAGGAGTTTGATTCAGCACAACGGACTATAACGGAATAAGGTCAGTCATTTTCGGTTAAATTAGTTACCAATTTTGTCATCTCCCCAAGTCTCTTTCATGTCAAAGGATCTTGTATCTCGACACAAGCTACTTCCGACAGCCCAAACTAAGGCCGCAACAGACTCAAATCCAGCTCTTCCTTCTACTGCATCACCGTCCTCCCCTTTAACATTCAAACAAGACATCATTGGTGATTTAGTAGTCCAACAAGCGAATTCTGTTAGAACCTATCGCCGACGTCACAACAGGTGAATCAACTGAAGACATGAACCAACAAATGGAAGACTTGGTGTTTCCTATGCTCCACCAAATACAAGTATCACTACTGCACCTTCGATTTTCGTTCGGTTTGGCCACTTGTCAGTAACATGGTCCCCCCCCCCACCCGCGAATCCTTTTGTCGAATTACCATTAAACAACTCTTCAAACTTACCGTAGCTGAATCAACTTCAAGCTCTTCTTCTACTTCCGCCTCGTCTTGAGAGGATGACGAAGATACATCACCTGGGTGATCTGACCAAACGCTCCTACCCGTGAATTCACACCTTTCGACAAACCAGCCCCTGCAGCCAGCTGCCTTGTCATCACAGCGAGTTTTGTATCAAAAACATGTGAACGGATTAGCTGAGCTTGGATTACCCCTGGGACATGGTGAACTTCGCAGAAATAAACATGTTGATGTTGGATCGAGTGATGGTGATTTCAATAGCGAAGATGATAAAGATCACTAGGATGATGAAGGTCTGGACATGAGCGAAGATGAATTTCAGGCCCTCCCGTTGGTAGAAAAGTTACACAATCTTCGACCTCATATGCAAAGAATCCTGGATGAGGACTACACTCCCGCTCAGTCGAGAATAGATGGTTTTCATGGTAGTCCGAACGAACAATTGCGGTTGAACTATGAAGTAACATGGGGAAGTGTATCGGAAAACGAAATGGAAGCAGTGGTTTATCCTGAAATACAAAGATGGCTCTCTCCAAACAAGACAATTATCACAAAAACCCTAGCAACAATGTTGATTAAGTCAAGTGACTTTTAGGATCCATGGTGATATCTGCTGTTGATATCGCGAAGGATACGTGGTCAACAGTTTTGCCGCCCGAATCGACAAATGGATATTTATACATCATTCCTCGATGAACAAGGTGATATTACTGTGGAAATTACCTCGACTCCGACTCGACGACGTACTGCAAATTCTGTCCAACACGATAACATCGGAACACCTGATGTTAGTTCTCGTGGGTATTTTCTATGAATCAACAATGTCATCAGTACTATCCCATCGTATATGGTATGAAAAAGCAAGTTGTCTCTCATATTCATCTAGACTCACCAACCTAAGGCAACAATGCGAACGACTACTTTCGGCATTGTTGGTTGTTCTGTCCGTCAATCTCGCTTTCAGACCCCGATTTCTGTGCTGCACAATAATCTTCTCAGACTCAATCTCCACTTCCTTCAAACCTTTGTATTCAAGGTTTCTGGTTGTTATCCATTCTCGTGGATATCTACAACCACGGTCAAGGGCAACACAGTTGTTAGAAGTACTTCTAAACCCAATGGTACATCAAGAAGAAAAGACATTACCAAATCTCTTTCACATTCATACAAGATGATTCCTCATGCATTTGGCAATAAATTTCTCGAAAGAATCCTCTTTGACGGTCAGAAGTCTGATGGACCTAGGAACAAAGAATAGAACAGATTCGCAATTCACCAACCGACGCTTCAACGAAAAGCGATCGCATTCGTCGATCTCACCATGAGTATCGACATCGGCACAAGCATTCAGCGCAACATCACTGACCTAACTGTGAAGGATTCGACAGTAGAAGCAGAACCCGCTCCCCTCTCTCGATTATATACCAATCTCTTCACCCCCAATCATCAAGATCCAGTAGAAGACGAACGAAAGTCAAAGAGTACTAGTAGCTTCAACACCGGTGCATCAAAGAATCAAATAGCTTGTGTGGAAAGCCAATAAATCCATTGGCACGTGAAGATCAAACATTCAAATTTTTGCTGTGGCGCGTCTACCAGAACGTTTGCCATGAGCTGGACTGGGTGTAGAGTGCTTCAGAGAATCTTCATTGAAGCTAAAAGCTATATCGGTGGATATATCGTTATGTGAAGACTGATTATCGTTGTAAACGGTGAAGGTTTGCTGGTTTGGCGCAATGGCCTCGAGGGTATGCTTCTCCTTTTTGATGCTATGCCTTAACATCCCAAACTCCTCTTGAAGACGTAATTTTTATGTTTCCATGATGTGCAAAGATGCTTCTTCGATAGAACGCTTCTCTTGTAAACGATTTAAACCTTCCCATTCTTCTTCGACCTTGTTCTTCAGCTTGTTTGCTTCGATATACTTTCCAAAAACCGCGAACACCGGCAGCCGCTTTTGCAGCTGAGACCAGCGGAGCGGATCTTAAACCTATACAGTCATCAAGAATCTTCACGAGAAAGCTCCGTGGTCAAAAATTTCGGGGCTGGACTCCAACCACAAGACTTTGATGAGCTGCGCCTTAACAAGGTAGATGTGCAATTGCGGGAAGGATATTATCACCAAAGCTAAAGGCGCTGATAATGATTGGTTAGATGACCTCACCGATGATGATTCTATTGACATCAAAATGGAACCGGATTCAGAGGAAGATCCTGTTATCGAAAATATCCCAAAACTCATCACTGGAGATATCAGAACCAATGCATCAGCAAAATTTAAAGAACATGTGTTGGGAGATGAATGGATAGAAACAGATATAAAGACAGAAATACCTTTTACTCAAGGTGAGTATTTAAGAGGTATACAAGATAGTAACGAAGTCGCTACTCGCTCTTCGAGGGTTAATTTCAGATAAATCACGAATTGTCTCCTTTTTGTCCCTTTGATTCGTCGGAAAATCCTACAGTCTTACCATCTTCATGTACCTTGAAAACAAGTCTTTCCGATTTGTTTAGTCTTGGTCGGAATCGTACGATTGCTTGGTATTTTGGTCTATTTTCCATATTATGCTAGTGGTCAGAGTATGATCATGATCAAAACCAAAAGAAAGTGAGTTCAGCTGTGGCTATCTACTGTACCCAGGAATGAGTAGAGATTGGAAGAGGAAAAGATAGAGTATTCCCTTCTACGTCTGCTTCAAATCCATCATTGGCTGGAACATCAACGGGTCGATTCAAGCACATTTCGTTAAAAACGGATCAGTCGAAAGTTCATTACAGCCTACCAAACACAATATCCATCAACCGAGGATGCGTCAAAAAGCCATCGCATCTGTCAATTTCACCCATCATTGACTCAATCGCCAATGATCCAACAGTAGAAAGGAGACCGCTGCTCTCACTCGATCTTCAAGTTGATGATAAAGCAGTACAATATGGCTGAGACTGATTTGCTCACACATATTCTTATAGTCTCCTTCTTCGCTTGCCTCTGACTTACCCACGAGACTGCCAGAAGAAGAACCAACTCGAAGCTCAACTGCCGTATTATCCCTTGGAGAAGAGATCCCCGATGATGAAGAATGGGAGCTGACTGTACACACCCCAAGTCTTACCTCTTTAGTCATGAATGTGGTGTATATTCGATTAAGAAAGTATAAATTAGGTCAACAATATCGATTATTTTTCAGCTAATACTATCAAAGGTGAATGTCATGATTCAGGTTTCAGGGGTATCGCCGAATGGATCGTTCCATTTTCTAGCGTACCCCTCAATCTTGGCGATAATCGTTCAACTTTGATAGTATTAGTTGAATGATACTCGATATTTTTGGTCCGATTTCTACTTTCGTAATTTGTGTATTCCGACCGACTAGCTGTTTGTATCGGGTAGTAAGAGAAGATCAGTCACAAGAGTTTTTGTTAGCTGATCTAACTTTCTTTCTATTGAATTGAAAAATCGCATAGCTAAGCCGACTCGTAAATTCTCTATTCACTTCAGTTCTTCTTTGATTTCTTGTAGTTGATCATTCTATTCAGCCAATGTCATCTTTATTGTCTCATAATTCGTTTTCCTCTGTACAAATCACGTTGTATGTGAAGTGATGATGTAAATAAAATGCATCACCTCGTTGCTGTTTGTTATGCCTGCTCCGATACAATCATTACTTGCCAATTTTCACTCAAGATCTAGGTGATCTCTCTGTAAAAATCTGCAGTTTACTGTTTTCTGATTACGATTTGTGTGTAAGTTTTATCCACCATTGTTGAGAAAGATTTCTCCCTCTGCTCTTTGTATGTCGATCGATTTTGGTATTTATCGCTCATATGAGCCATAAAGAAGAACGTCGAAATGGAAGAGAAAGCTACATTTACTGCAATTCATATTCAGCGTTCGACAGCATAACATCCCTTATTCTCGGCTAATTCCGGAAGCACAGCGATCGACGTAGAAGCACAGCTTCAGATTCCTCCTTTATATTGCTTGAATTAAGTTATTATGAAACCCTCTTTCAGCGAGAAACACAAGACATTGTTACTCATTCTATACAATACTTACAACTCTACTTCTACACTTCAAAATGTTACCTAGTTTCCATATATATCAAAAACAGCTGAACTTTTCGTTTGGAACATACCCCTCATCCCGTTTATCCAACGATTATCACCTTACGGTTCACCCGTCCCGTTTAACAGATAACCTCTAAATGTTACCTATCAACAATCCAGATATCTGGACTATCATCCTTGAGAGATGTGCTGAAATAGATCAAAATGTACTGGAAAAACAAGAAGCGAAATTGCAAAGTCAGGATATATTGTTCAATTGCTTGCAAGTAAACAAGGTATATTATTCACTTTTCTGCTCATTCTCTCTGTTCGTTCCTATCAAATTACATATGCTTGTTATATTGAAGTGAAAAAGCTTATGTATATCTGCCAATTTATAGGCTTGGTACAATATCGCAATCCCTCTCCTATATCGTGATGTCTTGGTGAAGAATATCGGTACATTCTTCCCATCTCTAAAAACCAATTCAAGAAGTCTTTTGATATTTCAAATCCAGATCAATCTCACATATTTTCACCAAAGGTATATTGTGAATACTGTACAAAAGATAAATTTGGTAATTTCCTCTATTCGATTGAACAACCTTTACCTCCATCAAATCTAGAATTACGATTACCTTTCAAAGAACTCAATTACATAGATCAATCAAGCATAGAGATCATAGAATATCATACGAATTTCGATAAAGACAATATACCAACTATAATTTGGGGTAAGAAAAATGTGGTGTTAATTAGAAGTGAATTAGATGAACAGCAATTATTTTGGCCAAAATGGAAACGACTCGCCCGTTCCCATCAGCAAATAGAATCAAGTCACAAGAACAAGATCGTTGATCCTCAAAATAAAACAAGAAAGAGGCAAGCAGAAATATCACTTTTGTTAGAAGAAATAAGAGAATTTAATTAGAAAGTACAGTTTATGGAGCGAATGATTTATATGATTATGCTGATGAACCACTTGATTACACTTTTAAGATGATCAATACATCAAGACTCGCTTTTTATGAAGATATACCTTCACATGTCATGACTCATGATCAAATGGAAAAGAACGATATGAAAACTGCAATTGAAATTTATGGTTTAGAGAAATTATTATCAATTGGCATTTTGACTTTTGGGATTGCTCGTAGGATGATGAGAGAAAGCCTGAAAGATCTCGAGGAAAATGGTAAGGGTATTATAAGAGATATAGAGAAAGCGAGCGAAGAAGAAGCAGAAGAAGGAGAAGCGAATATATATAGTTGCTGGTACAACTATTCCAATTCAAAAATCAGTAAAAACTCATTAAGAGAAAAGCAAGAGATTCAACGTAAAGAGTTGATTGGTGTACAAGAAGATATTCTTAAAAGTTTAGGTATAAATGAAGATGGGAAATGGTTTAGACGAATAAATGGAATTGGTAAATGGATAAAAGCACCTACAGTTAATGTACACTTATCAGTGGATTACTTAGGTTGTTCAGCTTGTGATGACGGTAAGCATGATTCATGGCCTACACGTCAAATTCAATTGAAGAATTTAAGATCTGGTAACGATATTCCATCAGATGAATTTTTCGATTGGACTACATACTTTGCGGTCCAAGAACAAATGTTCGATGGTGTTCGAAGAACTGGTAGATTTGATTTGGATCCAGATTTAGATTTGATACTAGGTTGAGGCAAAGAGGTCAATGGGGATTATACCCAAAGCGATCAGAACATCGTCATGCGATCGATCTGCAAGACGATCGGAGGTTACTCCACTTGGACCTGTAACTTCACACCCTTAGTAATTGGGCTATCGGCAGGGAAGTTGATGGAGACGATCAATGGCAGTAATAGTAAGGAGAATGAAGAGAACGTTTATGTACTATGGAGTCTCGCTTTATTTGACGAGGTGATTATCTTGATATATAGTCGAGTTCGTGATGGTATTCAGTGCGATAAAGTTGGTTTATTTCATACAAAATGTCAACCCATACAACAAGTATTATAGCAATACAACATAAATCTGGGACAGTTAAACAATCTTTAGATCCACATATCGTCGTCACTTATCAAAGATCCATTTTCATTAACATGTTGCAAAACAGTTTTGCCGCATTTCGGTAAGTCTTCCAAAGGTTCAAACCTAATCATTGGTCCTGATGCATCATCATCATCTGAATTTGTCCATGTTCTATTATTATATCGAAAATCTTTTTGAAGTTTAATTATCATTTCGACATCCCTAAAATTCAACCAATATTGTATTTTAGCCTTTTGTAACTTTTCTCTTTCTTTACATGCGTTTGCATTTTCGTTTTCATCTTGACTTTGACCTGGATCTTCAATATCATCATCAGAGAATGGCATCAGTGAAGGCGATCTAGCAGTTTCGATATTATTAAAATCAACTTCAAAGCCAGCATCTTCAATCTGTTCTTTGATATATGAACAATCTACTTTGGGATCTTCCATAAAGTCTTTTAATTTTGAAAGACGATGTCTCCATAAGTAATCTAATTTCTTTTGATATCTCTTTATCGGAACCAGATGTAAATTTTCAAAACCATAGATATTGATTGATGTGGAATCTTCTAATTCTCTTCTCAGTTGAGTTTAAATGACATGGGTGAACCTACAAATTTTATTGGATGTGAATCTCTTATTGTATTATGTAGGACATCTATCGTATCGAATTTATTGAATCTTTTTATATCATCATAGTACAAGAGGTTTTCTCCAGTTTGATAGTTGTGCATGGAGAAATCATCTTCATCTTCATCATCCTCATCTTCGTTATTGATATCGTTTTCATTGTTTATACCGACTTCACCAAACAAATTATTTTTCCATTCAATTTGCCATGAAGGTTGAAGTAAATGTTTCAATATTCTTCTGCGCTTTTTTCTCCATTGCCAATCGTCTTTAGTATATTTCCTTAATACTACTCTATTTGTCGAACCCCAAATGATTGAAAATGGTTCCAACAGATTAAGATGCATTGTATAGAACTGAGGTACATATTGGTCATATCTAGGACCAATAAGACTTTGTAGCTCTGGCGGTCTGAACAAATCTATTAGTTCAGGTTGATATTCACACCATTCGAAAGGTTTTAATTTATTCCATAAAGACAATTTCAATTTTTCAATACCTTTACCAAATTTAATTTCTAATTTAATTAAATCTTTCATTAAATCACCTTTTAAATTTTGATCTTTATAACTAATTTTTGATAAACTACCAATTTCAATTGAAATTAAATTTGGTGTTAAATTTAAATGTAATCTTGATCCATGAGGATAATTCTTTTCATTTAATAATAATTTTTCATCTGTCAGTATATTTGAAGTTTTTTCATAAATATCGTTACCTCTTTTAATTATTTTTGATAGATTCTTATTCTCTGCAGCACGTCTTTTAAAGCCAGTTTTTTGATATTTGTGTTTAGGATATTCAACTAAAATCTTTGCACCTGTTTTATGATCATTTCTATAATATGTTACCATTTCAGGTTCATTAGGATCAATTTCGATATCTTTCGGATTAAATCTTTCATCTTTGATTAAACCCTTTATATAATGGTTGGAGATTTCCTTCTTGATACCGTTCTCATAATATCTAGGTACTAAGCATGAGAGTATCTTTATATGTTTAGTATGATCGAATAAATTTTGCTTGGTCCATTTTTTCCCATCATCTAAACTGACAGGTACAGGATTCATCACTTCTATAGTATCCCATTCTTCTTCTTTCTTCTTCCTAAGTGAACCAAGGAAAAATGATTCCACATCAATCACATTTGGTGGCTCATATAAGATCAGGCCTGCAATTTTGTAGAAGGTCTATGAATAAGCGAGCATGTTTGAGGGATCAGTTTCGCCATCGTACGGACAAAATAATCAAGATACGTTCTGGGTGATTTTGTACTAGGGAAAGGCTTGACATGAAATGATGGACAATCAATCTACTCACACTGTTGACTCTTATGGCACTAGCAAGAGTCCTCTGAGCAACATAACATCCTTCCACTTGATCTTCTAGGCAGAACCCAAGAACAGTCTTCAGAATCTCATCGGAAAAAGGTGATAATATAGGTGCTCTCTTTACCTTCGCTTTACCTTTTTTATCTTTCTTAGCGGTTACTTCGGATTCATCTTCAGATATAGCTTCATTTGCTTTGTGCTGCTTCAGTGGTTTCCGACCTGACTTTCTCGCTGTACTTGCTTTTTTGGCGGCCAGTGAGATCGGAGTTGGAGGAAGGGTAGATTTCTTGGTAGCATCCCTATTTGGAAGAGTTCTTTTAGGTGTAACAGTCCTGGGTTGTTTCGCTCGAGGAGTCATATTAGTTTAGCGATGGACCAGTTTCGTGTCGCTGTCTTCAGCAAGGACACAATCATTAGACTATTATCAATCTAGCTATTCGTGTTTGTCTTCTACTCTCTGTTAATATCAATATATTCATAGCATCTATTCACATGAAACAGATGAGGAATAATAATGTGAGAACAATCCAGTATGACGTCATCTCAAACGCTTTGTGAAAACAAAATATCAGTCTTCATATAGATTTTATAATTTATTACAGATAACATTCACATTCCTGTTGACAGCGCTATTCTAATACACTTTGTTTCAAATCAATCGATACTCGTACATGGGTTAACTCCGGAAGATGGGCATACCAGACCGAGACGGTATATCTTACACGAAATCTGGAGATACAACTACAACGGGATGAGTTCAGATACAACTCGTATAGTAAACCACCTATGAATCTCCCCCAACGAGCATCAACCTAAGCCTATCTTCGTAATCTGATACAAAACTAGCATTATCATCCCCATCCCCGTTCTCTTCACCACCTCCATCACTAACAGCTGAATTCAGATCTTTTTGAAGCCTAGCTCTTATTCTTGGTCCAGGACAATCCATACCATTTGTCCAACCTCTGTCAATACCTCGCCAACAATATTCGACTGGGGTGAATACCTTGTATTCTAATTCAAATAACCAAAATATCATTTTAGCATTTTCCAATGTGTCTCGGCTGGCATGTTCTCGAGAATTGTTGAGTACAGCTTCGGCTTGTATCTCCGCCTGAGCTTTCTGTTCATCTCTTTTCCTCTTCCTTTCTGCTCTGCTAAGAGATGAAGATGAATTAGTTGTAGCTGAATTATCTTTTGATTTTTCCTGCTGAGTTGGTGTTCCCTTTTGCTTCAAAATGGGATATCCCATTACCTTCAATTCCCCTTCGATATATTCCAAATCGAACTTTTTGGTTTTACCCCATTCTTTGATTATATTTTCACGATCATCCCAATAATTATCTAAAGTCTCTTGAGATGGTGGATACAATTTTTCAAATCCATAAATGTAGAATATTGCGTTATTTTCTACTTCTTCCCTTACGTCGGGTTTCATAGCCGGTTTAGCAAAGTCAAGGGGATTAAAACGACTGATCGTATTACTTATTATTCTGATACTTTCGGATGATTCCATATTCCTGGGATTTTGAATATATAATTCATCTTTCGGTCTAATTTCTGGCATCAAATCTTCATCTTCACTGACTATATCTTGGAGATCATCATCATCTTTCAAGGGAATTATGGGATCCTGAGTCTCTTTGAGAGCTCTTTTACGTATTTTATTCCAGGTTAAATCTTCGTCCATTGGTTTTCTTAGTACAATATGATTATCCGATCCCCAAATAACGGAAAATGGATCTAATAAATTTGTATGTACAATAAAATCTTCAGGTAAAAATAAACCACGTCTTTGTCTTTCCCATAACTCATCAATTTCATAATATTCATTTATATTTCTAGGTTTAAAAAAACCTGTTAAATGATTTTGATATTCAATCCATTTAAATGGTTTACAATATTGCCACATTCTTGATCTCAATTTTTCAATTCCTTTACCAAAATCATTTTCTAATTTGATCATATCTTTTACTAACTGATTATCATTAGATAAATCTTTAGAGATGGATTTATAATTGAATCTTTTCAATGAACCTATAGAGATTTTCGTACAGTCTGGAGTTAAATGATCATTATTTCTAGTCTCCAATATATCTAATTGTTTTTTTGTAGCATTATATATTTTTCCATTACTATATCTACTTGTCTTTTTAGTTAAATCTTTTATACATTTTATATCTACTTCTTTGATTTTACCACCAGTTTTGTATTTTGGTACTAGACAAGAATAGATTCTCAGGTGTTGAGTATGTTCTAACAATGGTAACTTTGTATCTTTACCTCCAAATGCTTCATCCATTATCTCTTTCATAGACTTTCCATCCTGTGGTCCGAGAAAGTAAAATTGATCATTACGTAGTGAACGATGTGAACCGAGAAAGAAAGATTCAAGGTTGATTACCGTTGGCTGTTTATATAGTATTCTACCGGCAATTTCAAAGAATAACTATAGACAGTAATCCAAATTAAGGCATCAGTATAGCAAGTAAGGTAGATGGACAATACCATTGGCATATTGATAGAGCAAACCGATAAACTCACACTATTAACCCTCAAAGCAGTAGCCAAAGTATTCTGCGCAACATAACATCCATCGACTTCATCTTCTAAGCAATATTTTAGGATTCTCTTTAAAACGAGATTTGGGAAAGGTGATAATTTCTTTTCTCCTTGTGGTTTAACACTCTCATCATCAGCTACTACCTTATCATCATCATTGTCATCATCTTCTATTACGATTATCTCCTCTTCTGGAACTGCTTCGTTAGATTCCTGCTCTTGGAGTGGTGTTCGATTCGTTTTCTTTGAAGGTGTAGCCTTTTTGTTTTTTCCAGGCGTTATTGCTTTTTCACCAGAGACTCGCTTAGAAGTGTCTTCATTGGTAGATGCCTGCTTAGCTACATTAGCGGTTTTCGGTCTGGGTGTCATTTTGCTTGTCTGCCAAAAAATATCTCTTGTCGTAGACTCAACATCCTGGAAGGATAGCTGTTGAAAGAGATATCAACGCAAGTAGAATCAGTCAATTATGTGGAGATATCATACGATGAGTGAGAAAGCGGGATACTACTGAGATCTCATGTTCTAGCATTCCTTACGACATTATATTTTCTCGGCAAAAATCAAAAGTCGCGTTATAACGTGAATGTGTGAATACAGCTATCTATGACATAATAACTCATTTCCTTCTCTTCGCTTCAACCAGTCATTTCTTCTGTTTATACGTTTCATGCAAGGCATCGAGAGGTTTGACAACATATACCCAGCTTGTCGGCAGCTCAGTTGAGAATCATGAATGATGGGTCATATCGGGTTCGTGGAAGACAAATTTTGACAAGATACTTGACTAGGTTCCACACGAATTAGAGATCAAATCATAGTAAGATTATTATGGAGAAGAACCCTTTTACTGGTTCAAAAGAGATACTATGTATAATAGAGAATCACCCTAGTTATGCATTTATCGAATCTACCAGATTGATACGGGTGAAGACATATGTATTTTATAAAAGGAAAGCCCTAAATCTATATTTTGATCTGGTTTCCAAAGGGTATCCTACTGGAATAATAGTACGAGATGCTCTATAGTCTAATTTCCATTCATATTCTTTGACCATTTTCACAAGCTTGACGGACTGAGTGATCTATAACCCAGTCAAGTTGAATTTTAGGTGCTGATCTTCCATTTCTCTACACGCAACCCTCCAGTATGAGGCCGTGAGTGATCATTAGTTAAGAGAAGTTGTGTTTCAGGTGAGATTTTTCTATTTTTGTATCACCGATTGTTTTATATTTTTGTATCACCGATTGGAGATCTAATAAATTGCTTATTATTCCTTGATTTGATATTGTAAATCAACCAAATGATCTCTTTGTTTTCAAAAATGGGATTAATGCTAAGGTAGGATGGTGATGTTGTACTAATCTGAGGCCAGTGCTCTCTATATCACATGTTTCACTGAATATCATTTCATCTTGAAGGTGTCCAAATACTTGAGCTACATATCATCATCTTCATCTAAAAAACCATCATCATCATCATCCATATCGTATATATCGTCATCATCATATTCTATCAAATCATCCACATCAGGATAATCATCTGAATCGAAATCATCGTCATCATCTTCATCATATTCATCTGTCCAATCACTATCATCTTCTCTAGCTGGTGGTCTTGGTCTGCAATCTAATTTCCAAATATCATTTTTACCTTGACCACAAGACATACAACCTGGATGTTCGATTGCTAAAAATAACTTAATCTCCGGTGCTTTTCTATTTGTTTTTATCCAATTACCTGATGAATTTATTTTCAATTTTTCTCTAATTGTTGATTCCATTTTCTTAAACGATGATTGATGTATCGATTTTCTAAGTTCTAACTGTTCTGATGTAAAATTGCATTCTTTTATACCTCTAAAACTTGATAAATCAACATCTTCCGGTTTGATTTTTGGTATAATCGTTGTAGTCTCGTCTATATATGATGGTCCACCTGCATAACCTGGTGCAATAGTCAAAAACTTTTCTATACCATAAACATGAAGTTTAGTCTTTGAATCAATCGTCTCTACATGATTTAGATTCGGTTTTCCGGTCAATCTGAGTCTTGAATTTTGTATAATTTCGCAAATTGCATCTACCCAACAATCTAAATCCATATCACCTACTGCTTCGACAGGCCATTCACCATTATTGTGATTATTGTTAAACTGATTTTGCTCAGGATCTGCAGAATTCGCTGCCAAGCAGCCAGAATCTTCCGAATCTGATTCTGGTTGAGAACCAGTTTCGACTATATCGTCTTGATGTTGTGCTTTGGGTCTCGGTTCTAATTCTGATTTTGGATCTTCAAAGCCTTCAACTCGAGGAAACATGTATTTTCTAACATCCATTTTTTCTCTTATTGAAACTCTATTGGTCGTACCCCAATGTATTGTTGGAGGTTCATCTTCAGTTAAGGAAGTATGAAATTCTGATATTTTCGGTATATAACCATTTTCAATCATTGTTAGAGTTCGACTCAAGTCTTTTGGTGATTCAGATAATCTAACATTTGGCGGTGAGTCATACTCACACCAATATTTCGGTTTTAAAACTGTAAAAAAATTGGTTGATAGATTTGAACAGTTTTTAGATACTAAATCAGTCATTGATTTTTCATCTAAACCAAATGGAAATAGATGTGAATTAACTTGTATATTCTCTAATCTGGGTGTTAAGCATGTGAACGGCGTTAAGTTGTGAAGCATATTACTAATGATGCCAGATTTATCAATTGTATCCATTGAGATTTTCATGAAATCGAAATTTTCTCGATTTTCAGGTAAATCAAGTGCGTAAAATTTTAGATTTTGTACTTGATGTAATAATGGTAATTTCGTATTTCCTTCCTGTAATACTTGTAGATATAATTCTTGAGATGATGAAGTTGAATGTGTTAAAATACCAGATAAATGTTCTGATATAGGTTTATCAGCACCTGAAAGAAAATTGCTAATATGTTGAACGACAGGTGAAGCATATAGATAAGGAGAAGCGAGAAGATACCATGTCTGATGAAGTTGTGATCGAAGGCGTCAGACCTGATCGATTACTGTATGAAGAATTACGAAAGAAATGACAACAGACATACCTTGCAAACTCTCAGACAAGTTGCTAAAGTTCTTTGAGGAGTGAACACTCCTTCGTCACCTTTTTCGGTACAATGACCTATAATCTTTTCCCATAATTCCGTGCTAAGTACCGGTTCCATGACGCCAATCAATTTTGGTGAATGAATAATAACTATTTGATATGTACGAAAGAGGTTATATTGAAGCACAATTTAAGTTGCATTAGATAATCATGGCGAATAAAGTGAATGAAAAAGAACAATAAAATAGAATATTGTCTATAACAACTCAACATATGAAACTTCTCGAATAATATGATGATATTATCAAAGCTCGAAATAGCGGCGATCACCGAACATCAAGTCTGATTAATATATATATATCACGTCAGAGAGATATATTATACTACAAAAGTAGCGATGGGGGAATGCTACCATGAGAAATTGCCTATGAATACCAATGGTCTTACTAAAGAAAGGATACAATATCAAAATGTTAGGTGTCAAAGGGTGTGGCAGTACATAATGTCAAATCTCGGTGCAATATCAAAATCGCTTTCGGAAACCGACGTGCTTTGAATCAGTAGAAGAGGAAAAACAATGTGGCACTCTTTTGAAGTATTTAACGGAATTGAATGGTCTTGATTTGAAAACAAATCGACAGACATAATGTGCAAAGGGGGGGGGTGGGGGGGAAGGGAGGAATCATACTAGGGGGAAATCCTTTCTCTGACTGTCTTTTAAATGTTCCTTCACTACCTTCAGTATTGATACCTCTCTTAACCCAACTTGGTCCTCGGAAAGGATATAAAAGCGTATCGAAACGTCTGATTTGCTTTGATACTTTACATCATTTGCTTTACCTTTTCATATACAATTTTAATTTCTCATATTTGACTATGTCCGAAGTAGGTACTAAACGAAGTCGTCGGTCTGTAACATGTGTGGGATCAATTGCATGTCAGCTCAACAGAGAATTACCCTCTGGCCGATTCGATATATCAGGGAGATGTACGCAAACGACCACCGATGAAGAAACTTTATTATGCGGCACATGTGTGAGTCTTCCTCTTTTCCATAATGATGCGATAAAGCCACTCGATGGTCAGAAAAGTAAAGTGTGTAGGAAAGCTGAGTCGCTTTATGAGCATTGTAGTCTGAAAGTGAGCAAGTATGCAAGTATTGGATCTATCAATCCGACAAAAAAGACACATGGATTCATCGAGCTTGGGCGAATAGATCAAACAGAGGACACAAAGGATTTCAACCTTATATGAGATTGGAAAAAGCTGAGTGGCGTAGGAATAAACAGGCAAGATCACCCATCTGCGAAGGGGCGATAAATACACAGAGACGGAATACATCATCTAATTCAGATACAACCCGATGTACCAGAAAGGCTATGACGGGCGGTTCTGTGAGACTATGTCTTAGCTGTGTGAGTTGATGTGCACAATGTTTATCGACTTTCCCCTCCATTCTACATTCGATAGCTTCTTTTCCCCTTTCAAGCTTTGCTCATGTAGTGTATATCTCTGTCAGCTATAGCTAACACGCAATCAAAACTACAGGTATCCGTCGAGTTAAGAGCTGATTACTACATCAAAAAAAACCCTTCTCCTAAAACATGGCTACATACTATGAAATCTCAATATGATGAGTTGCGTTCTAAAAGAGACGAGGAAATGCCAAATATGACATGGTTCGAGGCCAATGCTACATATAGACGTTTACTACAAGAGGGAAGATCTGAATGCCTGAATGATAATAATAATGGTAGTACTAGGATGATAGATACCATCTATGTGGAATACCTGAAGGAAAGGGACTTACCCATACCAGAGGAATTTCAAGCAGTATCTCAATCAACCCTGACAGTCGAGCCTCAGGACCTTGCGGAGTCCACCACACAACCCAATTTGCAAGGCATATCCCCTCCGTCCCGAACCTCTGATACATACGATGCAACTCTGTATCTGGACGACGCTCTGCCACCATCTTCCGCTCTGGATCCAGAGTTTTTAGCTACCCTTGATGATTATACTACATATCAAGGCGGCGCAGACAGCGATATACCTGATCTAGATTTTCTGAAATCCCTCGATGATTATACTGAATTCCAGTGGTAACCCACTTAGTTGCCTTAGATTCTTTAGAGCAATTAGCTGACTTCGGAGGGTGACCCCGAGTTGTATCTGTCATGGAGGTGAATCATTTTAGTTATCTCATGATATTGCCTGCTCTCTGTTTATACTTCATTCATGCAGCTCGTCACGATAATCTGCTGGCAGCGGGCAAGCGAACGCGGCTACCACTTGTCTGTTGCAAATCTTACGTACTTATAGTGGGACGATCTACATGTCTCTTCATGCCATGTTGGTAGATATTCCTCATGTCATTCCATATCTTTTCTTACTTGTATTTCCTCCCGTCACTACACAAGACCCTGCAGATCAGTATAGATTCCCTTCTGCAAGTTCGTGTATTGAGCTGGATGATGAAGTATCGCTTATTTCGAAGATGAACGGCACAGAAAGCAGGATGATTTTTCGCCTCTGTGTTTGGGTCTTCAGATTTGAAGCCCAGCTGCAACTCGTCGCACGATAACGCATATTGCGGACAGAGAAAAGGAAACAGATGTCTAATCAGCGGAAGAAGACGAGTAAAGTTATATCTCAACAAAGGATTTTGTGATTCTCCGATGCAAGGTTGATGTACTGTACTGTGCCCACATACTACCCATCCGGACTATGAAACACGGAGACTGTATGTCAGTGAGATAATAAGGGAAAGATATTTCGCAGTCTAGCTTTCTCTTCATCAGCCAACCTGTTCGATAACCAACCTTCCGCTTATATACGCCAAAATCTACTGAACTGACAATATGTGTGAAAACAGAAGTAAACGATTTTATTGTGGAGACACTATGAGATGTGAAGGTACAATGATACCTGAGCACCGCGATGCGAGACCTGGTAAGAGTAGGTTTGACGAACATGGGCGTTGTGATGGGGAATATATAAAAACATGTGATGCCGACAGTGCTCTGTGTGATACAGTATATGTGTGAGTCTCAATCCACCTTTTAGGCGTAGGTCCGGAAAGATGCAGTACATGTGATCTGTACTGACAGAAACTGCTCATTACCCCAGTATGTGTCCAGAAAAGTATGAGACACCTGGACTTCCCAATCGTCAATCAAGGATACATGGGTTCATCGAGCTACAAAGAAATTTGATTCTGAGTAATATCATCCAGCCTTCAAGGTATTCATGCGACAAGAGCGAAGTCAATGGCGCAAGAACGAAAGACCAAAAGGATTTATTGTCTGACACTCATGAAAATGGTTTGAATGATTTCCAAGGGGGTAACTCTACAACTTTAGGAAACGCTGATTCAGATCTAGCTTTAGATTTCGAGGGGGCGGAAATTACAAATATGACAGACAAAGAATTCAACGATAGCCTTGACGATTTCGATAGATACTTCGTATAACCAAGGATCCTCCAAAATGTTGAATCCGGATGATAGATGGCTTAATCTTCTCCTGAAGATGTTCAGATGGTTAGCTTTGGGTATTACGGCCATGTATTTAACCCTATTCTTACCTGCTAAGCTGAGATCTCATGCTAATATCAATGAGATTTTTTGCTCAAATGTGTTTTCTCTCGTTGTTCCATTATATATGCGAAACTAAACTAACCCTTAGAATCTGATATCCCTTACAAATTATGGGGGGCTTGGCACACTTGGAATCAGTATCTTTCGCTCTAATCTTGGTTCTTCTCGAGAACGTGATTTCCGTCCAATACTGGCAATCAGAGTGGGGAGCTTGATACGAAGCCCATGCACATAGATGATGTTCACGCTCCGATCGCCGAGCTGAGCGTGAATCGCACGAAGCAGAAGTGAACGTCAATCGTAGGGTGAACGACGACGTGCTATGTGGCGCTTGCCTCTCTAGCCGCACGATAAGGGAGATTTTCAGCTCAGCACTCGAGACAAGTCTGATCTTCGTTTGGCCTTCAATTAAACTCCACTGATTTATGAGGTCCGCACAATCGGTACCCGAAGTGGGATGAGGATTGAAGGTCCGCTTCTGCATATATAAGACCCAATCATTGCGCTGTAGACATGTCATTTCTGCTTATGCAGCATCTTCACGCACTAATTAACGCACACACCCCTCAATTCCAATCTTATAGTCATGTCTGAAGGAAATAGTCGACGATCTGAAAATACCTATCGTAATGTCGAATGTCAAGGACGGAATCCTGCATGGTCAGCAACTTCGTCGATGCCCACAGACGGAACGAGTAAAATTGAAAATAAAGGCAGATGGAAACCTGATGGCACATGTCGTAGCCAAGCAAGAATTCCCGCAAGAATGACAAACGCACTTGAGTTGTGTGATCCATGTGTAAGATCGTTGATTGGTGTTCAAATGGCCTCCAGATGTTCCTTCATGAAAGACATGCCACTACGTTACATTCGTGCTTATACTACTTAATCGCTAATCTACTGACTTCATTTAATTCATAGTCCAATTCGAAAGAAGTAGTCAAAAACTGGATCGAGCAGCACTCTGGCGAGCTGCCTTGGGTTGAAAAGTGTTACAGTGGGGGCGTTCAAAATAGAATTTATTGATAAGTAATGGAAAAAAAAGGTGCCCCGCATCTTTTTGTAATTACCCAAAGTGGCATTTTTTGAGCGTCTGTTGTCACTTATCCATTTTTTGCAGCTGTCGTGTTTTAAGCTGCTTGACTTTTTACCTTTATCTTCAGTAATTTATAACAAGTTAAATATGCCACCTAGAGCGTCTCAAGCTACAGCATTGGGTTCCCAGCCGTCTTCTGCTTCTATACCAGGTGGATTGAGCGCTTCTCGTCAATTGGAAACAACACCAGTGATTTTTGAACTTTTGCTTAAAATCCCCCTTTGCGCTTTATCCTAAATTCATCAAGCTAGATTAGCGTTAGATAGGGAGAAATGGGAGGAGGAAAAGATAGATAAAAGATTTGAAAGGCCAGGAAGACAATACAACCTAGAAGTTGAGGCTCGCGACCAACGATTTCGTGAAATGGCTATGAAAGTGAACACATGTGCTGAAATGGCAGGCAAAATGAGAACATCACCTACAATAGAAGCCACTGGGATAGCTTTCAGGAACGCCCTTCATCATTGGCAAGAAGAAAGCCAAATTCTAAGACAATGTGAAGCCGAGGTACAAAGGTCAAGGTCAACACGTCAAAGGTTGAACCGAGAAGTGGATAGTGGTAGTAGAGATATTGATGATGATGATGATGAAGGTGATGCCGAAGAAGGTGGTGATGAGGAAGGTGATGATGATAGACTTTCGAGGTCTCCCATTGAGGTAGATAACACATAAATTATATGGTGAGTATTACTTGGTAGATACAGGTCAAAACAACCAAACTTACTATTTAGTGGCAAATATCCTTCTCGTCAGCTCCTCCATCAACTTTGACTGTCCCTTCTTTTGATATTGATACTGCTTTGCGGTGGGTGCTCGAGGATTGAATGCATACCTTTATAGTCGGGATCGATATATGATGTCGTCATGCAAAGCTGCTACCGGGTTTTAAGAGTGGGATTTGAGATTAACCATTCATGATGTGATTTGATTGATTCCCCGCAGCCTAGTGATACCCCTGTGGTCCTTTCTTTGTGATAGGACCACAGGGTATGTGATGACCGCCGAGGCTATGAAAGCAAGGTTAACGTCAGTATCTTATATCAATATATCAATGAGAGAAGCTGTGGTCTAACCTACATCAAGCCCCAGCGGCAAATCGCACCTTTACTATCATCCGGTCTCTCTCCCTTCTTCTCTTCCACCCACTTGCCTGTTATCTTGTTTTTCCAGGTTCTAATCTTGCCTTTATCATCTCTTGGAGCGGTTGTATTGAAGTTTGTGCGCGACAACAGGCTTCATTCACTTCCTCTTGCTTTTCGATGGACTCCGCAAAAGGTATGATATCGACTTTATCGGTACGAGGGTGAAGGGCGGTCATGGGCACAGCTGTGACCAATGAGTAAGCTATATAGATTTATATAAATTGAAAAATATAGAGCACTATTATTTAAGCTTTTTTTTCAAGCTTTTACATGTTGAGTTAATAGTGCTCTATATTTTTCAATTTCAAGGATTTCACAGGTGACGTACCTCCTTTGAACACGTTTTTCCCCATCAAAATTTGATAAACATCCATCGCAGTATTGTACTCAGTGATAGATGTATGATAAAGACCAACTCCATGAAAGATGAAGAGATACTCACCATCTAGATATCTTCACACTCTCTCTCAAACCTCTCAATACGCTTGAGCAAACCTGTTCTAAAACTATCATCTTCTTCTTCCGAATCCTCCTCTTCTTCACCATTATCTACTACTGCTTGATTGTTGTTGGACACATCTACATCCCAATCATTGTACTGATCTTCATCTTCAATGTCCAGCTGTGCTTTAATCTTTCGGATAAATTCCTCTTCAAATCCAATATCATCATTTCTAACTAGCATATTGTGAAACACAGCTGCAGCAGTGATCATACCTTGAGCTCTAGCTTGGTTCTGAACATTACTTATGTGGACTCTAATTGACCGAAGAAAGGTAAATCTAGCCTTCATGATACCAAATACATGTTCTACAGCTACTCTGAGTTTAGAACAACGTTTATTGAACTCAGTCTAAATGATATTCAAGGCTAAATATCAGCTACTTCCAAATTCAGCGTGGTTGAATGACCTACACGTCTGCCAGATAGATTGTTATTTCTTGGTTGTGACTGCTTACTAGGCTTCCTCTTGAATAGAGATACGATATGTGGACCATTTGGAAACGCTTTGTCGCCCATGATGAACTGAGTGGACCATTTGGAAACGCTTTGTCGCCCATGATGAACTGATTCTCATCAAAATCTGATTGGTTGGGTTGCATTATCAACTTCATTGCCTTGCAAATCACTGAATCGTGGGTTGATGCTGTGAAACCAGTATGTAAGTATCTGATTTGGCGAGCGTGGTCGACTATAGCCATGTTGTTGTAGCCATACTTCCTGTGTCGACAGAAGAAAACACCTGAATCCACAAGAGCAGGTGATTCAGCAAGATGAGTATGATATCCATCTATTACACCAACACAACCCGGTATACCAAACTTATGCCACCAATATCTAGCGATAAGTTTCCTTTCATTGTGACCAGGCCAGTAGATAAAGGTATCTTTAGCACGCACTACAGCAACAAGTGCTCGCCAAGTCCATTTTTCAACTGAACCGGCTGGTAAGAGGTCAATTATTGATCAAAAAAAAAATAAAGACAATCGAAGGTATCTCACTTGTAGTATGGAAAGTATGAGCTACTGATTTGATATTATGATTTTGAGCGAGGAGATAGATCAGACAGCCGATCTGTATGAGTGGGTCGGCTTGTTTGTGATTGGACTTGTTGAGAAAGATAGGGTCATGTCGAAAATTATCTACGATTTGAAGGAGAGTAGGATGATGCATTCGGAAAGCTTGAAAGTGATGTTCTCCACGATCTTTCATGAGTGGAGGAAGGTCCATCTTCTTCCAGGACAAGAATAGAGACTGAGCCTTGACCTTGTATCTATTCCAGTATCGAGCATCTTCAAGGACTTCTAATTGTCTAAGGAGCATCATGATTAGTTGACAATGAGGAGGAGAGGCGTATAGAGGAAGGATTTTTCTTAGCAAACACTGGATATGATGCGATAATCGTTTTTTGGTGCTGATTGTCATTGTATATGCAAGTTTTCAGAGCAATTATAGTATGGGCTGCATGCAAATAAGACCAATAAATACAAGTAGTTGAAATATAACAGAAGGATAACATGCTGGAAAATTGACGATGACAGAGGTGGAGGCGGCACGTTCGCAAAACTATATATACATTGGCAAAGTGACTCATTTTCATACCAAATGTCTGGTTTAATGGGTCTGGCTGATGCAACTTCAAATGTGGCATACTTTCATAAAGTTTGGTCGTCGGTTCAATTCTTGGTGTTCACTGAAATTTTTTTCATCACTTATTCAAAAATCATTTGCGTTCAAAATAGAAAAATAAGTGATGAAATTTATAATTTTTTCACTTAACGTAAAAAGTCAATTTTGAACGCCCCCAGTGACTTTGCAACAAACCACCCACCAGGTGGGTGGCGCAGTTGGTTTAACACCAATAAATACGATTACTCTGGACAAGCAAGGTCTTTGATGGTTGAGGATAACACTGTATCATCGAGCAAATCAGCACGGCCCAAAGCTAATAAGCCTACTCTCACCGGACAGTGTGAAGGCATATCAACCGCTAAGGCAAGTGAAAATGGGGAATTCATCAGTCAAACCGGACGGAAAAAATTCGGTAATTCGTCCAAACATTATGGTGAACAAGGTCAATGTCTTTCATCATTTTCACTGTATGGTGGCAACACTGTCAGACTTTGCGCTGAATGTGTAAGTTGGATGTTTTTCCCAAGCGATAAAACATCGGAAGAGGCTAACGAGCTGTATATCGTCACCTTTTGCTGATCATAGGAGCAGAACGTCGGCTCAGTGTCAAGTTATATCGCTACACACGACGAACGAACATGGCTCCATGATCTTTGGGAAGCCTACTCAAACTTTAAGTTTGACGACAAGACTGCTTCCCTACCTTGGAGAAGAATACCAAACATTTACAAGCGTGTCTTTCATCCGGATTACCTGAAGGTTTCACCTGAAGACGAAACTGAGAACCTTGATCATCTCAAATTTCCCGAAGATGGCAATGAAATTATCAGCAAGCTTTACACTGCTTTCAAATCCAAGGGTTCTGACTCTACTGGTTCTGCTGTACCATCAAAAAGGACAGCTGGCTTGATCGAGACAGGAGAAGGCAGTTCAGTACGGGGACGCACTGTCCAAACTGTTCAGCCTGATGATCGAACTGCAATCAATGCTTTACTATACTCTGAGCCCACTTCGTACACATCACTATTTCTCAACGACTTTGCAGAAGAGGATTTTGCTCAGCAGCTTGAAGCGTTTGATGAGGAGGTCGGAAAAAACCCCGATGGCTGGGCGGCAAGCTTGAGACGAAAGTGAAATGATGGACCCGTGTGCTTCAAGTGGCGCTCCTCGACACAAATAACATTTATGGCATACGACCAACCCGAGGATGCGAATGTACATATACAGCCACAGAAATAATTTCATCTATTCATAGAGAATGCATTGCTCCATCAAAGGGTTCAACCCACCCATGATTGGTAGGAGCTAATCTTTCCGCTACCTTTTATATTAGGGGAACATGCTAAAAAAGCCGATTTTACACCTGTTATAATTTCCAAATCAATTCCAAAATTCTCAGTTAATGTTTACTGGGTAATCATGTCAGTAATAGGTGATAGAAAAGAAAATGGCCAGTAAGTGTATAACCTGCAAATCTGTATTTATCATTTCAAGAAGTTTTGCCTCTTCTTAAACGTGATTGTGCGAACACATTTACTTAATACTTACTATTTGTTTTTCTGTTTCTTTCTTCTCTACCTTTGATACTGCACACCATATTAAATCTTACGGCTCTACGCAATAGGATTTTAACTCAAGTCCTTCAAGGTAAAGAATGGGAGTCTGAATCTTTTCTAGTGAAGCATCTTTTTCAGGAAGGAGGCGCTACTACGTTGGAAAATGAAGTATCCGTACCGTGATTTATTCTAATCCGATACAGTATCAGGCGTTCTGAGTATATTACTGTATATTTGAAATTAGAAAAGGACACTGTACACATACCAGAAATTAGCACCATATCTATATCATGTTCATGAACTGCGACTGCGTAACAAGGTGGATTTGTCTTGCAGAATATCATATATGTCCTCGTTGGTCGACAGGTGCATCACATGTACAAAATACCATATCCTAACGATTTCCTCTATCTAAATTTCTATCTAAATTACAATCTACTTTTACCGAAACCTTCTTCTTCTTGTTCTTTTTGGTCTTTTAATGAAACAACAGTTTTACCGAAATTTTTACCTTCAAACATATCTCTTAAAGTATTTACACAAGTATCTAAACCATATGTAACATGATAATCAGCTTTTAATTTATTTTCTTTAACTAATCCAGCTAGATATTCAGATCCTTGTTTGAATTTATCAGCATGATCTAGTACTATGAATCCTCTCATTGTTGATTTCATTGAAACCAAGTTGAAATAGTTGTATATTGGTGTTGGTTTTTCGGCACTAGAAACATGCAGCAGAATAGGGTGTTAATATAGAGTCATTCAGTTAATGAAATAGTATATGTTCAAACTCTACAACTCACTTATAAGCTGAGATTGCACCACAAGCGATAATTCTTGCATATGGATTCAATTGACCCAAAGCTAAATCCAAGATCTCACCACCAACTATGAAAAACTTGTTAGTAAGATAAAGGAATAATATTGAGTGTATGTATTGTACTTACCATTATCAAAGTAGACATCGATATTATCAATTGCCTTGAATTGCTTTTTGAAATCAGCGTCTTTGTAATTCAATACATTGTGTGCACCTAATTTCTTGAGGTAATCTAATTTCTCTTGTGATCCAGCTATAGCTGTAACTTTACATTTTGGATGGGCAACGGCAATTTGAGTGGCGATCTGCAAAAGCGGCGAGAATTCAGTAAGTATGCCTGAGAAGCTGATGGCTATAATTAATAAGAGGCAAACTCACTTGTCCTACTGCACCTGCTGCACCTGAAATGACTACATGATCACCATCTTCCAATTTACCAATTTCGAAGAGACCCTTTATTATGATGAATGTTAGTCAACTCATTACTCATATGCATATCGAATGAGCATGTCCAATCGATAGGGTATAGGTACACGTTGAAGAAGAGAAGTTACTCACAACATAAGCAGTCATACCAGTTAAACCATATAAACCCATATGATCAATATCCCTGCCACCTTCTGGTGTTACTCTCTTTTGAATAGCTTTACCTGGACCAGTCCAATATTCTTGCCAACCGAAAGAATCAAAAACTAAATCACCTTCTTTGAAATTTGAATCATTTGATTTAATTACTCTACCAATTGATGTAGCTCTCATAACTGCACCGATTTGTACAGGTGGTAAATAACTTCTCACATCATTCAACCATCCTCTCATTGTTGGATCCTAAAAAATGAGATCCACGTTACAATAACGTCAATAAGAAGTCTTCCGTAAAACCAGTATTTTCATCACGGGAAAGAGATACTGTACTTACAATGGAAACATATTCAACTTTCACCAAAACTTCACCTTCACCAGGTTGTTTAATTTCATTAGTTTCAGTTCTGAATGTTTTATCTGTTATAGGACCTCTTTGTGGTCTTTCATTTAATACAATTTGTTTATTTTGTGTTTGTGACATGTCGATTAAGTTTTTTTTTGGTTGGCTGCAAGAGATGTAGTTTATGTTGAGAATATAATGAAGTAGAATAACAATGAGTAGTAAAGTGATAAAGCTTTAGTATATATAGTATCAAGGATTCAATCAACGGCCTTTGTCTCTCCTAATATATAAACGAAACTAAAAAGTAGATATGTAAGCAAGAAAATGTTTCAACGTATAGATGAACCAACGTCACATCTCATCATGTCATCGGCAATCTCTTTTAAATGCTTTTACCGAACACTCGTATACTCGTACACCCTATACTCCCTCCGACTTTACCGGAAAGAATGAGAAAAAGAGTATTCTCCGTAAAAATAGGCGTCGGAGA
This sequence comes from Kwoniella dendrophila CBS 6074, assembly GCF_036810415.1. Classification (NCBI taxonomy): domain Eukaryota; kingdom Fungi; phylum Basidiomycota; class Tremellomycetes; order Tremellales; family Cryptococcaceae; genus Kwoniella; species Kwoniella dendrophila. Next base: position 1,318,465 of record NC_089485.1, read on the forward strand.
CATGTTTATGATAACGTGCTAGTAGTGCTTCATCCTCGCGTTTTAGATGCCGCTCAAAGCTAGTACTACTAATAGAAGTCGGGCATTGGGACGGGTATCGCCATGGTCATGGTCATGCTTGGATGTATGTTACTTGTTTTGCATAATACTAGATGAAATATCTTGCTTGATAATGCTATTTTATCTACAACATAAATGGTACATATATATAAGCGACCATGCAAAGTTGATCTGGGCATGGTATGATTTTATATGAATATATACAACAGGCCATGACGTTGAGCGTAAAAACTGGTAGGTTTCTCTAAGAGATATTGAACCAAGAATTATTGGTAGAGTGATTGTTTCGTTTAAATAATTACATCGTCTTGTTGTTCATTATATATGCTGGGATACAGGTGTTTGCGTAATGAGATCATAGCCTTGATATCTTTTTGGGTTTCTATTCATCCTCTTCATCAGAAACTACTATTATAGTTCTTTTCCTTGTTCCAGACGATCTAGATGCAGGAGCAACTTCGTCAGGATCTACTCTTCGACTTCTGGATCCTCCAGTACTTCTACTAGATCTGAAGAATTTGGTATGTCAGCTATCTTCGGTGGATGTTCACAACAGCATAGCTTACCTGGGTGGAGGGGATTCATCTACTTCGTCATCATTCATTGACACATCGCTATTGTCATCGTCCTCTCCCCCTTCACCATTATCATCAATGAAAGAACCACCATATTCATCTTCTGAAGTAGGTTCTCTTTCTTCATTATCCTCGTCTCCGTCTTCATCTTCTTCGTCTGTTAAAGTAGTTGATTCACCATAATATCCTTGGTGTTCACCCATCATGTTAAGTACTCTTTCTAAGTGAGGATTTATAGTTGGCGGAGGTGGTGCAGCGCCATTGGCGACTCTTCTTCCAGCATCAGAAGGTCTTGATCGTGGATTTCTGCTTCCATGACTATGTCCCTCTTCATCCGAACTATCATCGGAAGGATCTGAATCTGAATCTGAATTGTTTCCATCATCTTCAGCTTCGTCATCCAAGAAATTTGGGAGTTGAGGGCGACCCCGCGGTCTAGATCTAGGTCCACCTGTGACAATAATCTCATCTGAGCCGAGTATACTTCCATGTACTGATGCTTCTTCACCATCTTCATCGAGATCATCGAAATCTTCGAAACTACTCTCGTCACTAAATTCTATATCACAACCTGTACACACACTATCATAGATTTCACCCATACAGTTTGGACATCTAACTGTTTCCCCATCCGCATCTCTTTCATATACCTTGTATGAGGTTTGTTCCGGCGGGAAGATTTTTGCCCAATCGTCCACTTCGTTTTCTGGATTGGGCGCATCTTTATGTTCAAATAAACCTAAAGGTTCTAACACAGCACGAAGGAAAAATGCTTTGGCTGGGCGACGCAATACAATTGATCGACAGACGAAACATAACTTTGAGCGATAGGAAAGGTCGGTATCTGGAGTAATGGGTAGATAATGTTCATGCTTGAGAGCTGTTGGACTTCGAAACCACTCGACTAGGCTGTAATCAAAGTCAGTATATATGTCATGTCGTCATGCTATTGAAAGGACACGGGCTCACCATCCTTTACAAGCCATGTGCCCACATGAAAGGCTAAGTAAAGAGAGTCAGCTACTTATGTGATACACGAGCTCACGGGATGTACTTACACATAGGGATCATTGACGGTAGCCAAACATATCCCACATTCTAAAGCTTGTACAATGGCTTTATTGACATTTTTACTGTGTGTAATCAACTAAATCGAACATAGGAAACCGCGTCAGATTTTGAACGAACTGGCATATTTTTGGCAAAAGAGGCAGGAGAAGCTACTTACAGTTTCATGAGCTTCATGTTTCTTTTTGGAATCTTCAGCATCTTTTCTTAGATTTTCAATTAATTGTTGATTTGAACTTTCTTTTGATTCTTTTTGATTTTTCTCATTCTCAATTTTCGATTTATATTCTTTTAAATCATTTTCAGCTTGTTCAACTTTATCTTGTAATTCTTTATATTTTCTTTTCTCTTCTCTAATTCTCATTAATTCTTGTTCTGATTTTCTTTTTTTGTCTTCTTCATTTCGAATTTTTTGATTCTTTTCATTTGCTTCTTGTTCTTGTTTTTTCTTTTCTAATTCTTTTAACTCCTTTTGTAATTTATCAACTTCCTTTTTAGTCTTTTCAGTCTCATTTTTTATTTTCTCTAATTCCATTTCAGCTATTCTTCTCAGCTCTTCTCGCTGTTTAGATAATATAGCTTCTTTTTCTTCTTCTTCCATTCTTGCTTTTTCTTCAGCGACAAAAGTCAACCTTGAATCTTTGTTCTTCCTCTTACGTATTCTGTCCTTTTCACTCTTACTGATGATGGATGTTCCTGCTGTTGATAACTCTCCTTTTTCAGGTAAAAGCGACTTACCAGGAGAATTTGATGGTATACCGTCGATGATACCCTTAGAGGAGACATGAGTAGACGCATCTTCAACATCAGGTTCAAGTGTATTCATGTTGACATCACCTCCTTGTTCTTCTCTATTTTGGAGAGATTTCAGGTCAGGTTCAGGAGAAGAAGAAGGTGCAGGTGCTCTAATTTTTTCAAGCTGTTCCATGACCTTGGAAGGGTTTTCCTCTTTGGCCTTTTCAGCTCTAACCAGAGCTTCCAATTTATCTTCAACAGATTGTTTGGATTGAACTTGAACTTGCGGTGTAGGTGGAGGTACAACAGTGTTGTTGTTCATAGATGATTTCCTTTTCTTCTTGTTCTTCTTCTTTTTCTTTCCTCCATCTGTAGGTTTAGGTGGAGATGCTTGAGGTTGAAGTTGCAATAAACCATTAGATTTCATTTCCTGTTTGATCGATTCCAAATCCAAAGCTTTCCTCTCTTTATCCTTCTTCTTCACTTCTTTTTCTTCTTTACTTGATAAAGTACGACTTCTTTCTTTGGTACCACTGCCATTTCTAGCATAGGGGTTGTGAGAAGGTTGCTTGTGAGCTGACCGGGATGAGCTAGCTTCTCGAGGCATCTTGATCACTTGTTTCCTTAGTCTTGTTTATATGAGGAAGCTTGTACAATAAGAAGTAGAGAGAGAGAGGAAGGAGAATGATATTATTGACTGTCCTTCACTCGTTATTGTGGTTGACTGTATATTACGAAGGTTTAAGTAGATTATCACTAGTGTACTATTATGATACATGTTACAAGTCATCAAGCGGCAAGTAAGATAAAGTTGATTGATACATTGATATAATCTTATTGATTTTTATCTTGAATCTATCATACTCAGGCACGCGACCTCAAGGTATCCCACGGTGTAGCCATAGAACTGATAAGGTTTCCCAAGACACAAGCTGTGAATAAATAATGCCACGGTGTAAAGCTTAATCATTCAGGGTCTCGCTCAGAAAAGTTATGTCCACCTTGGTCCATCTTTTTATTTTTGATTTTTGTGGTATTTGCTTGAAACCGTGTAGATCAAAGCAATAACAAATCGTTCAACCTCATATAAACAAAACCGACAAGTATACAGCAATCAACACTGATACATCTACGTTGTAATCTTGATATACGGCATTACTCATAACTGCAGAGCAAAAACTATCAAAATGGCTCATAAATCACATAGACAAAAAGCATTACAAGCTCAATTAGAAGCTCAACCAACATTATCTTTGGTTAGTCAAAAAACAAAGAAACCTAAAGTAGTTGAACAATCTATGGATATAGATGGTGATGATGATGTTTTGATTTCATCTTCTTCATCAACTTTACCTTCAACATCAACAGCCGAACAAACAAATGCTACAGCTTCAACTTCTTCAGGATCAGGTTTTGCACCTTTACCACAATCACAAACGAATAATGGAGTATTAAAAGGTGAATTTAGACGAATACCTATACCACCACATCGTATGACACCTTTAAAGAAAGAATGGGTAAATTTATATACGCCAATGGTTGATATGTTAGGTTTACAAGTTAGAATGAATACAATGAGAAGATCTGTTGAATTAAAGGTTAGTCTATATTAATACTGATATTTATGAATCAATGAATACAGTGCTGATTGAAAGGTGTACAAACTACAAAAAATAGACTTCAGGTCACACAGTAGATACAGGTGCTATTCAAAAAGGTGCAGATTTCGTTAAAGCTTTTTCATTAGGTTTTGATGTAAATGTGAGTGTATACATGACTATTGACCATAATATAAGATGTACATAACTCATATATAGTGATTTTCCTCAAAATTCAGGATGCACTGGCTTTACTTAGATTAGATGATTTATATCTTGATTCATTTGAAATCAAAGATGTCAAAACATTACATGGTGATCATTTATCTAGAGCTATAGGTAAGTTGGCTTTCATTTCGTAACTCATCTTTGATGATAAAAGCTGATGTTTTGTCCTTCCTGCGTTATAGGTCGTATAGCAGGTGAAGGTGGTAAAGTAAAATTCTCAATTGAGAATGCAAGTAGGACACGTATTGTATTGGCAGATACGTAAGTCAGCTATCACTTTCGCAGTCCTCTTATTTAAAGCTAACGAGGATTATGATTTAGACATATACATATTCTCGGTTCTGTACAAAATATCAAAATTGCTAGAGATGCTATAGTATCTTTGATTTTAGGTTCACCTCCAGGTAAGCTATTCATTCCTGTAGAATTCTAAAAAGGGAAGTAGCTGATAATTGTGATTCAATGTTTTAACAGGCAAAGTATATGCTCATTTGAAGATGGTTGGTGCACGAATGAAGCAAAGATTTTAGATTATCCTGGTTAGGCTCTGGATATTCATATAGGATTCTTGCTGTCACTTTGTACTATTATATACATATATACCCACTTTCTGTTTTGATTAATATTCGTCTGACTAAGATGTTTACATGTTATATATATGTTCCAGCTATAGTATCACAAGATAGCATGCAAAAGTATGCAAGGGCTTTGGGATTTAGTTGAGTGGCAAAAACGATACAACCAGAAAAGCTGCGCCAAAGTATGATAACTCCGTAAAATACCGAAAAGTGCCACATCCATCTTCACTGTATCTTTCATTGTCAAATGTTGAATTGTTTCATTGCTTTATTGTTGCTTGTTGCTAAAATTCATATTGAGAGGTTTAACGTTTGTGCAAAACTCAACTAACAAAATCAACTAAAAAGACCGAATAGTCAAGATGGTAAGCTGTAGTCTAAGATTGACACCAAAATGAGGATCACAAAAGCTGATAAGAAAGAACTTTTCGTTATAATCAGAAACCTATCATTCTTCAAGGTTAGTAACAGAAAAGGAATTTTCGAAATTAAGTGCAGTCGAAGGAGTCGAGCTAACCTAGAAATCTATATATACATCAACAATCTTTCCTACAATTCACAAAAATACAATCAACATCTCCTGCTTATTCAACTTAATCAACATACATCTGAATATTCAAACATCAAATAAATAGGTCACGAGCGTTCACTCACTCAAATTGTATTCAACTCTGAAGGAGATTTACTTTTTTCAGCATCGAAAGATTCAGTTGTAAATGCTTGGTTTACATCAAATGGTGAAAGATTAGGTACATTCGGTGGTATAAAAGGTGATGGTGGACATAATGGTAGTGTTTGGACTGTAGCTGTTGATTGTGAGTTAAACAAGTTGTTTCTTTTCTTCAGTTTTTCTGTAAAATGTGGATCCCTTCGTAAAAAAAACGGTATTAGCGACAAGAAAAAGGAATTGTGAATCGCGAGATTATGGTTATTTGATTTAGAAGAATAGTACAACTCAAGACCAATTGGCATCTATGATAATTTTGTGAAGAAACAAGATATTATCGCTGTAATATAAACGTTGAGAAGAGTTGGGAGGAGATGGATATAACTTGAAAAAGAGGAACAAATTTTGGGATAAATATCGACCAGTTCAAAATTTGAGGAGGTTTCCATCAACTTCGTCAAATGGTATAGATAGATTACTGGGTTACAAGGAAATTTGCAGGAGGAGAAAATGTAGTTGGATGAAGAAGTTTTTCCATAAGATACACATCTATACGATAAGAAGACAAAGAGATAAGCGGAAATTTAGCAATGATCTTCAACGTCGAAAATTAATCACGTTGTGAGAATTAAGGACTAATGCTCTTCTTTTTCAATCATATTTTAGCTCAATCACGATTCCTTATCACTGGAGCAGCAGATAACACAATGAAATTATGGGAGATTGCTACAGGGAAATGTTTGTATACTTGGGAATTCTTGACTGCTGTTAAGAGAGTTCAATGGAAGTGAGTCATCATATTCAACTTTATTTCTATCAAGAGTTCTTCATGTTCCCGACTATCTGAATGCGAACGATTGAAATGGAACAGGAAGAAGAAGAAATTACTACGGCGGAAATGTGAAAGTTATCATTTGGCTGGGAAATCAAAGGGATATATTATTGGAGTCTAAGGGGATCAGGATTCGATTGGCTGGATGTGCCATACTGCAATGATACCCATTTCAACTTGTCTTAAATATTTACTGATATATATACCTATTACTATCTGTAGTGAAGATGACGATACTATATTATCAATTACCGAACAACGAAGTGGACAACCATCAATAATCAGAATATACAAAATAAATAGAGATGAACCAACTTTACGTGAGTAGAAGCCTGAGAAGATTTGTGATGGGATACATCACAATATGTTATATGAATGCATAGAATGCTGGAAAGATTATTCGATATGAATATACATATATTGAATCTTAAGCTGACATATTTTTCGCTCTTGACAATTGACAGAAACAACAACACCAATAACAACAATGACATTAACAGGATCAAAAGCAACAGTAGCATTATGGACACCATTATCAGAATATATTTTAACTGGACATGAATCAGGGAAAATCGCAAAATATGATGTAAAATCAGGTGAAGAAGTAAATTATACAGATGAATCACATAAAGGTGAAATTACAGATATTCAATCTTCACCTGATGGTACTTATTTTATTACTAGTAGTAAAGATAAAACTGCCAGAGTGAGTTTATGCTTTTATGCGTTTTCTTGCCTTTTTGGGACTTTTCTGTTTATTAGGTAGATGGTAGGATTTTGTTATGGTCAAGTAGAAAATAGGCAATAAGCGGAATAGCATTAATCTGAGACGTGTTGATATGGTTTGATCATCTTGTTTCTATCACGACGCTAATAAGCCATGTTTATAATCATCAATAATTAGATCTTTGACTCTGAAACACTTGAAGAAATGAAAGTATTCCCAACAGAAACTCCTTTAAATAGTGCTTGTATCGCACCATTGCGACCTTACGTGAGTGATCCGCTTTGAATAATCCAACATCATTTCGAGAAAATTTGGTCAAACCTCCTTCAATCTTCACATCCATCGTTCAACGTTCATCAATACTGATAAGATCGATTTACAGGTAATCCTTGGTGGTGGTCAAGATGCAATGTCAGTCACAACTACATCTCAAAGAGCAGGTAAATTCGAATCTAGATTTTGGCACAAATTGTTTGAAGAGGAAGTTGGTAGAGTAAAAGGTCATTTGTGAGTTTGGGTATTTCCTCTAAGCAGCTCTTGTTATCAATTGCACATATATTATTACATGATCCCAATCACGATCACTTTTTCTAAACTTGTTTTATGTATTGTCCTCAAACCATGTTCGATAAACTGATAATTATGTTTGTTTATCTATTTTAGCGGTCCAATCAATACTTTGGCTGTACATCCACAAGGTAAAGCTTACGCTTCAGGTGCAGAAGATGGTTTCGTTAGAGTACATTGGTTTGATGAAACTTATTTCAGATCAAGACCTTTTGGTGACCTTGAACCTGAAGTTGAAGTATAAGTATAAGTTATAAAATATAGAGATTTTATATATTTTTATAAAGAGCATGGGCATGGGCATTTACCTTTTCGGATGCATATAAACTGTAACATCTATACCTTCAATGTATACCTCCATCCCAATAAAGGTATTTTGTGGTCAAAACGCATGTTGAAAAGCAACATCATTCGTTTAGAAATCAATACTAATTCATGTATACTGAGTATTCGCAGATTAGTATAAATGAAATGGATTTCTGCAGATTACTCAAACTACACATTCACGCTATGCAATAGAACCTGCAGTGTAACTATAGTGATACTGCTAGCAATGCGTTGTTCAATGTGCAGTACAGTACAGCAGATCTGAGTTCATACTGTAATAGTAATATGTTTGGTATCATATACATGCTCTGTATCAAAAACGTCTTTCTTATATGCCTTCCCTAAGTTGGATATATCTTTAACTCTACACAGCATGTGCTTGTTGACCTTTTGTAGATTCCCATTCCAAATTTTCTTTTTCTCTTCTTTCAAGTAATACTTTCTTCTTTTCAGCTAAAAGTGCGGTTCTATAACGGTGGAATGGAGAATTATGGTATTTAAGTAATTGAGAATGGTTGATTTTTGTATTGTATTGTATTGAATGACATTTGGAGTAATTTCAGGACAAAGGTGGGTAGGTAGAATAACATTATTTGTTTGTTTATTTCAGGTAGATATTGGGAAATTTATAATGATCAAGTAAGAGAATAAGATTGGTTATATAGTAATTGATAATGATACGAGTTTAAAGAAAAGGGGAAGAAAAGAGAGATAAAAGAAAAAAAAGAACCAGAATAATCAGTTAGACATGCGCATATATACATCTTTCCATTATACCATATCATTATAATACACGCTCAACAAACTCACTGTTTTTTATCTGCGTAAAATGCTCCGTAACCTACTAAACCAAATACACCTGAAGATATCAAATGACCTGTTGGAGCTATTAACGTTGACAATGAGTTAAATCAGCAGCTATATGATATTTGGTTTTACTTGAGAAACACAAGATGTAAAAGATTGGCTTGGGGTGAAAAAGACTTGTCCTCGGAACTATCTGAATAGAGTTTGGACTTTTGATTGCCTTCCAAATAAGATCTGACGGAATAACCAGATTTTTAAAAAACGGTTTAATCATCAATCCTTCTTATGATTTTTCCTAATTCCAGGATATCCCACATATATCCATTACCACTAATCAATAATAGAACTCAAATCCAATTCTTTTTATTTTATGTTCATGCTACGATATTGTGCTACATTCTCTATTTATCCCTCAATCCATTGATAGTGGTATTCGAACAATTTGAATTTCTTCTTCTTTGTGACAGTTCGTTATAGTCAAATGATTGACCCATCTTCTCAAGAGAGAAAATTACCAGCCAATCGTTTAATAGATATTAAGATGAGGTATTCCTTTTCCATTATTCATTATGGCCAATGCCTTTCCATTTTTAATGACACTCTCCTCTATACCTTCGTATATATATATATGTATAAATATTTAGTTGATTTTCTTCCTCCAAGCCAAATGACGTTCGTATATGATTTCCACAACTTCCCTTTTCATATCCGTACCAAAATGAATCATCGTAAAAAATACTTACCATCAAAGATTGGTCTATGTTGTAGACCTAATTGAAAACATCTTGCACCGAAACCAAAAGCACTGAAACCTAAGATTGTTGAAATGAGAGTCATATTGATTGATTCGTTTTTTATTTTATCGATTGAAGGAAATTATATTGATTATAGAAGCAGGATTCTAGGTATTTCTTTGTTCCTTTATTGCTATTCTGTATGCTCAACTGTGCTCGCTTTTCAAGTGATCTTTCTCTTGTCTATGCTTTATTGATTGATTTAATAATTATATACAGATGGAACTACCTACCTCTTAAAATGCTCGAATTGCATAAACCGTAAATGGACGATACAAGCTGATAAAAGGGGTAACGTGGATAAATTATGTACCATCATATAAACTATAACCAGTTTTCAAGTCAAAATGATTAATATCATTGGTTAACCCACCGTACGATTACTCCGAATATTACTGTTACTTGCCATTCACCACTTTCGCTTTAATCGTTTCTTCATTAATATTACATCTAATCTTGATATCTCAGACTATATCTACTCCATCAGATAAACACAGCTAAAATGAGACCTTCAGCTCCAGCTCAGTCAGGTATGCCCGGTCGTAAGTATTTGTTAATTCTCTTTATTTGCATAGATACCGTTGTAAGGGGCGTATATTGATAATTTTCATTGTAAATAGCTAAGACCTACGTGAGTATTCGAACACATCTTTCAACCTTGGAAGATGAAAATAAACGGACGTCTATCAATGTATCGATGAAAAACAGAATGTAATCACAGCTTGGAAGATGGCTTAGAGCGGTTAGATGTATAGAATTGAGATTAGCGATTATGAGGATGAATCGGAACATCCAAAAAAATGGAATAACAACTAACTAATCCTTATAATTGTAGATCGGTTGGTGGGGTGATATGGGATCTTTACCACAAAAAGGTATCAAAACTTACGGTTAGTTGCTTTGCCCAATTCTTTATACCATGCGAGGACATCCAGCTGATCATCCTATCTGTTATGTACCTCTTCCAAATACATTATTCTCTATTATTTTGCCGCAATTACGTCGATCATCAACTACTATATTCACACCTGGAACCCTTCTTTATAATGAACATCAACCCTTATCAATCAAATTTACCTCACAATATGGACTCTCCGGCTTATAGGTGTCTCTCCATACCGACAACGAGCTATGGCCGGTGCTCTTAACGGTTACATCTTCAATGGTTTCGCTAGATTAATGAACCATTTACCTTATGTTGCTCCTCCTGCTTTATTCTGTGAGTTCGGCAATCCCCATCTTAATCTCTCGATATGATAATTAGTGATCTGGAGGGGGAAATATAGATCAGAATTGGAGGAAACTAGATATACTAGATTCTACATCATCAAGCGATTTGTATATCCTCCTGTCGAAAGCCCGAAACTGACTGAATGTTATATCTTACGTAGTCTACGGTGTATACTACTGGTCAAAATCCAAATACGAATACTTCAACTCTAAACAAGGTCACTACGATAACTTGATCAAAGAAGGTGTAATTAAACCAGGACAATACGAAAGACCAACTGTTGAACCTATTGGTCATTAAATGGTTTTCTCAGGGGAACTATAACTCATATAGTGGGATGAATGCATTTGATCTGGATATCTAAATTATATGCCCTACACCGTCCTGCAGCTTATCTGATTCCTCTTATTGAGCACTCATGACTGTGAATCGAATGCATGCATAAAAGAGGACTTGTTCAAATTGTATGCACATAATGATAGTAGTTGTCGAAAAAACAAAACTTCCTTTTTAGGGAATTCTTTGTTTACTTTATATATATACCCTGCGCATTGCTTCAGTCCAAAACATTCAATATAATGTCCCAGTTGACTTTGAATCCCCCTTCTTTTCATTCAACTATATTCAATCATCGTATCTTGTACTATCTCTCTTCCCTCATTGTATCGTCTCTCACTCGACCTAGACGTCCAAACTACATAATTGCTGTATAGTAGTACGAACAAATCCGAAAAGCATTTATTTCCAATACGATGGCAGTCTCAGCTTCATCAAATCCAATAACGTCAGTTCAACCAAATTCATCACCTATAACATCAGTTCAACCTCAACAATATGGTGGTTCACCTTTATATAATCAACAACAATCAACAAATCCACAATTATTGACTAGATTGAATTTAGATTTAAGAGGTCAAATGTTTCCTGTCGAAAGGGAAACTTTGATGTTATTACCTGAAAGTGTTTTATTAGGTTTATTTCCACAAGGTTTAATTTTAAGTAAACCTGCTAGTTGGGAAGGTGCTGATGATGGTGTTTTTACTGTTGATGTGAGTATGAGACATACATACGCAGCTCCATTCAAGGCTTATGAATGATTATCTGTTCGTAAATTGTAAAGATATATATAGCTAACTTTGACTTTCCAATTCATTTACTTTTAATTTGTATTTATCATGGGAACAGTTCGATCCAGATTGCTTTGAATACATATTAAAATTTTGGTCTAATGCACAAGAGAAATTTTATGGTACACCAACATCAATTGGATTATTCCATTTACAACAAAATATAACATCAGTATCATCAGGTTCAGGTTCAGGTTCAGGAAATGATTTAACAAGTTTTACAGATCAATCACAAAATCCATTATTATCAAAACAAGCTATTATTGTATTAAGAGAAGAATTAGAATTTTTTTCAATAACAAAATCAAATCATATAGCAAAAACAAATTTACAAAATGGTTTACCGAATGATGAATTAAAATATTTAAAAAAACAATGTGGTAAATCTTTAGAAAATAAAAAATCTATTTTTGCTGCTTTAGAAAGAAATGTTTCTTCAGTTGGTAATGCTGCTGAAGCTCATTTGATTGATATGCTTTGTATGAGGTATGTTCTTGTTTCTTAATCGTTTTCATGTTGTCAATTTTTATCGATATACTGCTCTCTGCATATTGTTATCATGATGATGTGAGCTGACTTTGATTATCTGCTTTATCTTAACTGTAGTGGTTTCAACCGTACAGATGAATGGGGTTTCAGAGCATGTGAACCTTCTCGAAATGTTATCACCTCAATGGCTTTAGTTTTATTGAAAACTGGTATTATACATCCTTCTGAAGATAATAAAGATGGAAGTAACAATGTACCTTATATTGATGCTCAACAAATGGGTACTGCACAAAAATTATTATTATTCTGGAGAAAACCTGCTGTAAGTCTAAACTTTCTGCAAGAACAGACTCAGTATCGAATATATTGACTAATGCATTTATCCTACAATTTATAGCGGAAATGTTGGTGGGATGGCGTAGAAGTTGAAATTCCAGCTAGTTCAACTGCAAAACAAGGTGATGTTCAAACTGTAAAAGTCTGGGCTAGACGAGTGTGGACTTTGGAATTATCTTTGGTAGGTTGAAAATCTGGTTACATATATTGTCATTATACATTGGAGCAGGCTGGATGCTGATTAACTGCTACATTTAACACCACAGATCTAAGACCTCTCTCAGCTCCGCACAACTATCAGATCGACCAGACGATTTGACTATTCCGGCTGGAATCGCCTGTATACCGTTTGATCCGAAACAATTATCGAACAAATAGTGTTCGTTATGACAAAATCTACTCTCTCATTCCTAACATCCTATACCCCTTATACCATTCGACCTATCCTTGTTATTGTATATATATGAACCTCCACAATTAAATGTACTAAATCGCATAATTCTTTGTTACGTTGTTTCTACTTTTCTAAACACTTTCGATTTATTCATATACCCTATATTTGTGTTTTCATACATGCATGACTTGATACGATCTCAAAATCGAAGTTACAGTAGATATATTCAACCGACGTATATTTCTTAAAACTGATCCTACGTTGCATGCAGATTATACCAATAGAGCGTATGAAAATAATAATTCAACGAGAAGTCATACTAAAAATACAGACTCGATTAAACTTTTCTACCTCTAACTATCAGACAAGATGGTTTTGGTTTATCATTATCTACCCCAAATACAGGTAAAACACCTCTTTCTTCAGCATAAACATCTTTCAATCCATATCCTTCAAACAACTCTTTTAATGATTCAACAGTATATGGTTTTCTATAATGATCTGGTGCATTGAATGATCCACCTTCGTGAGGCTATATAAGTTATTTTATTGATCAGCTTTCATTCTACAATTAGATTAGATTTAACATGATCAAATAAGGTGATATTAACTTACTTTACCTTCTGTCTCTATTGATGGTTTGCTAGGTACTTGATTATGATTATGATTATGATCATGATGATGTTGATGTTGATGTAAATTCTCATTTTCTCCCCAGCCAATCTCAGTAAATACCAACCAACCATCTTTTTCCAATAAGCTTATTGCACCATTTAAAAATTCAGGTATATTATCAATATGATGTAAAACTAAATTTGAAATTGCTAATTTGAATTTACTTTGTTTCGGTTTGATCATTCTATCTAAATCATCTTTAATAGGTGATTTTTGAGCTTGTCTTTCTTCGAATTGCTTATTTGAGCTGGATGATAAGGTATGTAAGAAATAAGTTAATTTATCCATGTTAGGATCTTCCTTTAGGTATTCTGATAAAGTAGCGATCATCGTTGGTGATGTATCTATTGCATGTACTGATTTGAATGTATTGATAAAATGCTTGGTCACTGCTCCTGCACCTGTTTTCATTGATTTACTACTATCAGTGTCTGGCATCCATTTGTTCATCTTCATAATCTAAACGAAGATCGAAAGGAACTCACCACATCCAATTTCAAGTATATCCCAATTTTTATATTCATCTTTGTTGATTCCAGCATTTTTAAGGGAATGAATTATCGAATCGTGACTTATATGAGCGACTTCGAAACTATTCACGTATTGAAAGTAGTTGATGCAATCATTCAAAATTAGCTTAGCTCCCCCCCACACATCACCCTGACTGTATTTTTTTCTTTTTGCAAATTGAATGTATCGTACATGAGAAGTTTGAAGAAACGGTATATCGGATGCCTGATAAGTAGACAACAACGATAAGATACTTACACTCCAGGCATATCCAAATAATCTTTACCTGCCCAAAGATCGATTTCTTCTTGATTGTTACCGTTATCGTGCGAATGGGAATGACCATGACTGTGAAAATGATGTTTATGTTGATGTTGATGTTGATGAACGGAAGCTTCTATTTTTGAACTATCTTGTGACATATTGGACAGATTTGCATTCAAATAAATTAGTATAGCAAATAAAGGTATAAGATAATATATCATTGACGATTGAAAAGGAACTATGCGGTAGTGGAGATGTATCGTTCACATCTCGTCAATCTGGCCTGCTTATATACTTTATACACCATACCTCTTGCTATATGCAGATCACACTAGAACGTAAGAATAAGTCATTCAAGTTGTAGCTGCATATTGATGTTGGGTTACTCACCGAACGGCGGCCGTTCGGCTGCCCTTCAGTGGGATGAACGCAATTCAACCGTTTAACAGGTTTGTAAAGTGGGATTTTGTATTGATGATGAAGTATCGACTGCTGTATCAACTAAGCTAGAGGCAAACACTCAAGTTTGTAGCACGGGATGCATATCAATTGTCTACATATAAATCCACAAGAAAAGTACTTCACAAGCAGCCCTCATTTGTTCGTATGTTGTACGAGTAGTGAAACCAGGTTGTTCATTACAAAAGAGAAGAAAAAAAGATTCATCACAATCCGGTTCTCCAGGGATCTCAAATCTGTTCCTCTCGATATTCTTATCATTATCAATGATATCTGAGGTATTTAGTGGGATGGAGCGAATGTTGATCCACATGAATGCTCATACCAATCCATGATATCATCATCAGTCAATTCTGTTATAGTTTTTAAATCCGGAATACCGTCTTCTATTTCCTTTTGGCCAATATTGACCTGTTGTCTATCAAGGTACTGTACTGAGCTAGCTGTGGTATCTGATTGAAGATACCAGCCCTGGATATCAGCATCAGTCAAATTTGTCACAGTATCTAAATCCGGAATGTCGTCTTCCTTTTCTTTATGGCCAGTATAGAACTCTTGTCTTTCAAGATCCTGTTGTGGATTAGTTGCGACATTTACTTGTACTTTTTTGAGCCCTTTTCCTTTTCTTGAAGATGCCTCACGTAAATGTACAGTCCAATCCAATCCAACTACTTTGTGGCCTGATCGAGATTCTGTTGAAGTTTTCCAGTTATGATAATACTCAGTAGCCTCATCCCATTGATCTTGAGGGGTATTTGTCAAATGATGTTCATAATGCCCTTCAATGTGTTTGGGGTCTCTCCACTGTGAAGAAAAATCAGTGGATATATCCTGACACAGTGATTTATATGCTATCAATTACGGAGAGAAGGTTTTGCAACACTATATGTCACTTACGCATCCACCACACAGAGTTCTCTTCTTAATAATCATATTTGTTGGGTCTTCGATAATCTTGATACCCATTGAACACTTGTCGGTTGTGTACGTAGTTGCTTCGCTTCTCTTACTTCTAGATTGGAATTTTTTCGCAGAATGATCTTTTTCTCCAGTCAATACACATTGACATGAACCACTGCAGTTTGAATTGTAATTGCGGAACATTGTAGCTGAGAATGGACTTGAAGATCGGTGTGCAAGTATCTTCCAACCAAGACAGCAACTTTCAATCCTTATAAGTTATATATATCCACAGTGCATGAGGGACAATGACAGCGAACATGATTATCAACCATAATCATCGTTCGTCCGAGTTCTAGAACAATGAAGAAGGCCAAATCATGATTTCGCAAGTCCGCTCAAAAAGTTGCCAGAGTAAATGATGCATCATGCAATACACACAAAAGACTGGATGGGATAAAAAAAGGATATGTTTTTTCCCCCGATGAGAGAATACAACGTCATCATGTTGAAAGGAAATGCATGCATTGCAATCACTGATTTGCAGAAAGAATTCTTATCAGTACTTAGTAATTACATCCTTTAATCTACATCCATTGTTAGATATACAACAGACACCCGCTCTAGCTGAGTTGGATATACCGTGTTACACTTTCTATTCATGATTACCTATAGCTGGGGCTAAATTAGGTATACCAAAACCTTTGATTTGAGATTTGGGTTTTTGTCTTTCCCTTTCCTCATCTTCTAATTCACTTTCCGATTTCGTAGTATTGATAGTAGTTACACTATTTCTATCTTGATTTAAATCAATTATCGGATCATCCTGATTACTATTCATACTTGACTCAAAAGACTGCTTGATCATTTCTGGCGATTCCACTATATTACTGTTATTTTGATTTTCATCCAATATCTCTTTATCATCGATATTGACGCCATCCCGCTTGAAGGCATTTTGAGTGGGTTTGACCGTCAAGGGGGTTATGGATTCGATGTTATCGCTAAGTTCTCCTTGGATTCCACTACTGGCACTAAATGTTTTCCCTCTTGATCTACGTTCGACTTTTGGCTCATTAGCTGTGGAAATCATAATAGGTCCTAATGGTCCAGGCGAGCTTCTTGATCTTCTACGAGTTTCGACTTCACCCGATTCTTCTAATTTACCATTAGGATCACCTAAATTTCTAGAAACACCAACCAATCGATCATAAGTCTTATCTCTCGTAGTAGGCGATCTGGGCGTAGTGTTTCCATTGGTTTTGCTTCCTAATTGGGATAACATATTTTCCACACCAACCAACTGAGTAAGTGTATCAGGTTCTAAGTGGATATCAAATAGATCCAAAATGAATCGACGAACTGGTGCTTGATAATGATTGGTAGAAATTGAGCGTAAAGCTCGATGAAATAAAGTAATGGAAGAGAAATAACGAGGATGACGATTACGTATTCTGTTTTCCAACAACATTAGTTCTTTGATTGTTTTCGAGCGGCATGTATTGGTCTTACCTTTTGAGATTGTTCATAGCTCCAGCAGCCAACACGTAATTCGATAGATTAGCTATAGATGTCATGATCTCTGATTCCAAGCCTGTTAATTTCGGTAGAGGTGAATAAGTTGGGTCAGGATTGGGTCTCTCCCATGGTTCGATCTTTTCGTGTTATGATCAGTCAGTCTAGCCGAATCACAAATAGCTGTGATCACTCTATGGACAACTCACCTTGGCGAAACGAGATATATCATTCGGCAAGCATAATCCAGTGGTATCACCAAGAGGTGTTCTAGTAGATATCCAGCCAAACTCCTCCAGAATCTCTGCACCCATCCTTGATGTTGAGAGCAAGCCGATAACGAAAAAGCATGTACTAGGGAAATGCTGATCAGTCAGACCATACCTACAAGCAGTGTCCATTCAACTCACCCTCTTATAGTAAGGATAGGTGATTGCTCAGCGATCTCGACGATATCTTCGATGATTTCTTCATCTTCCAGAAATGGCAAGCCGCCTTCCGTCGAGCCTATATTACCCTATCGCAAAGGTGTCAGCTACAATTGGCAGTCTAATTAGACCGGCAGCTTACTAATGCCCAGAGTACACTTTTGAGATTGGTCAAGACACTCTGGTCACTAGCTTCCATTCCATGCAGTCTGACTATCTCCGCAAATTCAGCCACAATACCCTTCTCTTTGATCAGCCGACATCCTTCAGGTGTTTTGGTGAGCTCTCCTAAGAAGTGAGTAGGGGCAGGGCCATCGTATATCCTTTATAATTAGGCCAAATCAGTAATGGTATAGTTTGGGTGTTGAGAACATTTGAACTCACCAATAATCTTCCACCGTATCGTTCGCCCATGGTCGAATAGTCTTAGATACGAATGTTTCGGCTTCAATGACATAAAGCAGATTGCGCTCCTGTAAGGTAATCGGAATCAGAATGAATCACCCAAGAGGTCTTCAGACTTACTACCAGCCAGCTTTCCAATTCTCGATCTATATATTGAGCTTGATGTAAATATCGATATCCAACGCTAGTTGATACGAATCTATCATTTCCAAGATATCAGTCAGTAGCAAAGAAGTCTCTTTACATGTAAGGATAGTACTGACCTCATGAACAAGGGATGTCCTACATCACCAAGATGTTCTAGAGTCGGTCTCAGTTGGACCACTTTCTCCAAGGTCTTTGGGTCTGTGCATACTTCTTCTAGATACATGACGGCAATGTCGCAAACTTCCATTGATGTATCGTATAGTTGCGTAATCATCAATTGTAGACCCCAATCAAGCAGATTAGGTTGTTCCTGTATCAAGCGACCAAGGTGATGAGTAGCGAAAAGTCGTGTTTCCTGTATGGGTACATAATATTAGGATTTACTGCAGGATCCTGAATGGAATTCTGGCTTACCATATAACTTGACGTCAATGCTTTGGAAAGGACGATTCGGGGATGTGCATCCCTAAAGCCGATGTGAGTTTTGATCACAGATATTTGCTAGTTCTCATGTCAACTTACTGTGTGTAGTCAAAGCATTCAATGATGATTCTAATGATATCATCTCGACTTCTCTGTTCGCTCAAATGGTAAAAACACGTGAAAAACTTGAATTTTTCGAGTAATCTGCGGAGTATATACGTAAGCGAAGTCACTTATGCTATATGGATACGCAATTGAACTGTACTTACTTCATACCTTCCCGATGTTTACTTAACGTTCCAATCATTTCGAAATAGCCATAGGTGAGAGTGTTCTCAAGACGGTCACGAGCGAATATAGGCTGGGATGTAGGCTGACCCACATACTACATGGAGGAATATGCGATCAGCTTTATACGTGACCTTTGTGATCTGTTAAGCATGATTGACACTCACTTGATCAAGCTCGTTGAAACAGTCCAACATTTGCTTCAGAAGTTTGTCTTCCGTAAGGTATTTGATTCCCTCCGCGCTACTAAGCATTGTTGATAATACAGAACAACCCAATTTGACCCACTTATGATTTGGCTGTAACGCAATGTTGTCAGCAAACACAGCATCTGTATTTCCAGGGTGTGTACCGCTTACTCTGGTTCTTTTGATGTCGGCAAATCTGTAATTATACGGATGAAAGAATGATAATAGTCTTCTAACAAATTTAGTAGCTTTGATAGCTTCATCCATTCTTTTAGGATTCAGTAGAGGTCCTTCAATCAGATCCACTATAATTTCATAACTCCATTTGGTGTGATCTCGATGAAGTAGTAGCTAACAACAACAGCAAGTTCAGCTCATTCTCAGAAAGACTTGTGGCAGAGGGACGAATATGTTTGTTGGAATCAAACTGCTTACACCTGAATCAACAATCATTTGTTGGAATTGCTTGTCTTCGACTTGTAGGCCCAATCGCAGTTTTACAGATTGAACTTGTCTTTGACCTCTTTCTAACGGATCTTGTTGTGGCGCAAGCGAACTGTCGGTATCACGGTGAGAGGTCAATACGAGTAAATTTAGGCTCAAAACAGTGCACAACCTGAATACATACCTAGTCTTGTCTTTCATATTCTTTCTACCAACTTTCGGCTGATTGCGATTCAAGCTATCTATAGATGAGAGTGCCGAAAGTGCTGCCATCCTCTCTGCGGGATTCATAAAATCTGTAGCTTCAGAGAAGAGTTGAGGTAATGACTAAAAGTTGTGGACCATTAGCTGCTATCTAATCACTAAACCCGAGTGACTGACCTGTAGCTGAGCTGCAAACTTCAATGGTAATGTTCGATTTGCCATTTGTAGTATTTCACCTAAAAGTAAAGTTGCTTTACGATTCAAAGTCCCGTTATCTTCCTCTATAACTGCCACAAGAGCCTAAGAGACCAGTACATGTATATTAGCGACACCTGTAACAGAAACAGAAATCGTATTCTTCATTACATAAAAGACGAACCTCCAGTAATCCAGCCTCAAGGTATATACACAAAAGCAAAGCCAAGAAGTGGTCTACTATGGTCATTCCTTGAGGATCTTCTTCCTCATTTCCATCATTCAGTAGCTGTTGAGCTGTAGCTTCTTGCGTACGGGTATAAACTGAGGAAGAAAGTCAGCTATCCTTGTACGTATTCGCCGCTCAGAAAGTTTGCAATAATTCACCAGTCAACCTTTTTCCATCCAGAAACGCGTTAGTCCAGGTTGGCGATTTTATCTGCAAGGAGACGAATAGTAGATCCATGAGTGCGTTCTGCCGCAACGAGAAAGGACATTAGTGAGTACTGACTAACAGCATGCGGTATAGGTGACTCACCCTCATATCGGTGTTCGGCACATGCAGAGAGCTGATGAGACTTTTGATCGCCCTGTAATCATCCATACACATGTATAGCAAACCTATCAGTAGCGAGCATCGGTATCAGTCAAAGTCCAAGCGGTAATCTACTTTATCGTCACGGTTGATCATGACTCACCGGGCCAAGAGGACAACAACATTCCGATATTCCTAACAGTATTTTGTAGATTCTCGAGATGCCTAGCTTGTTGCCTCGATGGGATCTTGCCGTAAGCTTCTGTGAGCCCTACCAGTACAGCCTACAATGATGTAATAACCCGGTCAGATCCATACGTTGAATGATGTAGAACACAGTGATTTGGCTTACTTCCAGATCACCTCCAGGTAACAGTAATTCCCTTGTACTCGGCTGATTCACCAAAAACATCAATAACCCTGTTATGGCAGGACCCAGTTCTGATGGACCATCCTTGTATGCCGATAAGACGGTTCTGAATGCGTTTGAGCGAATCAGACAACGCAAGTCCAGTATACCTATGATGTTGGTTTGTTAGGATCATAACAATGGAAGACAGCTCGTTCAGCTAGGAAAAGAGAAGTTGCTTACCTATCTCGACCAAAGTCTCCATACAAACCGTTCTCATAGCGTCATCAGGATTCTCAGCAGCACTAACTATAGCTCTGACCAATCCATCGGTCAACGGAACCCTATTTTCCAGTAGTTTCTGTATCTGTGGTTCTAATTGAGCTTGATATACTGATTGACGAGAATGGGACCTTGTTCTACTTCTCGATTGCAAGGGCGAAGTTGCTGGACGGGAGTTAGGAGGATAAGGTGACGATGGTAAGAGAATCACTGATCGCAGCAGTCTCAAAGCTTGCTCTCGCTCATGAACCGCTTTCGAGTCACGCGTGAAGGTACTATATTATAGGAAACGATTGTCAGTTTACTCCATCAGCAATGTAAGATTAAGCATAATCCGCTTGGGGAGGAAAATAACCGATTCAGCAAAGTAAGAGGATTTACCGTATGATCAGCCACTCCAGACCAGCTCCCAGCATTTTACCCCAAAAATTTCTCGTCAGAATATACCTCAATAGTCTATACCCCGCTGATTTTTGACGTGAAGTAGCCGAGTCTCCCAAGAATGCGATGGTGCTGTGATAAATACACTTTTCATCAGTTATATATCCAGTAGGCAGTCCAATCAACTTATCAAGGGCTATCACGTTTCAAGTATAATGATGTCGGTGGGGATTGATTGACTTACCATTTAATAATCTCATCGACACTTAATACAGACTTGAGATTTTCCGTCTTTTTTAACTGTTCACTTAATTTGATCATAATATCATAGGCTTCATCATCTCCGTATATCGAGGAGCTCTGTGGTATTTCTCGTTCTTTTCCTTTACCTCGTGCTATTTCTCTTAATTTCCTGATTAATCTTTTGGATTCATTAATCATTATCTGAAGGTTCTCATCTATGTTGGATCTTTCATTCCCTTCGTATATCTGGGTGCTACTTTCCTCAAAATTAAGATTTCTAGTAGAACGATTTGATGGTGAATGCTGTTTGGATCCAGGTAAAGAGGATTGACTTTCTGTATGTCGTAAAATTGAATTTGAATAATTAGGATGTTCTGGAAAAGCATCTTCACCAGCAGATTTTGATCTAGGTCTATGATTTAATCCTCTTGATTGTGTCGCGTTGTAGTTGTAATTTGATTGATCATTATCATCGAGAAATTCTGAATTATAACTCTTCTCAGGTGTTATACTTGAATAGAATCTAGTTGGTTTTGGTCTACTTCCTCCTACTCCAGCACTGCCTGAACCAACTAATATGGATGAAGACGATAATGAAGATGGTAGAGATTGTTGATAATAACTTGTTGTTGTCGTTCCACCACCAGCACTGTTGCTTGCAGCTAAACCTAATGAAGAGTTAGATGAATATCCATTTAACCTTTGTTGTGGTCTCCTTCTCGTTCGTTGTGGTGTTCCTATATTACCGGTCAATCGTACGGTATCAATACATCATAGTTCTACTCCGTCATATGCAAGTCATGACGGTCGTCTGACGACTAACCTTTGAGCTTCTCTAATTTAGCTTCTAGTGATTTTATCCGTTCATTAGCAGCTTCCAGTTGTGCTGTTATGTTCTCTTTCACTTTTTCTTGATCACCACTATCTGCTCCTCCCTTCTTTTCGATCACCTATAAAGGACAATATTTGAAAAGTTAGGTTATAACAGTATAAAAGTTTCATGTGAGAGGGAGGTGAAGTGTCACAAGCAGCAACTCGAAGACTTACATCTAACATTTTCTCAGCACCATATTGTACTCTCCTTTCTATTCCTAGTTTAGTCTCTAAACTTTCAATCTGGCAGAAAGTATAAATCAGCTCGCAATCGAGCTTTCCGGCGGGTGCTTCATCTCAATGTGTATCGGGAGATGTGCTTCTTATGAGATCTATTGTGTATAATTGACCGACTTACAGTCTCACCATCATCAATATCATTCCCTCCATCATTTCCTTCAACAATGGGTTTAGACGGTGAAGGTCTAGGGAAAGTAATACCACTCATATTGCTTATTTTCGAAATCACTAAGACTGTATTCAATCTACAAGCCGAAACTTTCACGAACAGGACTTCCTCATAGATTATTATTCAGTGTTGCCATTGCAGTGTTGTGATTACTCGTGGTAGAGACAGATGTTTCTGTAACAAAGGGGATCAAAGCGTAACCTTCGATGATGTCCAAGGTGAATCGCTTGAAAGGTATCGTTCACTTTTGTTGTTATCTTCACCCGACTTGATGCTTTATCAATAAATACTGAACCGCGGGATAGCGGGGTCTGTACTGGTCTATGTGATGGTCAAAATCGATGTATATCACTGGTTTCATCCAGCTTATGGCTGGCTTTATAGAAATGATGATGGTCTAAACCAAACGCGGGGTAACGTCAACATAACAAAACGTCGGTGAACGGCATGCACCGCAAAGCGGGAGACGTGATTTAATTTTAAGCAGGAATTTCTCATGCCGAAGAGAAATATTCGGGAGGTCATCGATAAGAAGAATGATACGTGCTACTTTGCGTGTAGTATCTCTATAGGATTTGCATAACACAGCAAGAAGCCCAAATTAAGAAATTGTGAAAATAGTATATAGCGAAAATGGATCTATTTTATATGTCAAGGGATATCTACTTTCTTTTGTCTATGTTGTATCTACCCGTAATTTTCTACCTAAAAGCTTCTACGCGTACTAATCGGTTTTTCAGAAAAAGGATTTGGATATATTTATAAGAAGTTTAGGCGATATTTTTTATCGGTTGTTCCTTCACTGTAAGTGGGAAGTCTATATTTACACTTTACTTATGGTAGGATAACTTGGAGAAGAAGCCATATCGGTATCCCCACCTGCAGAAGATCTTTTTTCTTTATCATGTTCAGATTCCCATCCATTTGGATCGGATAAAGCATAGTCTTCATCCATTGATTCAACTGTTTCATCAACTAAAGTTGATGTTGGCGGGAAAGCACATGATAATGCAAGATATATTCCTGCACCCATAGCTGTGGATGTGAGCCATGAAGCTTTATCTACATAATTACCAACAAGGTATTAGCAAAACTGTTGATATTCGACTTCAGGTATTTTGGAGAACAACAAACTCACAGAAGAATGAATAATTGCCAATATCAACTTTTGAGTTTATAGCATTAATCAAACCTGGTAAATTGACGGGAACGGCGATAAGAATAGTAACGAAAGCTCTCCAGTTGATACCATATTGATATTTGTAGATACCTTCATTTTGATACAACATAGGAACATGGAATTTTGTTTTTCTAATAATCCAATAATCTGCAATCATGATAGCTACGATAGGAGCTAAAACAATGATATAGCCAGATAAGAAAGTTGTTAAAGCTTTTGCGGAAGCTTGAATTTTCCACGGAACGGTAACCCATCCACCTAAAACTGCGGTAATGAAAGCACCTCTTCGGATGTTCAACCATTTTGGAGCGATGAAAGCGAAATCGTTTGAAGCTGCAATAGAATTGGTAGAAATGTTGGTACCGAGAGTTGCAAGTGCAAAGGCAAAAGCAACGAAGAAAGCACCAGCTCTCGATTCCCATTGAGCGATGATGGCGGTAGGATCCCAATAAAGTGTACCGTAGATTGCTTGACCAGCAGAAGCAATGACAATACCGATAAATGAGAAGATGAAGTATACGAGGGGAATAAAAAGGAGTTGCCAATATGAATCGGATGTTTTGTGAGCATATCGAGTGAGATCGGGCTAAAAACCATGAAGGGTTGTTAGTGAGATCTTAGGGTTGGTATGTCTTTGCCGGACTTACAATGTTTATTGCTAAAGTTGTTTTACCGGAAATAGCGACGTTGATACCAGCAACCCAAGCCCAAGATCGGGTAGATCCAGTAAGAGCGGTATGTTTGGAAAAGACAGGCCCAGAACCTCCAGCTTTGTTGACAGCCCAGCCGAGAGTGGCGAAAGCAGCGATGACAGCGACGATAGATTTAACGAAGAAAAGCCATCTCATCTTTCTAGGGTGGATCAAGACAAGGGGGAATTGGACTATTCGTTATGGTCGACAATTAGCAAGAGAATTGTCACTGTAGGGGAACGATAACTTACTGATCCAGAAAACAAAGTAAGCTATCATTTTGTTACTGGTCACACCTTGTGCGAGAGGGATAGAGTTGGGTAATGTTTTCAGTGACGGCCAAATGGCTTCAAGACAGATCAAAGTGCATGAGGCACCAATGAACGTATTGATTCTAGAAGTGATGGAACAGTATCAGTATCTATATGATGATCAATGGATATCAGGGATTGTTAACATACCCGAAGTATATCAAACCCAGGACTAGACGAGATACGACAGCGAAATAGGAGAAATAAAAACCTAAAGAGGCTCTAGACGCGATTGAGAAAGGAATATGATGTCTTGAACCGATAGTACCATTTAATGCTACAGCTGCAGCGATGATGATATTACCAATAGCACTAAAGGTAGTTTAGTTGATGTCAGTATCTTGTCATTTCTAAGTTGAAGCGCACAGACCATCGGAGATCAATTCATTGCTGACTTACATAGCGGCAGAAGCTTCTCTCCAGCTGAGACCCATAGCTACGATCGAACCAGCTTGTTGCATCGTGCCAACGTTTGCACCATCTGATAACCACAAGAAGAGATAATTGACTCTATTTTTCGTTACCATTTCACGTCAGCGAATTGAAAATACCTTTTTGATGGAACTCAGAAAATAGAGTTTTCATTATTTGATTTCCCTGATGAGAGATGAAAAAACTTACGCTCTCCAATTCCTCTGATCTATAGGGACGACATCGACATCTGCGTTAGACCAACCATCTCTTGTAGCGTATGATGCTGGTGGTGTATCTAAATACCAATAATCTTTTGTGAACCATCTTTTAGGTTCAATGTTTTTGGAAAAACCTAACATTTTATCTCTTGTTGATAAATTATCAGTAAGATCCAAATGATCTCGATCTTGATATTGCAGGTTAGGTAATTTAGGAGAAACCAAAAGATATTTTTCAGCTAATGAAGATTTTTTATCTGTATTTTGTTGATTATCTTCAGTTAGATTAACTGAATTAGGAAACATCAAGGTGAAGTTTATATAGATGATCAGCTAAAATGATCTTTTGAGAAGATATGCACCAGGCACTATGGATAAGGACGGTAGAGCAAAGACTAGAATGTGGGGTAGAGGATAGAGAAGGATGTTTGGGGATGAGCTAGGAGAATATGAGGAAGAACTAGCGTAGGTTCAGATGAAAGTTAAAGCTATAAGAAGTGGGCGTATTGATGGAAGAAAAAAGATTTAGTGCGATTATATACACATTCTGAGATATCACATAAAGAAAGCTTGACAACCAAAAATTGAGAAATAAGAAGGTCAAGATATGGAAGATTCTAAGCGGAGCAGGACGGGTTGATGCGCCTTGGTTGTCAAGGTTTGACCATTTGATGGGTGAAGAAGTCAAGGTTATATTTGATGATGTTTGATGATGGATTAATTTCCCCTTGATATTTTCCATAACGCTTCTTCTGCAGGACTTCTACTTGTCTCCGATGTTTGCTGTATCTATGATATCCCACGCACAGTACAACTACTTCAAGTTCCCATCACAGGTTCATCATTGATAGTTCCTGTCCTGTCTTGTCCTGACTTGATCCGCTTGTGACGCCATCTGGCTTGAGTGACAACGGCCGTAGCATCGCTTTCAGTTGCTCTTCATCATCTCGTCATCAAGAATAATATGATGTCAAAGCGTATGGACAAGAAAAAGTTGAGGTTCAGAAGCAGATGGGGCACGATATGATTAAACGAAGGTCTGTGCGATCAAATAAGGTACCTAACCTGAACTATCGATCGCATTGATCTTTTTCTCTTCTCCCCTTTCCCCTTTAATTCGAGAACATAGGGACGAGGTATTTCAGAATCAAAGCAAGGTAAAGTGAACAACCCCAAATATGAAGGGCGCAATGATCATTGATATCTCTCCAAAAGATCAAAATTGAAAGAACGTAGTCATGTGAAGGTGAAGAGTGAAGGTAGAACAGACTGATTTGATACCACATATATATATAGGAATACAGCACTCACCTATTTCAACAGTATCTGCTCAATATACTATTTCACCAGGTACGATTCTTATCTCGTGGGTCTGCGTACTCAATCTCTAACACTGCTGCTAAGAGCTTCCAAGAAGATATCTAAACGAGTATTATTGATCGTTCCGAAGACTGAGGTAGGTTCGTGTTTTGAAAAGTCTGTTCTGGATCTGCTCTTCAATCTGGTCGTTATGTTCTATTGATGGTCGTTAAGAGAGCGTTCGTCAATTCGGTTATGAGGCCGAAGCGAATAATCGTTATGTTTTGTGTTGAAATGAAACACGAAGAAAGCGGACGGGCGAGATTTTTTTTGCGGAAATACAAGATCAGCAATGCTATTTTGTTTATAGGTGTTGTTGTGATATTTTCTTGTGATGTGTTTGTTTTTGATGATTTACTTTGTTGTATCTTGTTTTTCTTTTCTCGATTCTTGCGAATGATTTTGGTTCCTTGATACTACACTAAATTTTTCCTTTTACCCCCTATTTTGCTCTAAGTATTCTACAAAATCTATTTAGTCATTCCAGACAGCCTAGTGTAAACGTCCTACTCCCTTTTACATTTGCTTTCGACCGAAATAATTGATTGAGATTGTTGAAGTTAAAGAAATCGCTCAGACTTCTTTCTCAGGATATAGATTATACACAAGCGGGAAATCAAGGATGTCACCCTTTCTGTGATAATCGAATTGAAGATTTTTGATGACAAGGAGACTACAAGGAGAACACTTTATACAGTAGTGATTGTATGAATAGTCTAAGCTTAGGACTGGTATCCCTAAGAATACAATAAGAGAAAATAATGGTCTCCTAAATAGTTCAGGTTTCCATCTATCTTAGCGGTTACTCTGAGTACGGTACCAGAAGCGTTTTACCGTTATTTGTTTTTCTATAGAATTTACATGCCGTAATTTTCTAAAAGATAGGACAAAAAACAAAATTCCATTCCGCTCAAATTACACTAATTTAACTTTTTGCTTTTGTTATTGAATTGAAAAGCAAGAATTCTTAGTGATCGCACAATCATCACTTCAAGCACATTCGCTTCTGGAGCTGCTATTTCATTGAATCTACTTCGATGGAACGTTGTTCAGAACGATAATCGATATACGTCACAGATAGCTCAAGAGCCTAAAGCATACTTCTATTAGGTTTGTTGTGTGAAGTCGCTTTAGAAGAAGTACGATTTCTATTTTCAGGTTCTGGATTTGTATTTACTTCCACACACCAATATGATCAGCTACTGCGTTGTATGTGATAAGTTATAAGCCATCACTACTCATTCGTTCCTACCTTTTCCCGAATATCTTGAATCACCTTAGCGAGCGTAGGTATTGTATGATGTGAGCATGCTGTATCTTACATCAGCATTGGAGTCGAATACCTGTAGTCTGAGAAACTGGGTGCTTATTTGAACGGGAAGAGATATTGAAAGGTACAACCAATACCAGGAACCTTTGATATTTTAGTCTTAGCTTAGTTTCATGTTCTTTTTTCGACCCCCTCTTTTTCGAGTTCCCTTAATTCTCCCCTTCTATCGATCTTTGTCGCTTCACAGCATAACATCATCTGCCATTCATAGAAGAACGGCAGTTTCTTCCAAGTGACACTCGATCTGATTGAGCGGTTCATAACTAATGAGGATGTTGAACGAATAAAGCCAAAGTACCTCCCAGCTCTACGATGTGTTTCCTCCTTCCTCTACTGAACGCAATATCCGTCACAAACCATCAAGATCCAGATATGTGATGGTATGAGAACTGACCTAGTGAGGATCGCTTCCATGGCGAATGTATCATCGATTTTGTTCAGATATCCATCGGTACTTGTAATTCTATTTCTATTTCCTTCATGGATGATCTACAAACATAGCTTCGACTTCAAAACAGTCCTTCGTGATACCGTTCATCAATTGTGCCTGAACACTCGTACCACTTCCTCATCAAGGGTGCATTCATTTTACGGGTACAGAGGGGAATATGTCATTGCTGGGGTCTGAAAACTATATCCTCAAATAAGAATAGCGATACAAGGTCAAAAGGCGTCGATGTTAGCAATACTGCGCTGTTGAGTCTAGAGTTAGCCTTATAATCCAGATCATGTAACATGAAAGGTTTCCATTTCGATCTTTCTGATCACTCATCCCAGTTGGTTCTATGCTATTCGCAGTAGTGAGTATGCAATTCGTATATAGCAGAGGTTTCACCCGATCGGGGATTTTCCTTTCGGATATATCGAGAAGAACGTTTAGACCTACTTTCATACCTCATAGCAGCTACAGGATTTTCAAACGGGAGACGGGAATCACATGGTATTCCGATAAAATCGGCGACTAATGATCAGTATTAGCGATTTGGTTTCTTTGGGGAACAGAGTTGGTACAATTCTAGTGAAGATTTTGAGAGAACGAGAACCCACTCAATAATAGGTCTTCGTAGAGAATGTTGCAGTAGAACGGAAGACGTCTTTAAAGCCAATCTACAGGTATTCGTGATCTGGAAATTCAAACATGGATCAAATGATATGACCGAGATTTTGAAGCGCATCAGGCACTTCAAGCCCCCGAAAACGCCTTTATTAACCTGATCGCTGGGATACCTCAGTGTACATGATCATACGTTTTTGTTGCATCGCCTCGTCAAAATAAGCGACTTATGCGTGCTGTCAATGGCTTGTATGGTATGTTGAGCGGTACCTTGTACATGAGAAGAGATCTACATCGAAAGCCTTTTCATACTGAGAGCAGTCCATGAAATACGAATAAAAGACTTTGGTTCCGGTTACACCGAACTATAAACTTTCGATAAACCAAAAATTTGAGCAGCTATTGCCATAAACCTCATCAGCCATCGCATAAGATATAGTAAAACAACCAACTTTATCGGTACCCGAAATCAACT
Source organism: Kwoniella dendrophila CBS 6074 (assembly GCF_036810415.1). NCBI lineage: Eukaryota > Fungi > Basidiomycota > Tremellomycetes > Tremellales > Cryptococcaceae > Kwoniella > Kwoniella dendrophila. Next base: position 1,348,755 of record NC_089485.1, read on the forward strand.
TTATCTGTCAAAATAGCTTAAGGCGAAGCCTGGAACTATCTGCGACATACATTATGGTAACAACAGAATACAACGGGAATAATAATAATCGGTAAATGGAAATTCGACCGAGGTAGCGGAAACTGAAAAATTTGTTTATCGGTAAATTCTAGTATTTCAGCCTTAGCTTGCATCGTCAATGGGCCTAATACTCGCAACAATCCGATAATATACTTTCCTCTTTGTCTCATCTCGATCATTCATTCACCAATCACACCCAATTGACGAACACTACTTTACGGTGTCCGCTATTCAATCAATACTTACGACCCATCATATAATAACAATATAACCGAGATCAGACAATCAATATTATTCATGCCCTGGATCTTCAAACGTTTCCAAACAACGATTACTGTATAGATTATCAGGCCAAGAGGAAAATACAAGGAACCGCCCGTGTCAAACGACCTGATACGTCGTGCAGTGCCTTAGAGGGAGGTTTAAAAAACCGAAACATCGAAGTCACAATAATTTCTCACAACTTGACAAACTTGTACAATTAGCCAAGACCAAATTCATATTACTTCAATAAAGACCCAAGGCTTTAAATTCCAGATTCCAAATTCCATGTTTTTCGGCTTTTCGACAGAAATTTAGCGCGAAATAAGCTATAATTTAGTGTCGTTATAAAATCCCAAAGGACCCTTTTTGCCGAAATTGCTAAAAAAACGCTTGGATCACCTTGGTCGTTCTCTTCTTAACTTGGGACTCGATATCGGAACCCGAAGTACTATTTAGTGTATAAAAAGTTCAACATTCCTCGCTCAAATTTTGGATATACCAAAGCAAAGGCTACGTATAAACGAAAGATATAGGTATAGTATAGCCTGGGCGAAAAATAAAACAAGTGTGAACTTGTATCCTGTCTATCAACATTCTTTTCCAACGATCTTCATCTACATAATGGTACAACAGTAAGATACTCCTCCCTGCTGGAAGGTTTCGAATTACCCAGGATCAAGTTCGTCAACAGTACAATTCTTGTATCGAAAATATCTCCTACGTTAATCAAGCTGAGGGATTGAAACCGATCAAGATTCAAAAAGGGGGTTACAGAAAGTCGTGTTCAATTGCAACTTTGGTATTGTGTATATCATCGTGAAACAAGACTGCGCCCTAAACAATCTCCATTACTTCCGACATCAAGAAAGGATCAACATTATTGTCCTAGGTAAGTATCAAAAAAAAACGAGGTTCCCGTCAATCAATCACTCGAAGTTTCAACCATATTTCACTTATTTATAACATTTACACGACTACAACGAACTGTCTACGCTCATCAAACAAATCGTGGGATAAACGACTTATCTTCCTTTTCGTCACTTTCTCCCTGGCAGTCCTCTATCCTTCCATACAGTGGCCATATAGTGGGAGACAAGCATATCATCATATCGTCAGGCCAAGTCCGATTATAGGAATTACCTTAGCATCACCCTTTCATTGTGATCTATCGATTTAACCCTTCTCAAATTGAATTTTCTTTTTTCCATACCATCATAGGTTCTCAGGCTTTATCATCTGTATCCATCGGAGACCCTCATCAAAGGGTGAAGAGCCTTATCAAGACGACGACACAGCGCGCGTTTGGCTCATGGGATTGTGTATAACTACTTCGCCAAGCTCCCAATACCAAGTCAAGAAAACTCGGATGTTCTTACCAGCAATTCTTCGTCAACGGATTTCGAGCTCTTGCCCATTTCCAAACCTCCTCTTAGTTTAGCCTGAAGCCTCATACAATCAAATAAGTTTGATCCTTGTATCATATGGATCAATCCAAAGCAGGACCTCAGAGTCCTCCACTAGCCCTCCCACCAATTCTAGCCTCTATAGGTAAGTCGTTATCCAGCGCCAGTCCTCATACATGTCATGTATGACAGGAAGATGATAATAAGCTAACATCAGTGTCCGATTGATAGGAACGGTCCTCATCGATGCCTTCGATTCTCCACCACGACCTACAGTTGATAGTTTTCCAAAATCAAATCCAGGGATAGGTCTTCCTTCCCCACCTGTCGATGGAAATGCGAATGAACCCAATCCAGACACCTCACCAGCATTCCAACCTAATATTGTTAACCGACCACTACCAGTACCTTCACATTTAGCTACACCTATAGCTTCACCTGCACCTTCAACTGGACCTTCGACTCCTCAACTATCCCTAGATGACCACCCCACGCCTGATGCTGAAGAAGTGTATGAGATGCTTGGTGGTGGAGCTTTATATGCCTTAGTTGGCGCACGGTTATGGCTATCCCCTAGTCAAATACGTACTTTGGTCAATAGAGCTCCAGATAACCAACATGATGATTTACCTTCAGAAGCTGAAGATAAGCTCAATTCACTTGGAAAAGAGATCTGGGTATGGAATGAAGGTGAAGGTACTAAAATGACTAGAGCAAGAATACGGTATGAAGGTGATGTCAGGTTGTACGTTTTGCTTTATCGACATATTGCGGCTATAGCTGCACTTTATGCTAATCAAAGGTATCCTTTGGTCCACATTATCTCGTAGCTTTCAGCCTATAGTGAAAGCGCCACATCGTACAATCACTCAACTAGTCGAAACTCCTTTGTATGGATCAGAATATCTACATATAAGTCCACCATATTCACCTGAGGATGTATCCAATTTACTGGATCAATTGAAATCACTAAAACAATTACATCCTGAATCGACATGGGACCCCAAAATTGTTTTTGAACCTACACCACCTTCGTGTCATCCAGGTCAAAAGGAATGGTTAGAAAAGATCGCACCCCATATCGAAGTCTTATCGTGAGTTCAGTTCCTTCACTTCATGCGCATAATGTGCATTCACGATGCTGATTACCGAATTTATATATGATAGACCAAATCATGAAGAAATGTTTTCTATATATGGTATCTCACCGAAAGATGTGTCAGACATTGAGCTACGACCAACCGTTGAAAAGTTGATTAACCATTTCCTACAAGGTATAGGGATAGGTAAAGAAGGTAAAGGAATCATCATTATCAGATGTGGGAAACTGGGTGCTTGTGTTGGAACCAAAGATGGTGGTCTAAAATGGTGTCCAGCGTATTTTACAGAGGATCAGGATAAAGTTAAGGACGTAACTGGTGGTAAGTCGGGTCAAGTACAAAGTACTTGTCATGCGTGTATGCCTCACCAGATGAGGAGAAAAGCTGATACATGATTCGGCAGCTGGTAATTCCTTTTTAGGCGGTTATGTCGCCGGATTACATCTTTCTGATCATGATCCATACGAAGGTGAGTATCTAAAGTCCTTGATCTTGATCCAAGTGTGGAACATATTTGGGCTCACATTGTGTATTCATGATTTTAGCTTTGCTATACGCCACAATTTCCGCATCTTTTGTAGTCGAACAATTTGGGTTACCATCACTGTCAATTACGGACGGTAACGAGAGGTGGAATGGTGATATTCCAAAAGAGCGAGTAGAAGCATTGCGGAAGCGAATTATCACTTAAGGTATCTCGGATATATCAGGTGCATCGTTCAGACGGAATGCTGTCGTTGTCAAGTTGAAGAGATTTGTATAATAGTATCGGAACGGATTTTGTCGCAATCGCATATACATAATAAACGCACATAATTATTGTGTGAACATCATAAATACCTTGCATAATCAGATCAGGAAAGGAATGGTAAATCTTGTCATTACAATGCATAAATCACAAAATCGTCTTGTTTATAAGGTATATTGATTATTGCAGGGTATATCTCTCAAATGTCTGAACGACTATGGGGTGATCACTTCCACTTCCGGTGATTCATGAAGAGTATTATCATTCTGAGTTGTTTCAGCAGATTGTAAACCGTTCCAGTACAATCTACCCGCTACCTCTTTCACTAACCAGTTCATACCATCATCTAAACCCTTTCCTGTATATGCAGAACATGGATGTACTATCCATCTATGTGATACTATCGATTTCAGATCAAGTGCCTGAGAGAATTGTAGCGTATCAGCAATTAATGTCATTTACTTTTCACAACGAGAACGTTGTCAGAGATCTTACTTACATCTCTAATTTCTTCTAAAGTCATTGATCCTTCTAAATCTTGTTTATTTGCAAATATTAATAATGTTGCGCCCGCTAATCTCTGTTATAGGTTCAAGGGTTATTCTTATGTCAAGATAGTTCAAATTCTTTACGAGCATGACCTTTTGTGATCCTAAAATAAACTTACTTCTTCTTTCAATAACCCTTTCAATTCATTCTGACAATCTTCCATTCTCATTCTATCTGACGAATCAACAACCCAAACTACCGCATCTGTAGATTCGAAATAATTTCTCCAATACGGTCGTAATGTCCTCTGTCCTCCTACATCCCCTATTCATACATCATTAGGTTCCAGCTAAACTCATTCATTACCATTTCGCTCACAGATATTCAGCGTATACCTAGATTAACGTATGTCAGCTTCGAGGTGGATTTAACTTTTCAAAAGAACATTGAATGACAACTCACCCATCTCTTATTAACGTTTTGATATTAAAACCCAAAGTTGGACTGATATCTGATATGTTTTCATTATTCAACTTCTTCAATATTGTAGTCTTTCCAGCATTGTCTAAACCCCTAGGAATCGATCATTAGCTATTAGACCGGCCTTCCAAAGGCTTCAGAGGTGATTAATTCGAGAAATTGACGAGAGAAAGTGGAGGTGAATCATAATCCTCACATACAGGAAAAGCACCCTCATTTCCTTTGATTTCGCTTTATTCTTCCTTATAATTGTCAGAAGTCCTGAATTGATACAAAGTCAGCATTTTCAACCATTCTCTTCAGGTTCCATGAATCCTTACCCATTTTGCCTGACTTGTGAAGTGCTCTGTTTTAGAATGGGGGAGAAATAGAGACGAATTTCGATTAAGTTTATTCATGAACTTGTACATACGGAGCTTGGACGTAGACGGCGACCGAACATTGATTTATTAGGCGCATCAGCAGGCCAAGATGATCACGTGACCCATGAAGCCACGAACTGAACACAATATTGTATTACTACTGTACAATGGAGACAAGCAGAGTGTTGCATTGCAGAAGTATATCATTTCGTACAGGTAGGCCATGACTGCAAGTCGTATATGTGCCGAAGAGAGCAAGACTACAATTCTGACCCAAGCATGTCCTAAAAAAGTATATGTACTAAACTTATATCGTCATCTGCTAAGATACGATGATTACCCTTGTGCCACATAATGAATCTCGCAACCACCAAGAAGCGTTTATAAAGTTTTACTTAGACTACTAGAATCCACTACACTAGTCGAGGTGCTTGAGATATCCTTATTGCACTATTATACCAATTGTAACATACAGCTTAGCATAGACTTATATAGACATATATGCATACTTATTATCAGTAATACGACACCACAGGACCTCCATCTTTCAGCACGATTAAACTTTTTGCCTCCCAAGACATCATGTCCTTTGTAGAGCTTATACTCTTCTTCCATTTAGAGGATCTCATAACCAAATCCACAACTCTGAAGAGGTATGATTGATATTAGCAAGCATACTTTTGCCAGCAAAGCTGGGTTCGATGAAAAAACAGAGAGGTCAACTGACTGGGCAGAATCTTTATTATCACCTTTGGTAGTCATAACGGCTTCCCAATCTTCTCCTTTGAAACCTTTCTTGCCACGATGAAAGATGACAGGGGTATGATCTCGATCGATACATGCATCTCCTAGATACCTGCATTCGATATATAGGGCTACATACAAGCGTGCTTCATACTTGAACATTAAGGGACAGATCAACAATCTACAATAGTGGTGCACTTTGGGATATTCTAGATTGTACAGCTCGAGAAGGGGTAATACATATGTATTTTCATTACTGATACATGTATATTTATATGTGTCTATATAGTAAACTATATGTTACAATATGTATAATAGTACAATAAGGATATCTAAGTAGCTCAACAAATATTTAATCTCAATAAAATGTATCAACGTTTCTTCGTCCCTACGTATCCGTCAAACTCTTGCAAGTAAGTCAAAAACTGCCGGCAAAAGATTTTCTAGAGAAGATAATTCATTCAATATATGGCTAAAGATACCAAGGAGATTTATCTATGGCTCATATCGGCTTGTCACTGTAACATAGGTACAGTGTGACTACAAAATAGCCTCATTTCATACTATAAGTTTATGGTACTGCTCCCTCATCCTCCAGATAAAACACATGATCGCAATTCATCATGACATCTTGTAAAGCAGCTGTGATTTCTGTCCAAGCAGAGTTTTGCAATCTCTTGCTTTTAACTCTGTAACGTAGAAGTAGAAGCGGTTTCAGTAAACATTCTTCCATGTGTATGTTGTGACGGTGAACAACAGAAAAAACTTACGTGGCGGTCTCCTTGTTTTCACCTTCTATAGACATTACAATGTTGTATGTACTGTCGTGCTTATCGTGATAAATTACGGGTGTAGATTTCGCTTTCTTGAGTAATTTATCTATTGAGAATATTCAGTATAATCAATATAATCAGTATAAGCAAATTTTTGGGTTAAACCTCGGGTGGCTTAGTAACATTGTATTTAAGGGGGGATTTTAGGTGTGGCACAACTTACACCATTCATAATCGAATAAATAGTCGGAATCTATAGCTTTTCTTCCAGTGAGCATGAACAAAGCATCATCAACTGATATACCTTCGGAACCGCTTAACATCTCATCTAAATCTATATCTTTCTCTTTGGCTGTGACTTCAGCCATGGCGTATATCAAGCCTTGCCACCACCTGAATTTTTGGCAGTGGAACAATTTATCAGCTGACATTAAGAACAGCCTCGTCTGTGATTTTTATGACCCTGTGTAGACGAGACAGTCACGACTCACCAGTTCGTTCCCAGAATATTCTGATTTGGTACAGTATTGTACTGATCATTCAGCTCAGTAATTTCCTCGAAGCTATATTGTTTATCAATCCGACTTTTCTTTTCATCATCCCCAGTTTGAATGGTAAATGTTGCTTTGTCATCACTTGCGGTGACAATTTGCTTGACTGCGTCAGGATCAAGCTTAACTAAGACGCCTAGTGCGGTCTTGACGGTTTCGTCACCTCCGTTTAGATCTAGACTCATATCTTTTTGTGCGTGTGAGCTCTTTCCTTTCTTGTTATCTTGCTTGAGTATATAACGACGCTATGAAAGGATTAAAGTATGCTAATTGACTCACTATCGTTGATATCGTTTAAAGAGGGTCCATCAGGATCAGACCAAAGTTGGCTCTTCGCTTCATCATCTCTTCTCGCCAGAGCTTTTCCCGATGAATTCACAACCGCAGCTCCCAGAGCCACATGTAAAAACCCAAAAGCTAATAATACTGGGCAGTATTCTAATAGGTTAGTTCATCTGTGGCATGTCATTAATATGTTGACTATCTGCAGTTAACTCACTACATGGTACTGCTAACATACTAAAATATGTACTTCAATTTATAGAGAAAGAGAATATATCACAGTGGTAAGATGCGTGAAGAAAAATGAGATGATTACAATTTATACGATGTCCAGGAGCTAGCTTCCAAGATCAATTCCCCGTATAAGTTTACTCCTCGTAATGTAGACTTTTGATCCTTACAAAGGATGTTATCCAGAATCTTGGGTCTATCCGTTGTGCTGCTCGTTCAGTAAATCTATCTGTTGACCCCCTCCTCGTCCTTTCATTCGAGCTCGAGAGTGAGGTTACATTATCAATCCTATCTTGCCCCTTGCGAGTATAATCAGGATTTGATCGAGCATAAAGTCCATGATAGAGTGTTTCATACTCGACTCACGCTGGCATTGGTCTACCTGTACGAGTAAAACACTCAATGCCACGCTTCATCGACAGCATGAAAACGCATGCTGACACATGTGTTTCACGTATGCAGAATAGCATTGTGCGAAGGACCAGGGTCCCGCATACAGCACATCTGTAGCCAATGGCGGTGTAGCATAATGTGCTCTTGCTAAAAAGACAGGTATGAAAATTCATCTAGTTAAGCATAGAAGAAATTCTGATAGAATTAGAAGAGTAACCCGGATTGAGCACATCATGGGTCGCACCTAATCTATGGAGAACTCTTTGTTCCACTACAGAAATTGCGCCAACTTCGGTTTCCTTTCCCTTGAAGTAGTTCTCTGTAATCTGATCTCTCGCATTACTTCTCACTAAAAGGTTATCTTTATCTGATACGACGTGTTGCATTGTGTCAGTAGTCCAAGCTTCTTTGTGGGAAGATTTGTGTTTATGATCCTCAGATTTGAGATAAATTGATGGACCAGTTTGTCTTGTTGATCCTCCTTGTTCAAGATTAGCAACTGTCGAAGGAATAGCTATTCTTAAAGTCCCATCTTTATCTTCCATAAACATCAAACTGGTATTCATAGTACTTCTATTAGCTCTAGAACCAATTTTTAACGCAACCACTTTGAAGTTTGAATTAGGATCATTCGGTGGATTATGAGTACAAAGGTCATGATAAAGTGATTGATCATCTCGATCAAAATCTTTGACGTTAGATATGACGGAGTACTGAGTGTCTATCAAGCGTATAAAGCATGAATCAGCCTGTTGTCTTCGATCATTCCAGTATACGCACGATTGTACCACTTACCAAATTGGTTTGAAGACTGTGTGGCTGCCATGTTGATCGAATATATGTATGAGTAAAGTTGATACTTGAGATGTTATAAGTAGTACATGTAAGTTGTTCTACCATTGGGTTATGAAGTTGTTTATATATCTATCCAAACTCGCAGCATTTGATATAGAGTCAACTCCACCAAGTGTTCATCCTTTGAGACGGCAATTCAATATTGTTGTCAATCTGTAAACTTGCCTTCTGAGATCGTGTTTTCTCATCTGTATAAGTCGGATAAGAAGTATTTACTTAACAGTGAGATTATCTAGTTGATACAATTTGCTAATCTGAAACAGTTTGTTTGAATTCCTATACTGTAGCTATGAAACATGATGATTCATACTAATACAACATGAATCCAGTATGCGATATGATACAGTTAATCTTGATACAACTTCGTTGTCGATAAGATAACATCTGGTAATTACATTCTAGTTTTCTTCCTTGGTGGTTGTTGAGTGGTTATATTAGCACTGGCCGGTCGGAAATTACTACTTGACGGTAGTCTTGGTTGAGCCATTGAGGGTGGCAATCTAATGAAGAGGATCAGAAATGCACAGACAGAAGTTTGGTAAGATAACAATGGTGATTAGCGCAAATTCAACTCACGATCCCATCTTGGCATCACCATTGTCTTCGTGTGTAACCCTTCTAGTTGGATAGCTTATTGAACTACCTTCGAATACACTCCTGATGATAATTGAGATGATTAGATGATCTATTTACAGGTACGCACAACCTAACAATTTAACTCACTTTGCTGCAACCCCTCCTTCTTCCTGAAACCATGGATGAGCTAAAGCCTCTCTAGCAGTCAATCTTCTAGCTGGATCCCACTCAAACAACCTTGTTAGGAGGTCGTAACCCTGCGACGATGATGATCGATGTTGATACCATGTTGGGAGAGGATTTGGGTTCGGATAACTGCGATATACCGAGAGAGCGTCAGTGAGTATTCGTATCAAACCTATACCCCTTTAAGGTTTTATCAACTTACGGGCCTGATGATAGGTAGGTCTTGTATTCTGGCATATGAACGATACCTGGCCATTGATCGGCTATTTTATCACAGATATTGAGGGCGCTGAGCTAAATCACGCGCACGACGAAGAATCAAATAGCTGTACTCACCCTTGACTGGGCCAAGAACCTCGCATATTTTCCCCATTTGATCTCTCTGAAATGGTAATTGTTTCTTTCCATCCATTTTAGCTTCATCACCCTTGAAAATAGGTCTAAGTGCTAGTAATTCGGCGTAGATACACCCTATTGCCCACAGATCTAGAGAAATATCTTCGATTAACAACTTTCATTTGTCGTGAATTGGACCGAACAATGATAAAAGACAATATATACTCACCAACAGCAGCAGTATAATGTTTAGCGCCCAAAATCAATTCAGGAGCTCTATACCAAATAGTTACAACGACTTTATCACCGCCAAATAAACCACCTTGTGCTAAAGGTTTATGCCATAATCTAGCTAAACCTAAATCACCAATTTTTACAACACCTGAAGAATTCACTAAAATATTTGCAGGTTTCAAATCACGATGTAAAACAAAATTTGAATGTAAAAAATGTACACCACATAACAATTGATGTAATAATCTACGTAAAGTAGGTGATGGTATTGGTGTTCTTGTAGTTTGTGAATGATGATGTATTATTTGCTACAGTATTCAAATTAACATATATCGAGATAAACTTTGTATGATGATGTAGGAGAGTGTGAAAGCGGAACCAGAAGTTGCTCATTCAGTTCTTATGCTACTTACCAGAAAATCATGTTCTGCATACTCAAATACCATATAAATAGCTTTATCTTCCAGTATAACTTCTCTTAACGCTACTAAATTACGATGATTAAGTTCTCTGTTTAACTGTGATGGAAACTGAATCAGCCTTTTACTTCCTCAACACAGAATCTATCGCGAAACATATTTACCATAATTTCCCTTGCACCAGATTGACTTATACCAGCATAAGTCAAGACATCACCTTCTTTATCAGGTTTAAATTTCTTTATAGCGAAAACATCACCTTCTTTCGCAGGTAAATCACCTGGTCTCATAGACATTTCTGGATTATTCAATGGATCTAATCCTATTATACTCGATGAAGGTGAATTTGATGATGTAGCTGTGTTAGTAGGTGAAGGTATTTTATCTTTAGGTATTGATAATGCTGCTCTGGCTGACGAAGGTAGCGTGGATTTATTCGTTCCATTTGTATTCGCTTTTAAAGGTGAAGGTAGTAACACTGCCTTGTATACTCTTCCGTATGTACCTATATCACATATCAGATTAGACATGCCATTCAAAAATCTGGGCATTCAGCTCACCGGAAGAGATGAATCCTAAGATCTTATAAGTCTTCAAGACGCTATATGCCCATAGATTAGCTGTACTGACCATCGACAGCCAACAGCTAACACTCACGTCCTCCTTTCTCTATCCCTCTTTGCACGATAGTAGTGCATGGGGTCGAGCATGGCAGCTCCGGAAGTCATTGCTGCTGCCATGACGAAATGCTATACCTATCTCAAATGATGCTTAGCGATATCCAATATATGATAGCAACTTATCTGAAGGTTGAAGAATACGGCATTATGTATGCCTGGATGAATATTACTTTGACTCTAAATAGTTCCGATCAACCGGAAGCTGGCCACGTGGGAATCAGGCGACTGATTTTGATTAACTGGTTTTTCCCACGGTATCCCACGGGATCAAATTAGGTTTAATGATGATCTACTTGGAAGATAAACAAATATAAATGAGGTAAACAAACAACATACAACATACAACATACAACATACAACATACAACATACAACATACAACAACAAATATTTTATTATCATCATCATCATTTTCATCATCATATCTCATTACCTATTGTCACCACTTTCGTTAATCCTTACACTCAATAGCAATCAACATCGACAGAGTGGTAACTTATCACGCACGACCGATCTTCAATATCATCATATAGAGTCTAAATCTGAAAGTTAATCAACTAATAATTACGCCAGGAAGGAGAACAACTTGACATATCACACATCTCCCATAAGGCTTCATCTCAATATGTCTACCGCGACTAGATCTCCTAGAGCACGCAAGTCTGTATCTCTGGCTGAGAGAGATCTCAATCTCGATCACCTGACTTTACCAGTAACGAATAAAGATTTTAAAGCTAAGAAAAGAGGGGCTGTTAGTGTCGGGGGAGAAGGGCTAGGTAATCCTACATTTCAGATAGGGAAGGCCAGCGATGAGCTGAGTCCAAAAAGAAAGGCTAGAAGACATTTGGTAAGCTCTACATCACACATCTATTTCTCTAGTCGAAGGGTTTAGATAGCTGACTTGTGCAATAGCAACCGAGGAAATCCATTCTTAAATCGCTAAATGCTCGAAATGATGATACAGAAGATACGGCTCAATATGCTCATACCATATCGTTTTCCGCTTCTCAAACTCTCATATCGAGACGAGTCAGTTTCGCTCCTAATGCTCACGTTAGGTAAGTCTCATGCACCGGATCGACGGATGAATTCACCTCAGCTTATACCGAAATATCCTTTATAGAATGTTTGAGAAGAGTCCAGCCGTCATTTCACCTAACGCTGCACTAGCTCAAGGTGTAAATCTCGCTTTCTCCACTTTATCAGGCAGCAATGCATCACGATCATCTTCCTCTCATTCACGTCGATCATCTATACAGAACCTTGGTTCAGTATCAAAACCAAATATATTCGCTCCATCAGTATTCCAAGGAGAGGGTGAGACTTTAGGCGAAGAATCAATGGACATTGAAGAAGATGTAGATTCCAACTCTGAAGACGATGATGAAGGTACTGTTGAAATGGGTAGACAATTTAACGGTCAACAAGGAAATTTCTCTTTTGGTACCAATGGGAGTGTACAACAACAAGGTGCTTACATTGATAATGTAGAAAGCGATAATGAAGAGTTAGATATGGAAGAAGAAGAGATGGATATGGATATGACTCACAATGTATATGGAGGAATTATAAGAAGACCATCAATAGCACCGTCAACAGCCGGAAATGAAACTCTCGATTCCGATATAACGGAAGAAGCTAATATATCAACTAGATCAGCGGATGAAGAGAAAACAATGGATTTTACAATTGCTGTAGGAGGTCTACTGCCGCCTCAAGCACCTGCAGGGGCGATGTCAAACCGGCAATCAATTGGTTACTCTTTCCCTATACCTGAAGGCTCAAATGCAGTAAATTTCAGACCGGGTGATGCAATTGAGGGTGAAGTTGAAATGGAAATGGAAGAAACTGTCGCTTTTGGAGGTATTATTGGTCCAGATGATTCTTTAAGTTCGGCAGAAGATACAATAAATAGTAATCAAAGAGAAAAGACTATGACTTTTACGTTTAATCATTCGATCCATCCACCACAATCCCCTCAAGAAGATGATAATGATGGTATGGACATGACAGTAGCTCAAGGTGGTATAATATCTTTACCACCACCTTCTTCACCTTATCCTCCCGTATCACCAGGTAGGTCATTACAGTATCCACCTATTTCACCTGGAAGATCTTTACCTACAAATACAAGGCCAATGTCAGGTACACCGTCTTTCGCTAGACCTACAGTTTCTTCAGTACAGAAATCTACTTCAACTACTCAAAAAAGAAATGTTTTCGCTCCTTCACCAAGTCCAACTAAATCCACCACACCGAAGAAAATAGGTATGCAAGTTGCTGGCGAAGTTGCTAAACGATTAAGTTTCGGTGCGCCAACGCCTACAAGTGCTAATAAAAAGAGAACAAGAGAGGATGAAACGGCTGTAGATGTTGCTCATGATGCCAGTGAAAATGTCAAGAAGGCTAAGCTAGATCTTACTTCAGGTGCAAATGTTGATACCGCTGCTGAAGAGGTGTTTGGTGGTACACCTGTATCTCAGCCCGCTATAAGAACATCTTTAGGTGGTTCAAGGAGATCTTTAGGCGCAGCAAGAGCTTCTTTAGGTACACCAATGCGTGTTGCTATGAGTCCAGCTGCCAGAAAGAGTCTCGTTCGAGTCGCTGATCCTGAACCTGAAATGGAATCCGAAGAGGTCGCTGTACAACCTGAAGAAGAACAGGCTGAATCGGAATGGGAGCAACCTCAAATTCTTTCTTTGAATTCTTTCCTTGACATGGCAGGTGTACAATTTATGGAAGGACTGCCAGGTTTGAACAGAAGAAGAAGTAGTGTGGGAAAAGGTATTTTAGGCCAATCGTATTCTGGAGGAGGTGAGTCAGGTTAACCTGTTCAATCAAATATAAGCTGATGAGCCTGATATTGTTTAGAACGAGAATTCGCGTTGCATGACTACACTGAAGCTCAAGTCAACTATATATTTTTAAACATGTATACATGGGTGAGTGGACAAAACTGAAAGAGAACAACGCTTTGAACTGAAGCTAATTATCTATTCTTAGGCTGCAAGCAAATTACGAGAGGATATTCGAAATGGGCAAGAAGAGCTAGATTCGACAGAAGCTAGATGTGATGAAGAATCGCCTCAAGTCATACAAGAATATCTATCAGCTACAGATGAGGATAAAGAATTATTTGAATCGACTTTCAAGACTTTCAAAACTAATACACATTTAAAAGCTAAAGAATTGTGGTACAATTGGAAACTGCAATTAATGGATACCATTAAACCTGATGTTGAATCTATGTTGGAAGAAATGCAAGAGGTACGTTCTGTCTCTTATCTTGTATATATACTTTAGATTTAAGTCTCCCGAAATCGGCTAACGATTAAATATTTTTCTCGAACGGAAAACAGGATAATGATAGACTGACTGCTTTACAAGAACAAACTGAATCAATCTTACCTGATTTGACAGCTAGACAAGCTGCATTACAAGCTGAATTAGAAAAGGAAAGACAAATCGTAGCTGAAATTGCAGCTTGTGATCAACAAGAATTGATTTCACTGAAAGAAGGTATAGCAGAACAAGGGTAAGTTAGCTGTCTTCCTGTCGATCACATAGAAATAGCTAATAAGGAATAATGTAACAGGACTCAAATTAAGGATTTCAATTTCGAACTTGGAGAATCAACAGCTAAATTAACAGCTTTAACAACCAAATTAGAAGAATTGAATAAGACTAAAAGGGAATGCATATCAGCTATTCAACATGCTAAATCACAATGTGATCAATTTACTAAATCTGATGCTATAAGATTACAAGGTTAGTTCTTGGTTTTGCTTATAAACGTTGTGTCCACATAAAAAGGCTAACAATATGCTATGAATGGGTATTCATAGAGGAATACAATTCAATACAACATTTACATCTTTGGAGACCAACAAAAACACATTCGAATTTACTTGAATTAGAATATGATAATGAAATTTTATTGACTTTTGAATGTAAAGATTATATAGCAAATTTAGATTCAGCTAAAATATTTTATTTATATGATAAATCACAAAAATTAAAGAAAGGTGGTATAATCATTAAGAATAAAAATAACAATCAGAATCAAATTATAACTGCTACTGAAGGATTATTTGGTATGATAGAAATTGCTGTGAGGGAAATCGTTAAAGCTCGTACTTTTAATACATTATCATCTGTGAGTGTTTGGGGGGTTTTATCCTATTAATATATATATATATATAATAACTGAATGTTGTTGTTTTTTTGTTTTCCCCTCAAATCAATCAGTTGGTTCAAAGAATTGGTCAATTATGGTCATCATCACAAAGAATCAAATCAGAATTGAATTATGTTAATTTTAGATATCCTGTTGAATTCCATTTATTACCTGAAGATAATTTATTATTAACTAATATAACAATAATATTACCTCAAATAAAATCAAAAATTATAATTGATTTATCAATTTCACAAGAAACTATTTGGGGTTATCCTTTAAATTTAAATCAAACTGATTTAAATATTAGAAAAATTTATGGTAAAGCTGAGTAAGTAGAAATTCATTTGAATTTCATATGGCTAACTAAGCTATATGAGACAAAAACACCGTTATACTAATGGAACTTATATATTCTTTTTCTTCATACAATTTACAGTATCGATCTACTTAATTCAATAGCGAAAGAGACTATCTCGTCAATCAAACCTCAAAATTGTTTAGGTGCTTTTATTGAAGTTTGTATTGAAGTTGCTAAACAATATATCAAATAGGAAAAGGTATTTGGTAGATTTAGGTATGAAAGGTATTTTATTATTTATTGTTTCGCTCATTGATTTTTTCTTTTTTTCTCGTTGTATTCAGTATCTTTAGAATTGATCTTATCAAAATCGCTTGAATATTTTGGGTTTCACCTAGTCGTGCTTTATTTACTCTATTCGTTTTATTTATCTAATAATTTAGTAGTAGTCTTCTTTACGAAATAATTCTATAAATCTCATCTTGGTATTTATCATATTCACCATAATAATAGGCTTTCTTTGTTTTGTTTTTGTTGGTTCTAGTCTTTTCCTGTCTTACTGTTTGACTGTCTGGATATGTATTTTCCTTGAATTGGAATAACCTCTTATCTTCTACATGCTTGAGTATGAAGCTCGAGCTTTTGTTTTTGTTTCCTTATAGCTTTACTCTTAAGGGGATTTAGGTATAACTTCTTTTCCATTCTATATAATCACAAACTAAAATGTATATTTCAAATTTTGATCATGAAGTTTTTTCTTTTCATCCAAAAAGAACAAGACAACTCATACTGTGACGTTCATTCCATTCCAACAATTGAGATTAGTATTCACTCCAATCAAAACATGTAAATAAATGCTTGATGGTGGTATCGTAAATATGCATATTTCTGCTCAGATTGATAGGCTGAAGATATTTTGCATGTTAAAATGATAAATTAAAATATAGGTCTCATCATGGTATTTGCTGTTGTTGTTCATGAATACATGAAAAGAAAAAGAGGTTAAAAGCAAAGCTTGAAAGATATATATATATATATGAAACCCGAATATAAAAGAGGAATGCACACAAGAGACAAAAAACACAAAAATGAGATAAAATGCTTGCTTGATCCAACCCTTTCTCTCCTTCGACAATAATGAATGTTTTAACGTTTGGGTAAAGTTTCACTTCTAATTCATCTTCTCCTTTTCTTACTTCTTTGACTATACCACGTCGATCCGACGATATCATTCTTTTACATTTTTCTTCTATACTTATTCATCGGAAATCTATATATACCGCAAAAAAAAGGGAAAAAAAAACCAGATATTAGCGTATTTCTTAATTCTTATTTATTTTTCACAGTCAAAAATGCAAAAAAAAAACTTACCTTTGGAGCTAAGAAGAATTGTAAAGTACCTTGTTCAAAATCAAATTGAACTAATAATGGAACATCATTTGACATATGTAAACTAACTTCTCTAGCTAATGGAGCAGATTTTGCAAAATTTGTTAAATATTTTAATGAAAATGTTAAAGAAACTTGTTTTTCTAGTATAATTGATACACCAATTTCATCTGTTCCTGCACTATCATCTTTTTTGGCTTTTTTAGCAGGCTATGTAAGGGGGGGGGGAAAGAAGGAAGAGCAAAAAGAAGGTTAAAAAAATGAAATTCAGTTAGATAATCAATCAATCAATCAATCGAAAAATGGGAAATATAACCAAAAATGTAAACTCACCTTGGCTTTACCATTTGATTTTCTTTTTTTACTTCTATCTTCATCATCAAGTTCATCTTCTAATTATGATTATTCATTAGTTATTATGTTTTCGTTTACAAGAAAAGGTCGATATCAACTTACCACCTTCATCATCATCAATTTCAGGTTTTTCATCCCTCTCTTCATCTTCATCATCATTTTCATTATCTTCATCTGGATCTCTTTTTACTGATTTATTTTTTGACGAGGAACCACCACGATCATTTCCAGCAGATTGTTTTAATAAAACTGAACCATTTCCAACTTCACCTTCTGAACTAAATCTAACACCTTCTTTTGATGCTTCAATTTTAACAGATTCACCTAATGCAGCTAAATCTCTACAAATTCTTTGAAATTCTGATGATGACATTGTTATTGTTGCATCATATTGTGTATCAGGTATACCTAAATGTTCTTGATCGATATCCATTAATTTCATTTCGTATTCACCTACTCTGTCTTCCTCTTTTAAATGAAAAAAAAAGGTTACCACGATAACTGTCAGTCTAAGGATACCAACTCTCAATTTGTATTACGTAGTAATCCTACTTACTTGGAGATTCAAATACTAAACCTAATGAATCAGCATCATCAGGTGCTTTCAGTGTTACTACATCTTGATCTTTAGCACATTTGAGGATTTTTGTGAGAGAAGTAAGCTTAAATGAAAAGAACCGTTTGTAAGTTGAGTGTTCGTATCAATTAGAGAATTAGAGGATGCAGCGAATAGCTCACGTTAACACCTAAAGGCATATTTCGATCACATCGATAAGATTCGAATTGTTCAGCAACAAGTTTGAGTGATACTAAAGCTACATGAGAGTTATCCATTGCTTGAAGGGCCTGTGATATATTTATCAGCTAGCTGTTGACAGTCTATTAGCTGCGAGATTCGACTCACAATACCTTCATCTGTACAATCGAGATTACCATCTGTAACTAATTCTTTTATAGCTATATAGCATCGATAAACGCAGCGTGATCATCAGTTATTCGTGAACAAGAAATTTGACGCGATCAAATCAGAAAAGTTGATTGACATACCGTCTAAGAGCTTTTTAAGTACAGCAGCTTGTTTTACTCTAGCTTCTAACATTTTGAGATGGTCTGAATGGACAGTGATGAGGGGATAAGGGTTATATAAGTATGTTTAGACGAAGGAGTATGATCTAAAAAAAGAGGAGAGTAAGTTAAAATTGAGAAGATTACAAGATGAGGGAAAGAGGCGCGTCGTTTTTGATTATTCTATTACAGCTGTATTCTATGGTGAGGATCGTGTATGGTGAGATCGTATACAGTAGACAAGTTGACGGGATCAACTATGACGCGTCGAGTATACTAACATTACAAGTGATAAAGGAATAAATCATAAAGACGCGTAAATGTAAATTAATGACACGTGTAATACATCATATATCATATATCATATATATGTTTACGTATGCTTCGGTGGTCGTGCTGGTTAGTTGTCAGTGGTGGTGTCATAGTTATTTATATGTGGGACAACAACAACAACAACGTTTAGAGAGCAGTGACAAGCAATAACATTGTTATCAGCGAACCAATCGATCATAAAGTCACATCAGGAATCCGCTTCAACCGTTTGCTTGATTTCCGATAGCGAGAAGCAAGATAGGAGGTAGATTCGACAAGATGACTAATTATAATACCTTACCTGTATGTGGGGTTAACCTTATCAACGACATGATATACTGGTTTGAGCTGATGTTTTGACATGATTTTTGATGGTTTAAACTTGATCCTGTATTTGATTATAGCTTCACGAGACTCTCAATTTATACGTCTCACCAACATCTTATGTATTCGAACCAGCTTCTTCCTCTTCAGTCACACATGGTTTTGACGGACCTGCATTTATCAATGAAAAAGATTCTAGGGAGAGTTTATATGTTGATAGAAGGACTGGCCGAATGAGCTTGAACGGTTAGTTGTATAGTATCGCATTGCTTTCTCCATGCGAATATATAGTCAAGCTATATATCAGAAGTGCTTGGCAAGGTCAAAACTGATAAAAACTCTGTGGATCTCACACAAACAGAATCATCTCAAATACCTTTCGGAAAAGAAAAAGTTATAACATGTTATGGTATAATCGGTACATTAAGTCTTGCTACAAGTGAGTAATGACTTATATCATTAGCTACAATGTACGTAAGATAATCTTATATAATTTTGATTCTTTTTCTTTGGTTTGTTTTTATAGCCGATTTCTTAATAATTATAACATCAAGAACACCTTCATGTAGACTACTATCACAACCAATATATTTAGCAACAGATTTTAGATTATTACCTTTATCACCTTTATCGAATTCATCAACTATATTAGATAATCCAATTGAAAAAGAATTAATTTCTTTAGTTGAACAAGGTTTAAAATCAGGTAGATTATGGTTTTCTTATGGTTGGGATTTAACAAATTCTTTACAACGTCAAAATGATTTTCATTTATATGAAAAAGAAAATCAATTAAAATTACCTTTATGGAAAAAATCAGATGAAAGATTCTTTTGGAATAGATATTTAATGAATAAAATGATTGATTTAACTGAAAATGGTGGTATTGATGTAAGTTTTCCCAAACTTATCTTATACCTAAAGAAGCTGCTAATGATGTTTCTGTATGCGTAAATTGCTTAGTTAAGTAGATTCATCTTACCTGTAATGTATGGATGTAAGTCAAAATTTCACACATGATTATAAATATAGCATGGTAGCATATTGATCAAACCGAATCACAATCTTCACTTACTTTCAGCCGTTGAATTACGTTCAACAACATTAAATAATCGAGATTTATTATTTTTATTGATATCAAGAAGATCAAGACATAGAGCAGGTACAAGATATTTTTCAAGAGGTTTAAATTCACAAGGTTATGTATCAAATTTTAATGAAACTGAACAAATTGTTTTATTTGATCCTTTACCTGAAAATAATAAAGAACAAATTAGAAAAGGTAGAGTTGATGGTAGAGAAAGATTAAGTTTTGTTCAAACTAGAGGTTCAGTTCCTTTATTTTGGGCAGAAGTTAATAATTTAAGATATAAACCTGATTTACAAATTATGGATTATACTGAAACTGTAAGTGACTAGTTAGAGGGATATTTCTTTCATTTTAAAGGAATCAAGCTAAACATCAAAAACAAAATGTTAACTTTCCACTCTCCACTTTCACGTTTAGCCAAAAGCTCTTTCGACCCATCTTCATTCAATGGTGAATATATATGGTGATGTTCATTTAGTTAATTTAGTTAATCAAAAAGGACATGAACAACCAGTCAAAGAAGCATTTGAAAAGTATATGTCATTGGTTACAAATTCAGGTGATGATTTACTATTAAAAGAAAAAGCACATTATTTATATTTCGATTTTCATCATGAATGTCGTAAATTAAGATTTGATAAAATTCAATTATTAATTGATAGATTAGAACCTGATTTAGACAAAATGATGTGGTTTCATTCAATCAATCCAAATTCTTCACAATATGGTTTACCTTCACCTTCCACCAACCACAACAACAATAATAATGAAACAGTTGTATTGAGTAAACAAAATGGTGTAATTAGAACAAATTGTATGGATTGTTTAGATAGAACGAATGTAGCTCAATCTGCTTTAGGTAAATGGGCTTTAAATAAACAATTAAGAATGGCAGGTGTCATTTCAATAAAAGAAAGAGTTGAAGATCATGATGAATTTATGACTATGTTTAGACATGGTAAGTTGTCTCTTCTCGACGATCTGACAAATCCGATTATGGTTTGGCATGATATTTATCTGTCCACGAGCTAATATAAATACCGCTGTTTTCTGCCCTTATAGTATGGGCAGATCATGGTGATACAGTATCAAGAGCGTATGCAGGAACAGGTGCACTCAAAGCAGATTATACAAGAACAGGTGTAAGATCAAAAGAAGGAATGTTACATGATGGTTATAAGAGTATCATGAGATATATAAGGAATAATTTCTTTGATGGCGATAGGCAGGTAAGTTATACTGTACAAATTGTATTGCAGCCGTTCATTGAAGGTCAGCTGACAGATGACCTTCGCCAGGACGCTTTTGACATTCTTACCGGTGCTTGGGTAGCTAAAAAAGGAGGTATTCCACCTTTGACAGATACAAGACCTCTACTCATGCGAGCTGTGAGTTAGCTGATTGACCATGCTTGATTATAACTGCTAACCAAGATGGTCAATCAGATGCCGTACGTCTTGGCTTTTGCTTGTACTATGATTTTGGCAGCTATCACATTACCTAGGACGAGCGGTAAGCGACGATAACGTTGACGATATGCGGTATTCCCAGCTGATCTCTTTGTCTCGTGATATCCGTAGAACTTTCCATTTATTCATTCCTATTACTTTGGGTGTTCTTAGCTTTCTTCTCTGGGACATATATTTGGGGTAATGTGAGTACAGATCATTCGTCATCAGAATTATTCTACTATCAATTGCGTATATAATACTAATTTATTCAACTTTATAGGGAACATCATACGTATCATGGCCAAGACTGAATCCACCTTTAGAAGTATTATCATGGAACGGACCTGGAGCTAGATCTGTAGCGAGGGGAAGAGGATTATCTTTGACTAAAGTTATACCACTTTTCAGTAATAGAAATAAAGGTTTGACCACTTCTAGTAGTAGTAGTTCTGGACTTGGAAGTAGACCGGCTGTGTACAAGATGGAAGAGGTTGAGTTGGGTAAAAGGAAAGGTGCTTTGATTGACTGATCAATCACAATGACATGGTACAGAATAAGAACCACTTGATACATTAGACCCCATTGATTCATAATATATATATATGTATATATAGAGAAAATATTCGATAAAGGAGGTATAAGATATTTGGATATACATTTGATATGATATGCAGAACATGTTTATAGCCAACTCGGATCCAACGAGCACAGCATACCACACCTTCCCGATACTTTGAAAGCTGCTGATTATCAAACTCGTCAAATCCGACGTCGAACCGGCGGTATCAGCAGGTATAACAGTTCGATACGGCCGTGCAACGGAAAAATTATCAACAGGATGAAGCTGAGATACGTATATGGCGTTCTGCTGTTGATAACCGAAAACCTATCTTTGCCCTTATCCCTTGTTTTCTACAGGAATCTTTTGATATTAAAGTGCGGCGAATTCGTACATTCGTACAGCCATTGTAGGAATCAAAAGCAGTTTTATCGATGGATGTCGTAAATTTGGGTGCCAAGGTTAGAAAAACCAAAAAAACATCTCACTTGGCTGACCTCACTTCTCTCGAAAAACTTGTTTAGTTATGATAGGTTCGGCTAAACGCGCCACGAAAACGCTTTGTTTACTTTCTTTTGTTTTTCAGGGTTTAAGATTTTCACCGAGAAGAAACAATTAATCACTCGAGCTTGAATACAGAGAGAAAGAGAGAGCGAGTAGAGATACAGTCTCTGTATTTCGTCTTGGCAATATTAGCATAAGAAAAAAACGTGAATGACTCAGTGATAAGGGTATAAGCATCTTTTTCCCTCAAACCCTCAAAGTTGTTTCAGGATTCTTTGGTGTATCTTTTACACAGCTTTTTTGTTTACAAGAGTAAGGTATTGTGAAAAACGTGATTTCCTATCTACCTTAAGACCTCAACAACCGAGGCAAATTTCTTATTTGCTCTGTTTCGTTCATCTCTTCCCTTGAAAAGCATTTTCAGAGGAAAGGTACCTGAATACATTGCGGGGAATTTTGCATTGATGTCTGTGTGAATACAGTAATATGAGATGACAAGAGAACAAAGAGAGAGGAAGGAAAGAAAAATTGATATTATGTTCTCTTGTACGATATATTATAATATGATCAATCACGTATTGTAACTATTATATGAGATACTCTGAACTTGACATTCATCATCTTTCTTTTCTTTTTTATCAACATCTTGTTGGAACCTGATTGAATTGGATTGTTATTTTGTCATTTCTACACTTTGAAAGGAAAGGAACGAGGAATAACGTTTCACATCAATCCCATCAATCCCATCAAATTAGAAGAATAGAGTGGGAGAGACGCGTTTCCGTCCTATTCCGACAAATACAAATTACTTTTATCATCAAACAATTAGCTATCAGGTAGCGACAATCAATCTGTACTCTAAGAAAAAGGGAGTCAACTATACATTTCACATACTACTTGTGCTTGGATCCACTTATTCTAGATATTACCTTACTAGCTATACACAGCTTTTCCAACTATCTGTTTTTTCCTCTTCTCTCCGTATACCCCGCATTTATCCAAAGATTAAGTGAATATATAATAATATGTGAGTCGCCTTTTCATTCTCTTCTTAACCATATACATCTACAACTATTTCTTCTATCCAAACAAACAATTTGATCAATCAAGTCGAACACCAATCTCAACAACATTCACAAGAAGAGTATAAAACCACATTCACAAGAAGAGTATAAAACTGATAAAAAATTTTAATCAATTTTTTAAAACATTACTTGGATGAATATAGAATTACGACATCCATTTCATCTCATACTCTATTCAATCAGTGGCACTACTTTACAACCACGCAACAATCTATTTTAAGACATCAATCATCCTTGAATTTGTCAAGATGATAACGATAAAACCAACAACGATAATAACCTTATTACATCTTTTATTAGTATCTGAAGTTGTATCAGGATCAAATCCAGGGGCAGGTGTAAAAGAAAACATACATCCACATAATTTGAATAATCCACATAGAGAATTACATAAAAGAGAAATTGTTTCAGATGCATCAAAAGTTAATGGTAAATCATTTGATTTTGTTATTGCTGGTGGTGGTGTGGCAGGTTTAGCTTTAGCTTCAAGATTATCTGAATGGTCAAATGTAACTGTTTTATGTATAGAAGCTGGTGGTGATGGTTCTGATGTTCAAGCTAAAATTGATACTCCAGGTGAGTTTTACCGTACAATACCTCGTGTTCTAAGTTACAGAGATTTTTCCTTTCTTTCTTATACTCGCATTGTGTTATATACACCCAGCTGACACTCACCAATGATATATAGGTTACTCATACTTGAACTCGTTAACTGGTTCAGCATATGATTGGGCTTATAACACAGTAGCACAAGTGAGTATTAGTTTTACCTATAATCACTCAGAGTGTATAGATTCACTTATACTTCGTTTCTGATTTAGACCGATTCTGGTGGTGCCACCAAATATTGGCCGAGAGGTAAAGGTTTAGGTGGATCAGGTGCTATTAATGGGATGTTCTGGGGTAGACCTAGTGAACCTGAATTCGATGCTTGGGCAAGTAAGTAATCAGTGACTCTTCTACCTTCCTCTCATGCGCATTGTATTGATATATCAATTTCTGAATAGCTCTTAACCCTAATGCTGCTGAAACATGGAATTGGGAAGAAGTAAACAAATATATCAAAAAGGTGAGAAGCTGACCTTGAGTAATTTTTGACGATTTTGCAGTGTGGGAAACTGATCTTGACTAATTAATTATAGGCTGAAAATTATTCTCCTCCAAGCGAAGATGTCAAAACCAAATTTGGTATGACCTCTGATCCTTCATTACATGGTCAATCAGGTATGATTCACGTTGGGCACACCAATTACATCTTTGATGAAGTCGCTAAATGGATTCCGTAAGTTTAACTTTATGTTCACATTAATAATAAGATTCACTAACAATCTGTTTTTTATATGTATGTATAACATAGAGCTTGGATAACATTAGGATTTAAATCAATTGATAATGCAGCAGGTATTTCAAGAGGAGCATGGTTATCAACTTCAACAATTAACGTTAGCAATCAAACTAGATCAGATTCAAAAGCAGGTTACATTGATCCTTTACCACCTAGATCAAATTTAGTTATTTTAACAGGTCAACAAGTTACTCAAGTTTTATTTAATGGTACAAAAGATGCAAATGGAAATATTGTTGCTAGTGGATTGAAATTCCAAGCTGATAAAGATGCTACAAGTTATTCAGTTCAAGCTAATAAAGAAGTCATCCTTGCGTAAGTCCTTCTATTACAATCTTTGACCCTCCTAGAACCGTTGCTGATAGAAGCGATTTGTATATAAATAGTGGTGGTACAGTCGGTAGTCCTCAAATCTTACAATTATCAGGTATCGGTCCAAAAGAAACCCTTGAAGGTCTTAACATAGATACCAAACTTGACCTTCCAGTCGGTTTCAACTTACAAGATCATGTTTCTTATTCTATGTACTGGTCAACTCCGTAAGTTTACCGTTCACAGACTTGATTTATCAATCGCTTACGTTTGTTACGCCCTTTGCAGCCAAGGAACCTTCACCTGGAACAACTTGAGTGCTTCAGCAGATCTCAAAGCACAAGCACAAGAAGAATACGATACAAAGAAAACCGGTCTCTGGACTTATGTCAATGAGGCTGTCGGTTACCCATCAATGCTCGATATCATCGGTTCAGACGACGAGGCCAATTCTTACGCTTCTAACATCGCTTCTCAAATGACTACCACCATCTCTAACGTCAAATCATGGTTAGATCTCCCAGATAATGTCGTTACTGGACTTAAAGCTCAATATGATATCCAACAAAAATGGATGACATCAGATGTAGGACAACTTGAAATTATCTTAACAATGCTTGGTAAAGGTGGAAATGAAATGGGTATTCAAGTAGCTTTGCAACATCCATGGTCAAGAGGGAAAATTTTAATTACATCAACTGATGCTTTCACACAACCATCAATTAATCCAGATTACTTTGGTGTAGGATATGATATTGATATAATGAATTATGGTTCAGGATTTGCAAGAAAATTAGCTGCTGCTTCACCATTAAGTGATGTTATGATTACAGAAGTTTATCCTGGACCATCAGTCACTGGAGACGCTTTAGGTACATATACGAAAACAAATTGTGGTACAGAATATCATCCAATGGGTACATGTTCAATGTTACCAAAAGATTCTGGTGGTGTAGTTGATACTACATTAACAGTTTACGGTACTTCAAATCTTAGAGTAATCGATACTTCAATTGCACCATTACATATTTCAGCACATACAATGGCAGTCACATATGGTATTGCAGAAAAAGGTTCAGATATTATCAAGAAGAAATATTGGAAACAGGTTCCAATTCAAAATACCACATCATCAGCGACTTCAGCAGCTGCAACCACTGCTTCAGCAGGTCAAGCTACAGATACAAGTGTAACAAACGCTAATAAAGATGCATCAAACTCAGATTCTTCTTCATCAAGTTTATCAAGTGGTGCTAAGATCGGTATTGGAATTGGTGCTGGTGTAGGTGCTGCCGCTGCTTTAGCTGGTTTACTCTTCTTCTTCTGTTTAAGAAGAAAGAAGACTGGTGCAGCATCAAATGAAAAAGGTTGGTATGATAACCGAAATGCTCAAGGTGGTTGGAATGATGGAGCAGGTGGTGAGTTTGGGTATCCCAATATAAATTTTACATATAGCTAACTCGTTGCTCTGTTAGCTTACAAAGAAGGTTACGCCTCACCACCCAATCAATCAACACAAGCATATCCAATGGCAGCATTTGATAATCATAGTAATTCCAATATGGGTGGACCACCTGGAGCATTTGCAGCACATTCTAGAACACATTCAGTTGATACGATGGCAACAGCAGATTTAGCATCAAGAATGCCAATGAGATCAGGATCAAATTATGGTAATTTATCAGGTACATCTACACCTTATAGAGATGATCATTCTGATGATGGACATGGTCACGGATTAAATCATGGAGGTGATTTAGGTCATCAATATCCTACTCCACAAGGAGCTGCTGGCGCATGGCCAAGACAACAAAGTTATCAACCTGTTAATATCTCATAATCAACCAGAATTCAAAGCAATAACGACGATGTATGGAATAGAAAGTCAGTTTATGGTAGGGTATTTCAGTTAGATGGTTTGACGGTTCACGCGGACACTTTTCTTCATGTTTTACTTCAATATCAATTGAATAAACATTTCAATCGATATATACAATTTACAATTTACAATTTATACTTCTCATGTCTTCTTTTCCTTTAACTTTTAAGCAATTAATATCTACTTGACATGAACCTGATGCATATATATGAACATTATGCCTGTATTTCTTTTGAAAGTTATGCTCTCCATTTGGTCGGAATCGAAAAAGGATTTATCATGATGGCGGTGTACATCCCTTGAATTCTCGAAAGTGGGGATGATACAAAATACATTCCAGGGTATGTATGGAGCTACAATTATAGAAATTAAAGATAGATAAATAGAAATGTGTAAATCATTATATCAAATGCTATACTTTACATAGTAATGGTCATTATTTTTCAGTCAACTAACGATCAAACATCTGATTATGCTTGCCAATTTTTATAAAAGGCAAACAAATCTATCGGGAACGAAGCAAAGCAAGTCAAAACTGAGGTTTCATCATCATCATCATCAATTATAGTCGACAGTCAACCAGCTTGAAAAGTGTTATTTCTTTCTGGTTTCTCTCGTTGATGTTTACCCTTGTATTACCTACCTACTACTTGTAGAAAAAGGTAGAGAGAGGTATAGGTATCGTCGTATATAATTCATTCGAATTATATTTTTAGCTGACCTCTAAAAATAGTACAATGATATTTGATTGTGGAAGGAGTTCCTTGGGATTAATTAACAGATAAGCATCAATGATATGTATGACTGTACAATATGGAACTTGTTATTGTAGTAATAAAAGCTGGGATGTGAGATTTATAGCAAGTATCAATAACATCATGCAATGCAACAGATTGGAGGAACTGTTTCATAGTTTATTGCGCTGCTTAGAGTAATAGATGATCTAAGCATAAGTAGTTAGTTAATGAAATAATCATTATTGATAACAAAATACATCACGATTGGAGATTTATGTGTTAAGAAAATTTTGGATTTTTCCAGAAAACATTATCTATCTTTTTTAGTTACTTGTACAGAGTATTTACTCTCAAGAACGATAATTTATTTACTTCACATATTCGATTGATATCATTTGATCAAGACTACCCATTTTCTCAAGGACAAGTCAGTGATTACATTCCCAATACAGCAAAGCACTTTATAGGTTACACAAATAATATGAATCCTCATCTAAAATTTTGATATGATGCGTTAGTCAACTCACACGCACACACACCATACAAAGGTAAAGCGCCTTTCGCAATGATTGAACCGATGTAAGTCATATTCGTTCATAGTCGTATTCCGATTTATGAATATGGCATAGACATAGTGAAATTCCTGGAATTGTGTACATTAGATCTGTATAATGATGTTCGCTTCCACAAGATAAAGATTGAGGACAGCATTTGGTAGCGTTATAATATTTCATGCATGAACATCTTAAATTTATATTCTACATCCTAGACAATAAAATGATAATATATGACCTACAACCTTTTTATTGCTTTTTTTATCTTTTTATTCAATTTATTGTTTACTTAAAGTTCACCTTTAACTGCTTTTGAAACAGATTCGGCAAAGTACTAGTTAAAGAAATAAAATAGATGTTCAGTTTTGTATTCTATGATGGCCTATGATGGCGGAAGAATTGTAGTATTAACTCACGTCAACGTTGTTGCTGTTCAAAGCAGCCATTGAGATTCTTCCATCTCTTGTGAGGTAAATAGAAGCTTTTTCAGCGAGAGCGTCAACTTGCTCGGCTTTGAGACCAGTGAAAGAGAACATTCCTATAATAGCGTGAAACGTCAGCGTGGCTGATGTTAATAGCTCGATGAGGTAGATCAGAAGGGGAAGCGGACGAGGGAGCTCGATTACATGTAATCATATTACTTACCGATTTGAGATTTGATGTGACCCCACTCTCCTGGAGTTTTCAATTCGACAAGTCTGTTGTATAGTCTTTCTCTCATTTCAATAATTCTATCAGCCATACCCTTGACTTCTACAAGCCATTCTTCGGTGAGTTCAGGGGATGAGAGGATAGTGCTGACAAGTCGGGCACCGCTATAAGTTGACACAAACAATCCGTCAATATACCTTCGGGTGATATGCACAGGGTATGATGGACTTACTGAACTGGAGGGTTAGAGTATAAAGGTCTGATGAGGATTTTCAATTGAGAGTCGACTCTGGCTTTCTCTTCAGGTGATTCACAGACGAATGAGATAGCACCTGCTCGTTCACCGTAAAGACCCATGTTCTAAAGAGGTACAGATCAGCTTTTATCGCGATGAAGACCCAGCTGGAAGGAGCGAATACCCACCTTGGCGAAAGATTGACATAAAAGGATTTGGTGTCCTTGTTCAACGAAGTATCGAACAGCAAAGGCATCTTTGAGGGTATCACCGGAAGCGAACCCTTGGTAGGCCTAATAATAGTCCCCAATCAGCATTTTCCCTATAACTTTGCCATTGCAGGTATTTCAGTACATACCATATCGAAGAATGCAAAGTGTTTCTTTTCTTTTACAATATCTGAAAGTTCTTTCCATTGAGCTTCAGTTGGGTCGATACCGGTTGGGTTCTGATGTTTTGCATGAATCAGCATATTTCCACTATATCTCCAATATCATCACAACTTACGTGAGCACAAGCGTGGAGGAGGACCTAAAGGAACCCAACAATCAAACATTAGCTCAATCCTCATGTTTTCTCATCCATATTCATTGACTCTGTAATCAGTACAGATAACTCACAATAGAACCTTCAGGAGCAGCCTATATGGATTCAAGATAACTCAGTATTTTGCTCTTGCTAACAAGGCGGGACTTACCTTGATATCGGCTTTCATACCCTCGAAGTCAAGTCCAACAGTCTCTTTGTTGAAGTATCTATCAGTACAAAATTCATCAGCTTTCTACCACATGAAAGTAAAGTACGTATTGGAGCTCACTTGTATTGTTTAACTTCAAGGCCTGAATCTTTTGAGATAGGAATGTGGTTACCCCATGTTGGAGTTGGCAAGTAGATAGTTTTGGCGCCTGGGTAATGTCTAGCAAGGAAAGCAGTACCGATTCTAAGAGCACCGGTACCTGAGATAGATTGAGTGATAGCGAGCTATGCGATCAAATTGTCATTAGTATATTATTTCCGTAGAAAGTAGATCAATGGTAGCGAGAATGTGCATCTAGAGTTCTTTGGCAGTAGTTAGACTTGTAATCATATTCAACTTACTCTCTTTTCTACTAATGGTTTTGAGTCTTTTCCGTAAGCGAGTTCAGCAGCAAGTTTTGTGAAATCAGCTAAACCCTATATGTTCGATTTCGATATTAGCTTGCTTTCTTTTACTGCCTACTAGCTTCAGTAGCTCAGATTGAACCTACAGTGATAGGAAGATATTCTTTATCTTGCATAGCTTCAGAAAGGATCTTCTCGGCCTTCTTTACGGTAGGAAGGACGTATGGTTTTCCTTCACCATCTCGCTAAGAACGTAAATCATGGTTACGTTAGCTTCCCACCCAAATGATATCGGGGCAGCGCAGAGTGTTCAAGTCATAATCCGGTAGAATAGATGTGATAACATACGTAAGCTCCAACACCAAGGTTGATTTTCTTTGGTGATTTATCGGCCTTGAATTTTTCAGTAACACCTGATCAATGAATAACCGCTATTAGCTGTATTTCTAAGGAGGTTTCTACGATATCGAACATACCAAGAATAGGATCAGGTGGACTGTTGTATAGCAGGCAGTACGTCAGTTATTGATCAATTGGGAGTTCATCAAGATCGGAGAAAGATGAAACTAACCCAGCAGGAACGTTAGCCCAATGAGAAGCAGCAGCTCTAGCAACTGGGAAGACAGTTGATCTAGGAGCTGATCTAGCAAGAAGGATTCGTGAAGATTGAGTAAGCATTTTGTTGACAATCTATTTTGTTTTTTTATTGTTGATCCTATAACAAGAGATGTGAAGACTGTTTTTGATAATCGTCGAGAATGGGATGCACGATAGAAGCTTGACTCGGTGTAAGGTATGAGATGCAGGCTATACTAGACTGGGGTAGATGATGATGGTGTATGCGGGGCCAGTCTACTCAAGCGACTCTCACTGTATGGTTGGTTAATGGTTAAAATCTTGACTCCTACTAGATTATATCTCCGGCATTTCCGCCATATACAAGC
Organism: Kwoniella dendrophila CBS 6074; assembly: GCF_036810415.1. Taxonomy (NCBI): domain Eukaryota; kingdom Fungi; phylum Basidiomycota; class Tremellomycetes; order Tremellales; family Cryptococcaceae; genus Kwoniella; species Kwoniella dendrophila. Next base: position 1,380,289 of record NC_089485.1, read on the forward strand.
CGGAACAAACCGGATTCTCACTCCGCTCTGAATTTTAGTGAAAATAAAAGCGCTCATCACCGATTAAATTGGATACAACCGGTAAGCTTCGGATAGATACCGCGTATGAGGAGTGCTTGGGCAGCAAAAATGATAACGGAGATGAAGGCCATGACTTACATTATCTCATGAATGCCAAATCATCTATATATAGATTGTATTTTATGACAATGATGACTTCTGATACACCTTCGTGAGCAACTGGAATATCTTAGAGCGAAATATCGATCAGTTTCATGCAAATCTGATATTCCTTCAAATCAACTCAAACAGACAATTTACTCGGGTTTTGCGATGCTAGGCACTTCTCTTCCACCGACATCAACTGCTGTTGAATAAGATGAACGACAACGCGGCTTCGACTAAACCTAGAAATAGTTTGCTGGAATATGTAGAGTGAATTACTTGCTTTGTGGCAGCCCAAGATCGCATTCGTGTGGCCGATGCCTGCGGTATTTGATTAGACGATATTTCAAGGCAAATATGATATGACAACGGTGTGGATATGCGCTAGTCGATATGGTCACAAATTGGTAGAACCATATGAGCAGGAAATGATTTTTACTCGCTTTTGGCCACGCATGAAGTAAATTTGACATTACTGGAGAAGTCAGGCCTTCTTTTGAGGAAGGTACACTTGTTGCATCTTTGTAAAGTGGAAATGGCTAGATAATGAAAACCTGGTGAGATGTATGTCATGACTTTGATTTACTGATACGCTATATGTTGCAGGAACCAGGATAATGAGCATGATCCTGATCTTAGTGACCCTTTTGGTGCAGTGGATTGTGCTGTATGACGCTAAAGCTACTGTTAGGTTTTAACGCCATAACAATATATCAATCGAAATATCAGCTCTAGATATTAGGTTCTCCTCACTAGTGATCATACCTTCACTGGTCCTTCCGCTTCTGAATTGAATAGAAGGACCATCACCGTATCGCATTGATACAACCCGTTGCATCCGTTACAACCCTCGAACCGAAATAAGAGATTGCTTGATTGTGTTCTAAGGGCATGTCCATGGTGAATTAGTGATATATTTTACCAAAACCTTTAGAACCTGTAAAATCATTCAATAAGACAAGGGAGATCTTTCCATGAGAACTTATGTTGTGTGAGTGACCAGGGACACTTTTGTTACTTCGCTAGGATTAGTTTCAGCGTTATCATCGTGACCTGTGACCCTCATTACAATGACATTCAATCACTGGAACCGTCAGCACCGGAGGATACGCTGTAAACGAATTGTACTGTAGTACAAAAACACTTAAATGAATGACAATGACGATGACGATGGAAGTCAAAAAGTAAACCCTCAAATATATGTAGAATGCAAAAATTTGTTATCGGTCAACCCCTGATTATCTGTTACATTTAGAGTGACCAAGAATTCGGGAAGAGAAGAAATTTGTAACAAGGAGTTTCCAATCTATCATGAATTTTGAATTCTATAATCCATAAGAAATGATCAAAAATTTCCATCTTTTCTGTCCAAAAAATCTTAAGGAAACCGTCTCTTCAGCATGTGACAGGTTAGTATGTAATTAAGAACAACACCGTGCAAGCGTTCCTCGCATGAAAAATGAAACCGAAACGAGACATAGGATTTCGGGTTATTCGTTCAAGATTCGTCGGAAACATAAATGGGTGTACTGTATCCGTTCGCTGAGGAATATAGAAAAAACGAGGTATGTATGAGCTTTGAACTAAATTAGACTTTAAAATCGAGGGCAATTAGCGAGCTTGTGTGAAAGTTTGGGATATACACAAAGTACGGAGAACAATCGAAATAGAATATTCCTTATGCACGGAACTTCACTTATATATGTACTCTTGTACCTTTAATTAGTTGAAACGAGATGTTATTTAGCTATAGAATGAGCTTTGAGCATTCATTGGCATTGTCCTCTTACCGTTTTTTTCTATTTTCTATAAATGACGTATTGTACGAAGATCAATGCGTTGATTAAACGAAAGCTAGAACATCCAATTGAGATGGCTTAATTGACGATGCATCTGTTAAAGCTACGCGAGGCTGTTTGAGCAGTGTATTCGTGTGTCTCACTCCTTGAAGCAAAAATGCAAATTTCGGGAGTGAAGCATTCCTGATATTTGTTGAAGTAAGATCCTAAAATTCAGAACCGAATGATTGATTTTCTACCCTTCCAGAAAATCAGGCGCGAAGAATTTAGTCGAAAATCTTGACAAGCTGCGTAAAGCGAATATCCAGGTCATGATAGCTAGGTAAAGTGAATGGGGTTCTTGAAGATCTCTTTAAGCGAGTACATACCCCTAAGGTATATATATATATGTACCGTGACTGTCACTATACATAAAAGTAATTGGTTTTTCGAAACGAGGACTTCATCTGTTAACTTTTTCTTATGTAAGGCGATCAGATAGAAAATCCAGTAAAAAAGGACGAAAGAACGTTACAGTCCTCTCACTGCGGTGGAGTGAATATATATGTAAATATAACTGTACCTTTAAGATACGTAGCACCTTGTTACTGTATGGGTACCTGCACCAATATGAGATTAAGCGATAACCCTTTTGGTAACTAGACGAAGATGAAATTTCGAGAGATAAAAATTCAGGTCGATCACATGTATAGTCTAATGATCCCTTAAATCTCCGAGAATTTTTGGTTTCTTGTGTGATGACATCACTTTTTTTTCCTGTCACGCTGGAATATTTGTACATATTCTGCTAGCTGAGAACCTGATTCTTCATTTTTTCTGTACCTAATTTTCGTTAGATAAAAAGTCACACCGTCCTGATCTAATCTATAACGCAACGAGATGATCCTTTGATTATTCTTCGGATGAATTTGTATGAAAAAGAGGGTTGAAGGAGCTTGCTTCAGCCCAGCCCGAAGTAACAAGATTAGATTAGGTGTTTGAAACATTTTATATTTTCATGTGATAGACCTTTCGGTTCGGTGTGACATGATGAAAGGCTCAAGATTTTTTTGGTCTAGTTAGTGTGGGAATTGAAAGTAAGTCGTACTCATCATCATCACAATTTAAGCATACAATTATGTTGTACAGTTTTTGGATGATCCAGAACCATGGCTCTTATATATGTAGTAACGCTACTTGAAAGATCTTATCGTACGGCAGTCTAGTTCCAACTCTTCCCGTCTTTACATATAGGTACCCATATGATCCTCTCACTTCTGACATATCCCACACCTATCGCGTTGATATCGTTAAGTTGTACTCATCAAGAAATCATCGACATACATACTTCATCTTGAAGTGACGTGTCTCTTTAAATCATGGCTTGTGATAAGCCAAAAGTAACGAGGGTACTGAGATATGTAGTCGAGAATGCATCATACGACGCCCATTAAGCCGGTGTGAATTTAGCTCTCGGAGCGGGGTTCCTCAAATAGTCGGAATCAAAGGTGTCATACTACTTGCAGGACTGGTATCGGAGCATCAGGGTTTAACAATAACGGAAAGGGATCTCATTGTTAATACGTGCGAATCCATCTGTATCCATAAGTACTTAAGGTTTCGGTATACATCAACATGTGTGGCATCATGTCCTAAATAAGTTTGCCCACTTCGAATAGCTGAACATAAAATTAAGAATGTGGCATGAATAGTGAACGGAACAAACTGACAATAGTAGATAAGATCATAGCTGATAAAAACGTGTTCCGTTACCAAGTTACCAAGGTTACCAAATTTATATTCTCAATTTAATGATGCGATCAAAAGACGATTCTAGCTTATCAGTCTGTACCTTAGCGATATCCATCAAATACAATCAGCTTTGTCCACTTACCCTCGGTTTCATCTAAATGGATTGACTTCGGTTTGGTGTGATCGAATCTAATCTTCCGATCAATTTTATGGGTATGTGCACGAAGCATGGTTATAACAGTATACATAGACAGATATGGCAGCAATACCTGATAATCAGTAGAGCTATAGTTGCAGCGTACTTTGCTACATAACTTGTGGTGTTAGTTTATAGATGTAAGGTGAAGCTCACATAAATATAGATGTATGTATGGTTCAAATTCAGCAACATAGAACTACTTATTCTCATGATTGAATCTCCTTAACGTTTCAACGTGTCAATGATGATAGCAGAATATGACGCTAATCGATTGATGCTGATCTACATATGAGCTGGAATTTGATGGATACTACTGTATTCAAAATCCAAAGGTATGTCAGGAGATTATCCCTTAATTTTCTGATTTGATACTCCGTTAGACTGTGTATACACACAGAACCGTTTGATTAGACTTTGGATGAAGCCTTGGTAGAGAATTGTACAATCAACTCTTCCAGATACTTTCACAGCGTGTATCATCTTTTATCTGTTAAGGATTATTTTCTGGAATGAAGTTGATAATGTTTCTCTTTTCTCTCCGTACATCATTTTGACAGAATGAACCATAACGCTGTATTACCGATTGAAATTGAGGCTTCTTGGCTGTTCAAGAGATCCATGCTTTCAAGTCTCGACTTACTCTCAAAGCGAATTATTCATAAGAAAAACAGGTTCGCGTAACAAAGCGTCTTTCACACTAACCATCCTCCATCATGCATCCATGCATACATCAATCAGATGATATATTCATTCCCATAACGCACAGAGCTATTATGAGCCGTCTTCTTTTGGGGTGATAAGTATTCGGGAACATTGATTTGAGCCATTTGTATGGGAATTAATGTATAAATCGAAAAAAAGTATAGTAACTTATATCTACTTGTTCAGCAAATGTCAGTGCTCAAGTTTGAAGCTATTCTTTGGTAAGAGTTGAGTGTAACGCTTTGGAAGTTTTTTATTATAGGCCTGAAAGAAATTAATAAACAGTGTCGTTGCTCGTTCTTCAGGACTTCAATTCAAGTAAGGCTTGTGCATGGAAGAACAGTTTCAATCTTCTCCTTGAATGCAAACTAAGAATTTTGGTATCGCTAGTACCTCATCAAGGTCCCCACCTCGTCATGATATAAGGATTTAATTGTATATATATATATATATATATGTATATGCTTTATATGGATGATCGAAAAGAATTCTTAAGATGTAACATCCCTACTTCACCTAGATTGAAATTGATTCCACATCAAGGTGTGTATTGCAACGTATATTTAGTAGTATATCATATATCATAATACAGTATATATCTTCTAGATGAATTCCATCATTCTCAAGAAGTAATCAAATTTGGAAACGTGAAAATACGGATCTAACACGAAAAAAGAAGATTCAAGCATTGCGGTAACTTTATTTTAACAGTCTGTTACCATCAATCAATCAATCAATCAATCAATCAATCAATCAATCAATCAATCAATCAATCAGTCAATCATATCGAATTAATATCATCAAGAGACTGATCAGCATTACAGACATTTGCCCCACTTCAAGTAACATCCTTTCATTCCTCTAAACCATTCTACCGCTAGTAACGCTTCGCATTTTCTTACATATTGGACATACCTTTCGCCTCGTTGTCGTTACCAGCATCAATAAAATCAAAAACTTTAATTTTGATATACTCCAAAGTGATCCATCAATTGATACTGTACACTTCACCAGTCAATCAATCAGTCGGTCAAGATTCATTTTCCCTTTGATTTAGTTATATACAGATAAGACAACTGTACATATAATCAAGAAAGATAGCTATATATCTTTATCGATACATCCTCTTTTTCATCATTTTCATTATCACCAGAAATAACTTCTTCCTTGTTTTTTTTTCATTATAACGATTGATAGAGTTTCTTGTTTCATGGGTACAATTGGATCATTCATACACACACGAACACATACATATACATATCACGAACATACTAAATATCACCAAAAGAGCATTTACCAGCAAGTTCACCAGATTCAAAAAGTATTATAATTCTCCTTATACGCGAGTAAAGGTTAAAAAGGTGAGTTTCTCTTTACTTGAAACGCAGACAACCATAAATATACACACACAATCATACACACCCCCTTATTCCCACTGCATCCATGCATATACACATTCGATACAGTCTTTCTTGAATTGTTAATATACAGCTGATACCTCTACTTTACACAAGTCCACAATTTACCATTAATCGAAATCTGCGACAGCAAAAACCTACCACCGCCACCCCCTCTTTCCAGAAACAAAATTAAGTGAGTGTGGATATACATCCTATATTTATTCTGTCTTCATTCTCATTTACGTGGATTTACATCCTTCTCATACGGGAGAAGAGTATCATTCCTTTGCTGATCCGCTAGAAAATGAATTAATTGCTTACACACAAACAATCTTCTTTTTCTTTTTTCTTTATGCATTCTTGGTTATATTTTGAACCAAATAAATATTGTTTAACCCCTGCCTTATTGATCTTCTTCATCGCCTCATCTACCTCCCATCCGACATTGGTGTTACAATCACGACAATTTAAAATCTTACAAATACCCCTTACATCTTCCAAATTAATCTTATTGCTCTTCTTATCTTCTCGTAATCAATTTGTCAATCATCGCTTTGACCGACTCACTTGATCTGCAAGACAACGAACCGTAAAACTCAACATATCATTATAGCTAATCAATCGATATTAATAATTCATAGTTCTTAATATACAAATTCCTTTAATCCGTTGGAACCTATACACCATCAAAACAACAAGATTAGTTCTAGATTCCGTCCACATCATCAAGAAATACGCTTAAGTGAAACATAGATAATCAAACTAGCTTATATTCGGTCCGCCGTATTCCGATATTTGATTAATTCATTATTAGTTGTGAGTTTCTCTCATTTGTGATTCTCATGCTATCTCACATCTTATGTCGTGTTGTTTGATGAAGATCGTCTATCCTGGTGTTTGATCTTGCATCTGTTATCGTGATCATGTCACGTCTCTTTATCATCCCTCACCCCAGTCTCAGATATTGGCTTGTGATATAGTTTAGATGGTACCTTTTTTCCGATGAAAATCCCACACCATCGAAAAAAGGAGGACGATCCTTTTCAAGTTTTATCATTTCGATAACGATATATCAATTTTAATTAGATGTGCAGACTTAGGCGAAGGAAATGGGCTATAAAGCACTATTATATCTAAACCTTTTAGTACAGTAGTGGCTTTATAGCCCACTTTAAAGTTCATCTTGCATAACCACTTTCTACACAAGCTTCGAACTCTTCATCCACCTGATACGCGTCAATTACCTTCATTTACGTTAATTACTTGACCTTGACCTGATTCCCGCGTCGATCCTCTGGAATTTACCTTATCTTGCGTAATATTAATCGGGAAAACTACATCTTCATTTCGCATTCCTCGGCGTTTCTTTTATTCATCTTTCTTCCTTTCTCCATCGTAATTTATACTGTTTATCCTCATCAAATCTTCTTGTGTGCTTTTTAGACCTTAAAATCCCCCTTCATTCTTCAAACCGTAATTCTTCGGCGTCAATCGTCAAAGGAGTTAAACTTTGAATGACCGGTCGATCTTTATGTTCACCGCAGCATCTTTTGCGGGAAGGTAAGCTTTCATGGACTAATTTGATAATTTGACGGTGGAGTGGCGATTAGCGTGTTGATAAATGAGATCTTAAATCTTCTTTTGCTGGCTTGGGAATCAGATTCCAAAAGCTTATGACTACCGCCCATAACCTTTTGCCAAATCGCTTTCATGACCAACCCAGGTTATCTATTACTATGAAACTTGTCACTTATGCTCATGGCCTTTTTGACTGCTTACATGGTTTCACGCTCCCTGTACACAAATGCATATGTAAGTAGCTAGCTGAAGCTGACCTCTACCTTTTTCGCTCTGCTTGTAGTCGCAAGAAAGACTGAAAATAGTCCCCTCTGGACCCCCGCATTACGTTTTCTTCGACCATAACCCGATTCTTCCGTGACTGTAAAAACAACCCGGTCTAACCGTATGGGACCGATCGAATAGCTAGGGTGAGTAGCATTTTGAGTTTTCTTCCATACTATTTTTTTCACTATATTCTTCATTTTTGGAACGCTGGGTCGTATGCCTCCGAAATACATGGCTTGTCGAGGAACCTTCTTTACTCAAGTTATCATATTATATCATCATCAGGGTTAAATTGACCGTACTTTCCGGGCATCAACTGTTCCCTACCGTGAAGATATGTCACTCTCTCATAACAGAATTGTTGCGGAGTTTCTGGTTTTTTATGGCGCGTATGTGCCAAAACTTATCAAAAACCCAACATACGCTGTAACGCCGAGCGTGACAACGGTTATGAGAAGCTTTCATATCTTTTTAAACCCCTGATTCTCCCTCTAACTGTAAATTCTACATTTCTCCCCCTTATCCCATGTCCTTAGAATTTGACGTTATCCTTGGTGCTTTTGAGTTCACCTTAGTTATTTTATGTTCTTTCTACAAAGATTATCAGAATTATCAATATCAGGGGCCTGAAGCTATCATGCAAACGTTTCCGAGATGAAATCACAAATTCGCACCAAGGAGGATGTAGGATAAGGTAGTATGGTATGGTTTTGGCTTGATTTTGATTTTCATAATGATTTTCACTACGTTTATCGTTTCGTTAGAAAAGGAGGTTTTTATGTAGTACAGGTTTATGGGACGTGACGTGACATCTTTATTATCATAAAATTCCTTCCTTCACCTTATGGTTGTTGGTCACCTCCCTACCCCTTTTAACATCTTTTAGTCCCCTTTGGCGTTGCACCTTATATCTTTTCCTTTCCGACCAGACCTTTACAAGAATCACGCTTCTCTTTCTTTATAGAACGTAAAATGGTTTAGTCTTATTGGAATTGTATTTTACCTTTAAAGATCAAGCTATATTCTTTGACCCGCCCCACTTGATTGAATTGTTACCTCTTCTCCTTTTCACAATCATCTCTTTTTTAACTTTATCATTGATGACTTCAGTGTAGTCCATCCCATCATCGTCTATAACCAACACACTTAGAAGTAGAAATTTAGAAAATAAAACGGCGTTAAAGACGGTGTCTCAGCTTCGCCTTTGTAGTAGTCATCTCACCAACTTTAAAGAACTCGTCTTTCTCTTTTTTACTGTCATTTACTTGCTTCATTATATTGTCTTGTTTGAATTTGAAACTCTACGGACGGAACGAACGAACAATCAACTTACGCTCTCAATTCTTTTGGTTCTTTCGCATCTTCACAACTTGTTTGGCGATAACGATCTCATCAAAACCACCAACCACCAACCAATAACCAATTCAACCTGCCTTTTTCATATATATCATCAAACTCAACATCAAAATTGGAAACTCAATCGATCAACGTGTTTCAAAAACGCCTTGACCCAATCTTTCAATTGATTTTCCGGCTTGCCTCCCCCTTGCTATCTTTCGTCATCATAACTATCGGGTGTTCATTCTAAAATCGCCTGGACCGATTACCACCTCTATATCTCATTAACCATCAAATCCTAAAACGGCCTTCATTGAAATCAATCATCTGACACAACCATTACCAAAAATTCAACATATATATCTCATCACATTTCCCCCCTGACGATCTCACTTTCTTTCTCCTCATCTCGTCTCACATACATTCTCCCGACACAAACCATTTCACAAATTTCCCCGAGCAGGTCTCACCTTTTCGTTCCCCATTTAGCTATTTAGATATATAGATATACATACAATTATATACTTGGATATAGAAGCCGAATCAGTTCCACTTCAACTTCCCCGCACTTAATAACAATTGAAAACTTCCTCAATTACTCTTCAGTTTTTCAGTTCCTCACTTTACTCTTTACTTCACTACATCTCAATCACATACAATGCCTCCCACCGCCGCTGTTAAATCTGCTCGTTCTTCCATTTATGGTTGGACTAAAAAGCGATCAGTATCACCTTCATCCTCTTCTCAACAAGCAACCTCATCATCTAAACCAAAGATGGCTCAACAGCCTCAACCTCATTACTCTTTACCACCTGTACCAACGCCTAGACGACCAGAGGAAAGTCCTTACTTTGAGGAGGATTACAGTGATGAAATAATAGCTTACATGCACTCTATGGATGTGAGTACCTCTCGTCTGTTAACGCTAGTCGGGTTTTATTGTATCTAACATACTGTAACAGAACTCGACCCTCGCTTCTGCTGAACTCATGGATATGCAACCTGAACTTCAATGGTTCATGCGACCTTATCTCATTGATTTCCTTATCGAAGTTCACCAACAATTCCGTCTCCGTCCCGAAGTACTCTACCTTGCCATGAACATCGTCGACCGATATGTATCCAAACGTGTGGTTTACAAAAAACACTATCAATTAGTTGGATGTGCCGCCCTCTGGATAGCAGCTAAGTTCGAAGATGGAAAAGATAAAGTACCTCTTGTGAGAGAATTAGCAGAGATGTGCTGTAAAGCATACGATGAAAGTGCTTTTATTCAGATGGAAGGTCATGTTCTTTCCACTATTGGTTGGAACATTGGTCACCCATCCGCTGAAGCTTGGTTAAGGATCAACACAACTGGTCACAATTATGAAGATCCTAAAGTACAAAACATGGCTAGATTCTTAATGGAAATCACTCTTTTCCATCGAGAATTTGTCGGTATTCAGTCATCATTGGTAGCTTCAGGAGCTTTGATGCTTGCTAGATTCATCTGTGGTAAAGCTAGAAAACCTGTAGCTACTTCATCAAGAAACGAGACTGTCGCTGTTAGAATAGCTTTAGCTATAGATAAACATTTCGCTGAAAAATTGGAAAATGTTTCAGAAATTGTCATTAGAAAATATGCACCAACATACTATGGTAGATGTTCAACAATATGTAGAGAATGGTATTTATCTGGAAGAAGATTTGTTTATAATCCTGAAACTCCTGCTACACCTATATCATCAACCAACTTACCTACACCTGGATTAGCTCCATCCGGTTCTTCTTCAAGTGGATGGCCATCTAAGCGAAATTCTTCATGGACAAGTTTGAATGGTTCACCAAATGGTTCAATATCATGCGCTTCATCTGAAGCAGGTGATGATGCACCTTTAACTCCAATCACACCTGTACATTCACATGTCATAGATCCATTCTCCGTACAAGTATCATCTTCAGCATCGAAAGAAAACATCGCTCCAGGTGTATATGGTTCAAATCCAAATGCAAGTTTATCGAAAGATTCAGTATCAAGTCTTACTACAACTACAACAAAGCAAATACCTCAAGCTTATCCTCAACAACATCAAAGACCTGCTCTTCACGCTTTACCTGTAGTAGGAGATTTGTCTTTACCTAATCGATCATCAATGAGAAGATTAAGTAATTAGGAATTTGCAGAGCTTGACTTGACGATGACTTGAAGATTTTACAATGATGAACGATGAACAACTATTTGTATGATTACCCATTTGGCATATACACACACCAGCATATAACTATTACCCAATTTCTCTTTGCATATAACAACAACAGCAACAGCAACAACCACAAGCAATATATCATAATCAATACAACAGCATATCCACTACAACAATAATCAGCAACGATCAATATATACACACCTTTATTATTAACGCATATCAAAAGTATATTACTTTATACCTTTTTAACGTCTTATGACATTTCAATTTTCTTACCATAGATTTAGTTTTCGGTATTATGATTTCATTTTTTCTCTTTCCTCTCTCTTCTTGGTCAGTTTCGTAGTTTTTATATACATATATCATATATATCATATCATAGTTTTTTCATCATTATATAACCATACCATAGGCTTTTATTTCTCTTTTAATGTTGATCATTTAATCATTACTATATCATATATTTATGACAATCTCATGCAAAAACAACGACCTCTATAGGTCAAATCATGGCTATAACAATAATCATCTTGCAAGTTTGCATAGATGCATCATATTTTTCCTTTTCTTAAGACTTCACAAAAATATCAAATTCCTTAACTATGAAATTTGGATCTGATTCCGAAATGGTCGCTCAAAATCGTAGTCATCTAAAAAAGTCAGTCGCGTACATACTTCTTTTTTCATAAACCCTTTTTTCCCTTAGTTGCGCCATTACATTATAGTATATAATTCTACGACACCTCGGAATAACCTGTATGTAATCAATTTTAACCGTTTCTTCCCGGTTCTTTTTCTTTCTTTCCCAAGCCCCCTGTTGTCACTCTACAGTATGTATGTAAAGAGCAACCAACGTTCGTTTGTGAAAATTCAGGTTCTAGCTGAAATCGTTCCCACTGTTCGATTATATATATTTCTTATCAGGGATTTTTTTGTTCATGTGCGATAAAGTGGAATTTTCTCAATAGTACCTATACATACGTACGTGTCTCATTATAAGTGATCTGGATTTCACAAGTGATTTTGCTATGAATTTAAGGAATGCGTTATGCCACTTGTGAAGTTCGTTGCTGCGATGTGACTGTACTCAATAACCTGAATCTGTAACATGCGAATTCTTTACAAATGTGAGATAGAGATTTTTGGACGATAGATCCGCTGGAAGTACGTTCATGTCGTTGATGATAACATTCATTCGTTTGGTCACATGAGATTCATACTTGTTTCGTTACTACATGTCGCTCAATCTTCGTCACTAAAATCATAGATACAGGTTGTAATCATACACTATACTCTCCATCTCGCAGGATGGAAGGTAATCAATAATCAAACCATCCAAGGGGTCCACCTGTAACGAAGATTGCACCACCTTCTTCAGAAGGTCTTGTATCGATTGAATGGAAAAGTGGTGCATTTCCAGATCCAGCTTTATGTACTCGAACTATAGGGATGATTACATCAGAACAAGATATTTAGACATAGCATTGGTCTCAGGTGTGATGATTGGAATTACATAATACTTACCATGAATGGATTTACCTTCTTCAATTTCGATTTCTCCAATATAATCTGTACCGAGTGGTCTTTCAACAGTAAGATATCTTTATGGGTGGTAATACTACATATATCAAACAAGGGTAATCAGTATGCCAATCATCTCCACACAGTAACATATTCGACTGATCGTTCAAATGTTCCAGGTGGTGATGTTTAACTTGTGAAAGGATTAAAAGGAAGACAAACTCACAGAGATACCTTTCTTGATACCATCCGGACCAACTAAATCAAGAGAAGCTACTTCTTTCAAACCATGTTTGATATCCTCACTAGTAAAATTCAGCAAGTGGTATGATTGGTTATTAGCTCTGTGGATACTTTGAACATGATATAAGCAGAAGCTCGACTTACTGAGCAAGTTTATTGATTTTAACCAAAACCTCATGTCTAACTTGATCATCTTCAAATACACTTAAACCATCCGAATCCATTTTTTTGATTGATGAAGCTGTTGAGTTAGGTGGTAGATTTCCAGCTTTCAAATGTTCTTCAGCATGTGAATGTCCACCTCTACCTCCAACTCCTAAACCAGTATAAGATGCAGCTGTATTAGCTAATGAAGTTGCTCCGCTAATTACTCCTGAAGTAGCTGATTTGGCTGCGTCCTGGAGAGGGTAACAATATATGATCAGCTGCGGTGTGATTTCATATTGCCTATATATCAGTACATATTTAGGATGCAGTCCACTCACTACTACTGATTGCATTATGATTGATGTACTTACTTGTTCAAGTTGTTTGAAGTGTTTGATTGAAGAGAGTATGTAAGTGCGTTATGTGATAAGTAATCTCTTATTTCAGATATCAGTTGAAAAGTTTAGACAAGAAGAAGGAGAACTACTACATTGAAGTCATGAATTGCAGCTTATATATATATGGGATGCCCTTGGTGCACTGACCTTGATGTATTCGTACTGTACCATACAAGTGAGTCACAAGCACAATTCAACAGTACATTCTGAAAAACCATAATCCTTTTTGTTGAGTACTGACTACTGGTCAACATTTTACATTTTTGATGGGAAATGACGTTATGATGATGTCACTTAGACATGTACCTTAAGTTACGTAAAAGCAGTTATCTTATCAGTGCATTCTTGCTTTCATATTGTACTGGGATCAATTCTTTTTTTTTTTGCTTTTATACATGCTTGATAATGCATTAATGATAAATGATAAACAGAGGAAACTAAAATAAACCATATGAAAGAAAAGGTCGTTTTCGTCAAGATGCACATGTACTTATCTACCTATATAAACCCTGGATTACACCTTCTCTATCTACCAAGGTTTCCAACTATCACTTTTACTACCGCCATTACCTGATAATTCATTTGTTATTGATTTATGAGCTGTCATGAGGACTATTGTTCGTAGAGAAAGTGAAAAAGAGAGATTAGTTGTTGAACATATCACCTTCTCACAATTACATATGTAAAGCAGCAAGCAAGGCAAGGCAAAGAAGGAGAAACTCACAATCAGTATAACTTAAAGCGTCATTATTACTATCTTCAACTAATTGATTCGCGAATTCTAATTCCATTCCATCTAAATTTTGTCTAACTATAATGACAGATAACGATTGATCTGTTATTCTTTCTAAGTGAGTTAAAATGTTTCTGATTTGAGTTGAAAGTAATGTAGGTAATTTAGGTAATTGAGTCTTCAACAGAAATATATAAAGGGCAACAAATCAGTATTCCACTTTAATAATGATTATAATTGTTGTGGTTGTTGTTAGGCAAAAACTTACCATTCTAACATCTAAATCTTGTAAATTATCTACACCGTACAAATCATCAATGATTTGTGGATTCACTGCTGATCCAAACCAAATCATTGCTACTTCTCCATTACCTATAAATAGAAGATGGAAGAACGTTTATCAGTTAGATTACTCTTTTTGCTTATACAGAGTAAAGATTGTGCATTTCGACTAGTATACTCACATAAAAGATAAGCTCCTTCAGCAACCATCCAACCATAACTAGCTCTCATAAAAGTAGGTAATTGTAATTTTCCTTTCGAATCTGGGAAACCAATATTTTCACTTAAATCATGTATAGCTAATAATCTAGGATATAACAAATTCATTGTTCTGGTAGCTGATAATGATTTGAATTGACGCATATAATGTACTCGTACATCAGATGTAACGTTACCGCCTAGAAACAAATCAAGTGAGACAGTCAGTATTTGATGAATGTGATGATATCGAGTACGGCGAGACTGAAGTATATAGTTCAATTGACGTGGTAAAGGTAAATTAAGATTAAACCCAAAGATCAAGTGTAGAACTCACCTTTCAAAGGTTTCGATTTGAGCATACACAATGTATAAAGTGGTAATAGCTTGAAACCTTCAGGCAAAATAAGCTGTCATGCCAATCATATGAATTAGCTTACACGAACGAAGAGTTCCAGATTCATAATTATAGATGGACAACTCACTTGACCTTGTTGTACAGCGGGAGCACAATGTTTTCTATACATCAATAAAACTCTATTACATCTTTCCGTCAAAGCCTTTTTGATATCTCTTAAACTTCTTGTAGGCATTTGTGATACGGCTGTTTGGGGTTGAAGATAGTTACATCAGTTGGTATATAAAACGTATACAGAACCTATCGATACATGATGGAGTCTAGAAGAAACGCCAAAACAAAACAACTTACCACCTTTTAACAAAACACTAACACCAGCTTCTTGATCAGCGAATTTAAAAATATTACCAATTAAACTTGAAACTTGTAAATTCATATTTAATAATCTAACTTTTCTTTTACCTTGTTGATTTGTATATAAAATAGCAACTTGAATAAAAGCTGGATTTCTATCATCTAATTTACCTGATGAATCATGTTTTAAAACTGCAATAAATGATTTTTTACTATCTAATAAACTAAATTCTAAATCTGTTAAAGATCTTTGATAAAAATTACCTAAATGATCTGAAATTCTTAATCCATTTGAACATCTAATTTTTATCGTTACATTATAATTCGTTTCCCTACCTTGTGACCCACTAGAAGAAGTAATTAAAGATTTAATTTCTTCATGTAATAGTTCACGATCTCTAACAGGTTGAAATTTTGGATGAAAAAAAGTTTCACCTCCTGTTGTAGAAGATAAATTTCCAATTGATGCTAAATCACAATAACTTTCAGGGAAAATAAATAAATTTACTCCAATTCCACATTCAGCTAATTCTTCAGATAATTCTCTCCAAAATCCTGTAGCAGGTGAAAATAGTGTTTTTTCTTTATCTGTATTATATATACTTGCGTCTTCACGTGGTGTTAATATGCCTGCCCCATGAGTTATTAATCCAGATAAGAATAAATTGATTTGACCGCCTATCATCCGCTGAAATGGGTAATTGTGCATCAGCATTCATAAGGATAAATATGTATCTCGGAGGTAGAGATACGGCCGTGGACAGCAAGAGAGGGGGGAATTTGATGATATTCATTTTGCCCACAACCAACTCACCAACCCTGCTAAAGCACCCTTTACAGCTGAACCAGCTGCAACTCTGTTTCCTTCTCCACCTCTTTCCGCTATTTGAGGTAAAAGATCGAGTAGAGCTTCTATCTGAGTTCTATGTGAGAATATATTTTTCAGCAATCGCGTCGAACCTTCTTAATGATACTGATAGGCCTGCTTACCTTGATTCATAAGGATCAACTAAAAAGCCTGAAGTAAAGGGTATGAACATATCATCTAAATCTAAGACAACCATTTGCGATGGTGCGGGTAAATTCGACTAAGACAAAAAAAGCATGATCCATTAGTTCTGTCCGTGTAACACAACGTTCCGAGGAATATATAGTGTACTAAGGATATTAGTTCTTCAATCGATGGTGGACTTACAGATAAATTCCAGAATGATACATTATCCGCACAACTTATAATACCTATTCTTTCACCTTTTCCTATACCCTCTTCTTCTTCTTCTTCTTCGTCATCATTGTCATTTTGTTGTTGGCCATCGGCGCTGTTTAAATTATTTTCTTTGGGTTTACCATATAAAGCTAATTTTATACCTCGACAGACTTGTTGAGTTATACCTCTTTGTGAAGATTGACTTGATAAATCAATTATGAAAACTCTTGATAAAGGTTGTGGTTTCCTATATTTTAATAAATTCTTTTTACGTTCTTTTTCTTTTTCTTTGAAATTTAATGGTGTTGGTATTCTACTATCTTGATGATTAGTTCCTTGTAAAGAAGATTGTAAACCACCTAATAAATCTGATGCAGTTGATGTTAATGCATCTGTAGTAGAATTACTTAAATCAATTGCAGAATCAATTAAATTTCCTGTAGGTGGTGGTTGTAATGACCAATAAGATTTTCCAACTGAATAATCTATACTACCAAATTGTAATTCTGGTCTATCACTATGATCTAATCTTTGTCCATTTGGTGCCAAGTGACAGAAATATGTTGGTGAGACTGTAATATATATATACGAAAAGAAATTGAAAGTCAGTATATGATCATGTGGTGTATCGTTATTCTTTGGGTTGTTTTTATGATAAGTAGTAAAATCAAGACGATCACTTACCAACGTTATTTGATCCACATAAATTACATGACCATTTTCTACCACCATCAATAAATTTACACCAAGGATTTATATATCCTCTACATTTTTCACATCTTGGTGGACCATTATTTTCCTCTTCTTCTTCCGTATAAGTTGATGGTGGTGGATCAAAAGCAGATTGACCTGAAATCCAATTTGAAACAGTTGGAATTGGATTTTCATCATATCTTAAAGGTGCAAAAGGTTGTATGATTAAACCAAAAGGTAATGCTGTTGTATCTAATAATTGTGAAGTTGATGGTATAACTGGTAAAGTTGCTCTTAAATGTCTAGGAAGTGAATTACCTAATTTGACATCAAATTCAAACATAAAAGTCAGTTTTGAATAGACAATCCACAGAATGATTTATGTAAGGATTTGATTAGGTGATCTCGACATTGAACGATTCATCAGCTTGAACTCTCACCTTGATCTATACCTCTATAATCAGTACCAACTAGCGGAACCAAACCTCTAGTTTGACACGATAAGAAATCTTCATCATCATATAAATTTTGATCTAATTCTTGAGCTTCGACAGGATTAGGTACTTGACTTGGATCAATTCTGACTCTTGGTCCAGTCAATTGTGGTCCTGCTGAATGTGGTGGTGCCGAAATATGATTTAATGGTTGTTGGGGAGCATGATATTGTGGCTGTGGTACTTGTGGTTGTTGATATTGCGATGATGACGATGATTGATAATTTTGGGAAGGTGAAGGTGCATATTCACCTGTAGGTATTGGTTGTCTTCCATCACTTGCTGGATGTAATTGTGGTAAATAGTTTGGATCATATCCTTGTTGACCACCACCATATTGACCGCCTTGATTATATTGTTGTTGTTGTTGTTGTTGTTGTTGTTGTTGATATTGGAATCCTTGTTGCGGTTGTTGTCCATACTGCTGTTGCAATTGCTGCTGTCCGTAATAATCGGATTGAAGAGGAGGTTGAGGTGAAGTTGATTGCTGCTGGTGCTGTTGTTGTTGTTGTTGTTGTCCTTGACCTGGAGATGGTCCAGTCAAACTTGGATCTACGGCATACCTTGATCTAGGAGGCATACTGCAGTATGGGTATCTATATGATGGTGTGTATTTAATCTGTAGAGTAAGGCTTGCTTATATATGAAATGTAAACTCGTCCATACAGAAATTACCAATAATAATAGTCGGACACGTCAATAACCTTAGCCTCGTCGTCGTCGTTGTCGTCCAAGATGCCGTTATGGTCATGTTCAGAGGGCACGTGCACTGTATGTTAAAATGGTAAGCCTAAATAAGCTATATATATGCCGGTTGACCTTTACCGTATAATGACGATATCACCATCCTTATCGCTCTCATACTGTAGGTTTATCTGTGCTGTTTACTATACAATCACAACTTTCACAGCATCAGTGTTTTTCTCACCAGTCCTGCTCTCTTGGTATATTTAGATGTATTGACAAAATCAATCAGCTCATATGAGATTTCTGGAAGAATTCGATAAACGTCCTAAAATGGCTACTGATCCAAATATCAATGATGTAAGTCGTTGACATTTCAGTTTAAAATTGACTTTGCCACCTATCTTCTGGCTAATTTATCCAACATGTAATTCTAATCATCTCATATCCCCAGGCGAATGCAGTAGCAGGTAATTCCAATTCATCAGATTCATCTTCGATAATAAATATATCTTCTGTATCTTTACATCAACAACAACCTAATTCACCTTCTACGACAGACACATCTTTTGATCATGTCTCATCAAATGGATCTTCTGCTGAACATGACAATAACCTTACCAATTCGGGAAAAGGAAAAAATACATCAAAAGGAAAAGGAAAAGGAAAAGCAAAATTGATTTATTGTAAATCACATGTATCTATACATCCAACATCATTCAATAAAGATAATATATCAGGTTATTTGGGTATAGTTGAAGTTGAATCTATAATTCCACATTCATTAGCACCAAATTTGGATTCAACTTCGATTGAATCTAATGGTCAAAAAGAAACTTTAGTAACATGGGTACCTAATGAATTACTTGACAGGATGGATGAAGAAGATAGAGAAGGTTATAAACGTGTTGAAGGTAGAAGTTCAAACCCAAACAATCAGATTGAGAATGATAAGGAAGAAGATGGTAAGCTCTGTTTCGAAGTCCTTCAATTTTCATAAATCAAGCTTATGAGGGCACATCATCTTTATAGGCTTCGTATTTGTATCCCTCCCTCCTCCAAAAGGTGAAAAATACGCTTTCTCAATACCCATAACTAGTATATATAGTGTTTTAGTATATCCGGTAAGTGGGAAAGCAGATAATCTCTGGAAAAAGCTGAATTTACCTCATATAGCCGAGTTTATCGCATTGGTATGGTTCCGCTACATTCAAGTGAGTAAATCAAAGGTAGTCAAAAAACCCTTGCTGGCTACGTACTGATTTTCAGTATTTTTGTACCAATAGCTTGATGGGCGGAGTTTCTCTCCCTACACTTTACTTCCACGATGATGAATCACCACTTCTCGCTTCAGCTCCTGCGCCAAATCCACAACAGCCTCTACCTCGCGCACAATGGGGGTTCCCACCTTTCCTGTCTCTCCTTGAAGCCCGAGCGACGTTAGTGCAATCTCGTTTGGTCCAATCGCGAAAAAATATGGGTGCACAACTCTGGCTTGTGAATCCCAGTAAGAGCGACAGGGAGGTACATGAAGCTGGACTAGAAGAAGAACCCGAAGCTGTACCGCCCCAAAGGAAACCTGTTCAATCTTCATCACAGAACGCTCAAACTGCCAAAACACCCGCTCCTTATCCTCCCAAGCAAACATATCCCAATTCTGCTGTACTTAATACCGCTACACCTAAACAGACTTTGATGACCTCTTTGTCAAATCTCACCAATCTATCAAGAAAAGCAGCCTCGCAAGTATTATCACATCCTTTAGCTCAACCAGTAGTACCTCATCTACCACCTGCGGTACGCTCGCTTGTCAATGTACCAGGAGAATGGGAAAGGACAGGTAGACTTCCACCTAAAACTGGTAAATCTTCTCCTGATGTAGCATCTGAATTTGAATCTGCTAGATTGTATTTAGCTCGATGGGCTCGAGTAGTCGCTGAAGAAGGTGAAAGAGCAAGGCGTGATGAGATCGCATCAAAAGCAAGATTACGTAGAAATTCTGAAACTGCTGCAAGTTTTGGATCTGGATCTGGATCTTTATCGCCAGTTGAAGATTTAGAAAGCTCTTTAGGAGTGTTTTCGATGTTACCTAAATCATATTCGAAAAGAGCTATACCAAATCCAACTAGAACACCACAACATCCTATAACGTCAAAGGAATGGGAATCTTTTGCTGCACAAGGTAGAGATGAATTGTATATTAGAAAAGAGATTTTTAAAAGAGGATTCAAAGATTCACAAGAACCTGAAGATTGTAACGCAAGGAGAGAAGGATGGGAAGTTTTATTAGGTATTATACCTTGGTCAATTGGTGGTTTAGGTGGTGGTGAACAAGGTAAACAAAAAAGAGTAAATCAAAGGGAAGAAGCAAGAAAAGCCAAAAGACAAGTATATGCTGGATTAAAACAAAAATGGAAAAAAGAAGTCGCGAAAGAACTGGAAAGTAACGTCAACGGTGTTAGGGATGATTGGAGAGAAGAGTGGCATAGGATTGATGTGAGTCTATCTACCAGCTAAGATATCCGCGAGATTGTTTAGCTGAACCATGAGATATAGGTTGATTGCAGAAGAACAGATAGAAATCAACCGATTTACGCTGTTCCGTCCGAAGCTGCTCATACAGGAAATCACGAGAAAGAAGGTGGAGGTGCGAATACTAGTTTGAGAAGAGGTAGTCTAGGTAGTGAAGATCAACGTGAAGAAGAGGAAGGTGGTGCAGCAGCCTTGAACCGTATGTCCAGCTACTAACACCGCACGATTCTGCTGGAAGAAATAGCTGATATACAAGTCCATCTGACAGCGCACATCGCAGCTTTGCGTACGATTTTGATGACTTATCATACATATTCACCTGAATTAGGATATGTCCAAGGTAAACTATCCCTTTATAGTCTGGATCCATTTAGCTGACGAAATAACATTATTCTACAGGCATGTCAGACCTCTTATCCCCTATCTATGTCGTTTTCGACGCCAATGAGGCTGATGCTTTCTGGGGATTAGTTGGTGTCATGAAGATGATGGTGAGTTGATGCTTTAAGGAATGCCTTGTGCTCTTGGCTGATACTGCCCATGCCTGGTACCGCTTACAGGAGAGCAATTTCTTGCGCGATCAAAGTGGAATGAAGAGAAAACTATCGACTTTGCAGCAATTAATCAGTGTGATGGACCCTGAATTATATGCTCATTTAGGTAAGCTTTTTCTATACTCGCTCCTGAACGTATGAACCAGCTTACCCAACCTGACTCTGATAGAACGAACCGACTCTCTCAACTTGTTCTTCTGTTTCAGATGGATATTGATATCGTTCAAGAGGGAATTCAAGTTTGAACAAGTGATCAAGCTTTGGGAGGTAAGTTGTCATTTCCTTTCACCAGTCCTTCTTTGGACTTGAGAGCTCATTTAGGTCATAAATCTATAGGTGTTATGGACAAATTACTACTCCAATCAATTCGTGTTATTCGTTGCTCTGGCAATACTTCAATCACATCGTGATGTATTGATTAGATACTTGACTGAATTTGATGAAGTACTTAAATATGCAAATGATTTAAGTGGTACAGTGAGTAACCATATTCATTCGAACTATCATAGAAATCAATACTGAACCTTTCTGTTATGACCAATAGATCGACTTAGATACAACTTTAGCTCAAGCAGAAGTATTATTCTTGTCATTCAGAACTTTGGTTCAAGATTTAGATAAAGAAAATGCTCTTAATGAAGAACCAGATACAAGTGGTTTGAGACATAGAAAAGTTGCTTCTGATATTTCTGGAACTTCAACGCCTAATAAAAAAGGTAAACAAGCAGAACAAATTGATAATGAGAATAATCAAGAAGGTATAAAGAAAAAAGAAAGAAGAGTTATTTCTGAAGATTTAAGGGATTTATTGATTAATTGGAATCCGCAGTAAATTAATCCATCAAAATTACCTGTCTAATGTACAGCTCAACAATTTGAAGCTTTGAGAGTCAACCGAGGCTTAGATGGACTTCAATCGAAGGGAATGATGTACTAATTAAGTTTAGTAATGAGGTTAATGGAAACAATTTTATGGAAACCGTAACGGATTGAAAAGTTTTTGGTAACGATAGTTTAAAATCCCCTGTACTGTAGCTCACAAAAGTCCTGCTTGTACATGTAACAGCATAATACGCGAAGGAGTAATTGCCATGTATATCATATCGTATATTCTGCTTCTGCATACTGGTGACGTCGCTCGGAAAATGCGTATGAACATTCAAGCTATATATATAGACCTTCACTCGCAGATTTGACCTTCGGATCGTCGAAGTGGAGGTCGAGCTTTAACATGTTACGAGTATCGGGTTGATATTCTGCTTATCCCTTCACCTACATCTTTATCCTTATTGTTGATCGTATTTTTCCTATAGACCGTTTGCTTATATCATATCTCACAAACAACACAAATAAGACCTTAAAATCGATCTTGATCAAGACTCCTTTTTATTCCCGCCGTTCGAGAAAAGCTTCCTTGAAACAATATGTCACGTCGTCCAGGTAATAACAACAATAAAGGACCTACAAAACAACAATATTCATCTGGATTAAGTTACATAGCCAATACACCTAAATTCTTACAAAATTTTGGTAAACCAAAATCACCTTCACCTGAACCAGAATCCGAGTTTAGACAAATCGGTAGATCTGAAAGGGCATTATTACCTAGTCGACCTAAAGAAGGTAAATGGGCTGGTGGATCAGATGACGAAGGCGATGCGAATAAAAAAATCGAAGAAGATGATGATGATGAATGGGGAGAAACTTTTGGTGGTGGAAAAGATGGTGATGGACCTCTAATTGTTGTTTTGAAACAAGGTAGACATTTGGATGAAGATGAAGTTAAGAGATTAAGGAGGAAAGGTTAGTTTATTTTTCGAATTTTCTTTTTCTGCGATATGAGAGGTGATCGTATAATGTAATGCATATGTGCAATCCACGATATGATCATGTTCTTTTTGCATAAATTAGATGTGAAGCTAATACAGAAAATATTCTATCTTAACAATTGATTTATCATTTATCAAAATCAGCAAAAGGTGAATCTTCTCCTCCTCCTCTTTCATCAACAAATGCGAAAAATGATGAAGAGAAAACTCAACAACAATCAAAAGATAAATCAAAGATAATCACACAGCAAAATAAAAATAAATTAAATAATACAAATAAAAGGAAATTAGTAGGTGGTGGTAATTCAGATGATAAACATCAGGAAAAAGAAGAAGAAAGAGAAGAAGAAAAAGAAGATAAAGAAAAAAAGAAAAAAAAGAAGAAAGCTAAAAAGGGGATATTGAGTTTCGATGAAGCTGAAGGTGAAGATTAAAGTAGTAAAGTGTTGTTTGGATTAGAACGTTTTTCACATTAAAGCGTGATTATCGAGCGATTATCAGATAACAATATTAGTCTGGTTGTCTTACTATGAGGAACAGGCTTGGCTCTCTCTTCTCAGTTCCTGTGAAAGTCAGAGAAAAAGATGTTAGAACTCAATGGGGAATAACGAGTTTAGTTCTATACGGCTAATGGGATTTGTATTCAACAGCAAATGGACAAACGTCGTTGATATCAATCCAGATTCAAAGCTGAATTTGGAATGCATCATTTGATGTAAGCAGTGCAAGTATATTGAACGACGGTACATCTTATATTCTACCTAATATTTTGAATCAACTATATATACATATATATGTAATTAGGGCAGTCATATGTATAGAGATTTTCCTCACTTTAATCCAGTTCAGAGAACAAACATATACGGTATCAATGCCTATGATAAAATGACCGATCAAAACCCAACGCGGATATCAAAGTCAATTCGACTTGATGTCCCAGTATATATATATAGGACACGCCCTGAAGCTCAAAAGCATGCTGCCATATTATTATACAGTTTAGTCATAAGGATAAATTAGGAAAAGCACGATTGATCTTTCCAATCTTGATCACGACACCTAAACACCATTTTCTGTGGGTTCCTCTTTATTTTTCCCTTTACCTTTATCATCCACTAAAACACCACTGGAATTCAAAGGAGTTGAAGAACCACTTCCTCCGACACTTGCACTTCCACTAGCTTGAGAAGAAGAAGAAGAAGATGGAGGAGGTAATTGCCAAGCTGGTATACCTTTGTTTCTAGGTTGTAATAATGCATTAGCAGCTGCTGTTGTTGAACTTATTCCCGAAGTTGAATTACTTGGTAATGATGATGTTGATGATGTAGATAATGAAGGTGAAGAAGTTGAATTTGTCATTCCACTATTTACATTACTAGAACCTTGTCTAGAAATTAATAAAGTTTTTAAAGAACGTAATTCATTTTGTAAATCGTTTAATGCTGATGTTTGAGATGATGAATGTTTTTCTATCAACTAGAACAGATATAATAATACAATGTCAGTTGAGTTGATTGGATTACACATTGTTATGGAATAAGGGGTGATTTTTTCTCATTGAAACTAATGTTATTTCTTCCCTTTACACATTTTTTCCTTATATCCCATGAAATGAAAGAATTTGATGTGAAACGGTTTTGGAAGAATGGAAATATACTCACTTTAGGTACTAATTCTCTAACAGATTCAACTTCACTTCTAATATCTCTCATTTCTTCTCTCCATTTTTCTTCATTTGATTTAACATTTTTTAAAGTATCTTCAACATCTTCAATAATTAAATTAACTTTTTCTTTATCTTCTTCTAATTTATTTTGTAATAAATTTGTTTTTTCCGTTAATTCTTTTAACAAATTTGCAGCTTCATCATATGATTCTGTTAATGCTGTTGAAGTATCTTGAAATGAAGTTGTTGAAGGGGGTTGTAAATGTGGTAATAGGTACTTCTATCAAAAATCGAATAAAATAAATACCGTTAATTGTACGTTTTGGTAAATGATGGTAGCTAATGATCTACTGGAAATATGGGATCCAAAAATACCGAATCACTCACTTTAGCTAAAACAGATAATCCATAAACTACACCACCAGAAACAACGGCCATAATCTATATTTCATCATGCATCATCCAAAAATCAGCAAGCATTATTCCCGTTTTATCTCAGCACCCACATTTACTCACAAACAGATCTCTCCAATCCCTTTTTGGCGGCTGAGGAGGATTTATCAATTGTTGCGAATACCCATATCCATAACCACGATCTGAATTTCCATATCTAGGTGAAGGATCTCTAGGCCTTTCAGGTTGGTATTCTCCTACATGTCCTTCGTTGCTCGAGGATCCTCCACTTGAAGCTTGAGATAAAGCTTGCTGAATATCAGATTCATTCAAACCTTTTGATTCCAAGAATTGTATTCTTGATGTTAGACTGGATGAAGCGACCTATGTGATTATTGGATTAAAATGATCAATTATTATAGGATAAGAGAAGAGATCCTGCCTGATTATCAACTTACCTTTGGATCATTCAAGAAGAGAACAGCATTACGTATCAATTCTGATCTGCTGGAAGATGAAGAAGCTTCCATCTTGCCTCCTCTAGAGACTACAGACTACCTGTATCGATATTGAGAGATTTGTGATGTGTTTCAAAAGAGACAAAATGGTAAGTTTGAAAGATAATTCCTATCGGATAATTGAATTCCTGGTCAACCGGATTGTTGCTACAAGCATGTACTGCATGTATGGTGGCGAATGTGAATGTGGCACTAACCAGGACTACCCGCAATTTACCGAATTCTGGGTACAACCTGTACGAGTATGTGGTAGAGTAGTTAGTAGCTTCAATGTAGTATCGCAAGAACTGCTTGCTAATGTATGTCGTTAGGTCATTTACCGAAGTTAGAATGAGGGCTGTAGATCTGCTCCGAAGTTTGAAAGAAAGTACGCTCATTCAATTGCAAGTCCGCCTTGTGCACCATGATACTCTAAAATACTCGTATAGAAGAATGAGGGTCCAGAAAAGACTTATTCCGCTTGAAAGGAGGTTTACTATATTGAGGGATAGCTATTCGGAGGGATTGATACAATGACAATAAATAGTCCGACATAAAGAATAACGTTTTCACAATTTGTTCCTCCGAAATTTCACTTCACACGACCCAAGATAAAGATCCAAGGAAACAAGGTAAATATAAAAAAGAATCTGAAGTTGGAGGTTCTTTGAGTCGTTCGGTAAAGATCAAAAGAAATTTGGAAAAAGAAACAAGACAAGGCTGTCAATTCCTCAATAACTGATATTTTCACTACTACTACCAATACGAAAAAAGTTAAACTTTCCGAGGATTTCAAATTTCGCTCAACCTCAACCTCAATATCAAATCAAAGTTAAAGTCAAATCGATTCCACTACTTCAGATCAAGCAGAATTATACGAGATGGGAACAACTACTAATTTAAATCTGACACAAATCAAGAGATAGCTACTGAAATATCAACAAGATCAATAGGAATACCCACTTCAAATATCGATCCCGAATTGTTATACCGAGCTTAAAATATGTTATATCTGACTGAAGAATAACAAAGGGAAAAACGTTGTTTACATGATTTACATTTTCTTCTTTCTACCAAAGACAAGGAATAGTTCTTACAGTGGTCATCTATTTCACACTACGTTCAGTAACCTTTATTCTGATATACAGTCCAGTATCGGTTATGTCGTAGCCCCTGAATCATCGGAAAAGCTGGACCTTACATATAGGTAACATTACTGTTGTCGATAGCCTTATACCTTCACAAAGGATGCAAGTCACGATTTAAAAGATCTGCATTCCTGCTCAGTAGATCATTCGAAGATTTGACATCATATGAATGTATAATATATCAAGTTTCCTTTTTTGTAGCCCTCTTACAGTTTGCCTTCTGTTTAGGATGAAAGGAGACTCAATCCTTCGAAATAAGTGAACGCAGTAACTTAGTCTGGATATACAGTACAGTCCACTGTTTGTCATCCTATTAAAGCCAGAGATTTTCGACAGGATGTTCACCATTTGACGCAACTTTTTGACATTCAAACAAACTCACAGATATCGTACTCACCTCCATATAAAGGATAACTACAGTACCACAATGGCAGAAGTGAGTTCTACCATACTATACTGTATCTATCATTTCTATCACGGTGACTAGCCAACAGACTAATTGGTATCGCTGGTATCGTTACAGTACAACCTATCCCAATTAGTTTCTTCCAAATTCAATCTTGACTCTCTACCTACTCCTACTCATAGCGAGAGCGAGAATTCATCAATCGGTGAAACGAAAGATTTTATCTGTATTGAACAACTAAAAGATAAAGAAAATCCTTCATATCTCGATTGCCCTATATCTAATATAATATGTCATATTACCAATCCAGTAGATGGATTAACTGAGAATGATAAAATAACACTAACAAGATTTAATGACGATCAACAAAGTGTATATGATACAATAACTAAAATAAGAAGTATTTTATTGAATAAAAGACAAACTGTTAAGACCCATTATGATTTTACACGTAGAACAATGTATAATCAAA
This sequence comes from Kwoniella dendrophila CBS 6074, assembly GCF_036810415.1. NCBI lineage: Eukaryota > Fungi > Basidiomycota > Tremellomycetes > Tremellales > Cryptococcaceae > Kwoniella > Kwoniella dendrophila. The sequence goes on from NC_089485.1 coordinate 1,408,466, forward strand.
AATGTGATTTAGAATTTAGATATACTCATTATTTATCTCATTTAGGTATAAACAAATTATTGATTCAAAAGTCTAATTTGAGCGTGTTACCCACTTTCACCTCTATGGAAAAACCTACTTTCTGGTTAAGTGAATCATGTAATAATTTGGAACATTCAGCTCATCAAGCAAAATCTGATCAGAGAACAAGAATGGTGGAAGATGACGGTGCTGAACATGATATTGAAGTTTATAATTTAGCAAATCCATTTAATCCTCTTCACAAACCTAACCATACCGATGCAGAGTTGAATAAATCATCAATCATTAAAAAATCAGATTTCTTACCTGATCAATATATTATGGATTTGTATTCAAAAGGTAATAAGAAAGATGATGAATACTTTGATAGGTCTTTATTAATTTGAGAAGAGGTTGAAAGAAGGATCAGAGAGGAACAATGGATTAGACCTGGTGAAGAAGTTATTTTTGATGATTTGTTTAACGCTAATTGAGGTGTTAAATACTCAATGTTTATAATCTTCAATAGCTTAATTACCGATCCCACTCATAATATGTTGACACTTGATTCATCGACTGAAAATTAACAATAAATTATAGTATATTCTCATTAACTGAACCCTATTTTTTGAACTTACAACATGTATAGTATATAACCCTACAAAAATACAATCTTCATAATTTTGCAGAGAAATGTCCCGTTTTGAATCCGAAAATTCCTGTTAATCCGTTTCTGTCCTCTATCATTCAGATAGCACAATGACTACGAGAAATCTTGATTGAAACTCCTCGTTCATCCGAAAACCGGTTTTGCTCATAGAGCACTGGTAGAGTTACCTATTCCCTCCTATACTACATCCCACAATTGCGACCAAGAACTATTAGCGTGCCACGTTACAGGTTTCGTGATATCTAACGATGTCCCATTTGCGATGAACTGAGAATTGTAACAGATTAGCTTGACATTTCCAAATTATATCATACTGTACCACGATTGCAAAAAAATTGGCACTTACAGCTAACCTGACGAAATGATCGATACCTGCGGTCAAGCCCAAAGTTGTCATATCGATGGCTACAGTAATCCAAATGGTCAGAATATCATGCACAACCGTTTGATCATAGGACGTACGGTTGTCACTTACATCGATTGGTATAATTGGCAAAATGCTGTATGTCATCTATCAAGATAGAGTAACTGGTTACATTATGTATCTTTTCAACAACATCGACTGGATCCCAGAATAATGTTGTAGAAGTAGTAAGATTACTCCAGAACGAGGGAACGAAACTACCTGTATTAGCATCTCCGACCAGCTATGTAAGATAGATTCGCTTAGCACAGTGCTGATATATGATGTGAAACCCATGGAAACACAATATCACTTACCGATCCTGTAAGTTGTATTATACCATCCCATCCCCATCTACCTGTTCCATCTAGGAATAAACCTAAGAAGAATGCTTGGAGGAATAAAGATATCCTGTTTGGCAAAGATACAACAGGAATACCTAGCAAAGCCAATAAATAATGATGAGGTCGGAAAGAGTAATTCGGTATAACAGCTAGTATGATAAGTAAAGGTACCAAGGGAATATATCTGGATATTCAACAGATAAAATCATTAGCTTCCGAAAAAAAAAACGACTATTTGAGCATCATAAGAAGACCTACCTGTAAAGATAATACCTCAATAAACCATATTTCCTCATTTGCCAAGCTTGTATACAGCCTATTATGACTACGATGACAATAATGATTACTAATGAAATGATACCTGCAGGATCTAAAGAATCATAACCTAATCTAGTTATAGGTAACTTATTGAAAATAGTTGAACTTTCTATACCAATCCAAAAACCTGCACCTTGCCAAATAGCGATTTCGAATGGTAAATTTCGAAAACCTATTAAAGTTCTCTTGAAAGATATCTTATACATCCAATATCCAGCTATCAAAGTTGGAGTTAATCTTGCAAATATAGTTTCCCAATTTGGTGATTGTGCATTGGGTGGATTAGCAAATAAAATCAAATGGAAATAACCTAAAACCAATAGTATAATAAATGACAAACTTAATCTAGGTTTTAAAAGTAATGTTGTTAATAGTAAACAAAAAGCATTGAAACCTGTAACTATATAATGTAAATCTAAACATCCATTTATACTTGAATATTTTGATAATCTGAATGCGCCCGGATAATGAGGTTCAAATGCTGTTGAATTGATAGAATGTGAATTGGATGACAAGTAATTCGAATATCCTTCTGGATGAGGTAATGAATGGAAGTTTATACATCCACCTAAACTTGATGAGATTATTGAAGAATGTAAAGCTGCTGAACATACCCATGAATCGGCTCTAACCTCACAAAAAAGGAAACAGACCAGAAAAAGATGTCGTCAGCTGTGAACTAAGGTATCTGAAATAGTGAAGCTCATACGACACTCACCGATAAGTCTTGTCTACATCCCCACCACCAATAACAAGGGGTACATTATTGATTTTTTCTGAACCTATATAACGTGAATTACCAAGTTTTGAGTTTTTACAACCACCTAAACATCTAAATGATTTATCATTGATTTCAGTCAAATCATTCAAACAATTTGTACCATTTAGACCACATGTATCAGGTGGGAAATCATTCCAAGGAGCAGCAGTACAACTAATGATTTGTGGTGAATTAGGTAAATAATATTGTTGTCTAACTAGAATTATAAATAATCCTATCCATAAACATAAAAATGGATATATACCTAATGGTATTGATATTTTATTGAAAAATTTATCAGGTTCAAACGTATATGATTTTTCACCTATTGTAGTTGATAATACTATTGAAGATTTCGGTAAGGGTATATCTAAATCATCTATTGGTTGTGACGGTCCAAGTATACGATTAGTAATGTTTTTTATACGTCTAATATAGCTTCCTATTCGTCCAGCTGACATGTTGACCAAAGATCCAAGATATTCTTTCTTTTGATTGTTTCACTGAGCTCTTGACCTAGGATCAAAGAGCGTTCTGCTAACCAAGTTGCTGCGCTATATTTGCCAAGACTTTGTCGGTATAGCCATTATCGTATGAATTGACGCAATTGATGGTGGACACAGATAGCCAGGATTGTATAATGTTTCGATTGATGAGCTGGCTCGACCTGTGATGTGATTGAATATGGGTAGAGATCAATGATACAGTTAACGATGAAAGGTGGTCCAAATGGATAGAAATACAAGAGTAAAGTACAAAGGTGGACCATATATATATATAGTACATCTAACATCGTATGCCCGGTAATAATGTAATAATAATTTAACTTTTTGTTATCAATCAAGATTAACTGCGCCGAAGTCCGACGATCAGGAGCCAAACAATAAGTACAATCGGAATATCAGGTACACTTGCTACTTGTTTCGCCCGAAGAGCCTGATATTTACCGATAAGAAGCTAAGAAGGCGCGTGCTTTCTATAAAATCCCCAACATTATAAAGGGGTAGTGATCATCGTGTCATGGTTATTGCTGCATCCCCGATTTTTTTCCATTCCATGCAAAAGTATTCCTTTTCTCAACCTATTCTTGTTGTTTTCCATTCACTTCCAAACAGATTGGTCTTAAGCATCAAAAGAACCATAAGGAAGATCGATCAAAATGGCTGTCGATTTCCAAGCTATCCTTGAAAAATACTCTCAATATGCTCAACCAGCAGGTACAGCTGTATTGATATTGATCCTTGCTATCTCTTACTTCATCAACAGTAGTGAGTAATCTTCTCAATATAGCCGCGTATTTGGACATTTCACGCGTCTTGCTATCATCCACTCCATGACTCAATGCTCACCGGCAAGAGGAAATGCTTTAAACTGACACTGACTCATGTAACATAGGTGGTAAAAACAGAAAAGTACTTGATCCAGTAGAATGGAGAAGTTTCAAACTCGTTGCTAAGGATCATTTGTCTCACAATACTGCTCTGTAAGTCATACACTGTACAGCTTACTTCATCAATATCACAGAAGGCTCACGTATATATCAACGCCTTTTATGCAGCTACAAGTTTGCCCTTCCTCGAGCAACAGATTCACTTGGTCTTCCAGTTGGACAACATATCTCAGTAGCTGCTGAAATTGATGGTAAACAAGTAGTCAGATCATATACTCCAACTACTTTGGATGATGATAAAGGTCACTTCGATTTGGTCGTGAAGGTAAGCTAATTGATAACCTCTACCGCTTACATGAGGTGAAATAGCTTACGGTTACTGGTATATAGACCTACGAGAAAGGTAACATCTCAAGATATCTTTCATTACTTACAATTGGTCAAGAAGTCAAAATCAAAGGTCCCAAAGGAAAATTCCATTATTCGTGAGTAGGATAATTCTCCTTCTGTCCTTTATAAGTATTATCATGTTATTCGGTAAACTACAAAAAAAAAACATTTTTCTGATTTGTCTGTATCTTATATAGGCCCGATATCGCTCCAGCTCTTCTCATGATTTCAGGTGGTACAGGTATCACACCAATGTACCAAATCATCAAATCTTCCCTCAAAAACCCAGCCGATAAAACTAAATTAGCTTTAATCTACGCTAATGTCGAAGAAGATGATATTTTACTTAGAAAGGAATTAGAACAATTAGAAGCTTCTTCTAATGGTAGATTCACTCTTTATGTGAGTTTAGTAACTCGCTGCGTAATTCAGAGCCTTACTGCAGAAAGGTCAGCGATACTCATCTTTTACATATGTCATAGCACGTTCTCAACAAACCACCTGCTAACTGGAGCGGCGGTGTTGGATTTGTCACCAAAGAAATGATCGAAAAACATATGCCAGAAGGTGGTGTTGGTTCTTCAAACCACGGTGAAGGTCATAAAGTCTTGATGTGTGGTCCACCACCAATGTTGAACGCTATGAAGTGAGTGTTGCGTCAGAACGGGTGTATTGAATGGAAAATCGAGTAGATAGCTGACCATTACCTGTAAATCCCCCTTCCTTACTGTCAACAGAGGTCACCTCAAAGAACTCGGTTACCCTGCACCAAGAACAGTCTCAAAACTGGAAGATCAAGTATTCCTCTTCTAGGTTCGTTGCGTTTCCTTAATATATGACAAGATACAATAATCAAGAGGAAAATAGAGTTTTAAGACAAACTGAGTGGAACGACAGAACGCATAGTCGACTGGGATATCATTGATCTTCAATTTATATAGAAATAGAGATGGAAGTCTTGCCAAATCTGCATGAATGAAGCAAACCTTTAGTAAGCAAGATCAGGGCAGATAAAGAAAATCGATCATGGGAGCAAGATCAGCCATCGCTTTATGAGGATGATCGTATATTATACATAAACAGTCTATCACTAATCTACTATATCCTACGAAAACGGTACAACCGTAAAAACTCTAACAAATCACTTTGACCCTTTACTCCACCTTTTATCCCACCAACTACCTCGTTTCCCACTTCCCAAAGCTGCACCGATAGTTTCTTCGTAATCTGAATCATCGTCTATCATCCTACCATTTTTCTGTTTTACTTTAGCTAATAGAGTTTCCTGTGCTGGATAATTATCTAATGTATATTGACTTTCAGGATATTTACTTGACTTATAAGTATTTCCAGTTAATGGATATTTTGATTTAGCTGTAGTCAAAGCTGCTGTAATTGGATATGAACTTTCTGGACTAAACATTCCACTCATTCCCGAATCAGAATTTCTTGTATAATATGTTTTAGCACCTGTTTTAGGTTCATATATTGATGGTAAAGTTTTAACATCAATTTCACTATCTGGTCTTGGCGATGTTGGAGGTAAACTAAAATCGACTGAAGGTGGATGATCTATAGTGAATTTATCTTGATATATAGGTGGTAATGGAGATATACTTTTATTATTTGATCTAAAAGCTGATTCAGATTGTTTAAAATCTTCAGGTGACAATACGCCTTCTTCTTCCAATGAAGAATCGGAAAATGCTTGAGAATATCTTTGTTTAGGTGGAATAAGAATATCACCATTATTTTTATTATTAGGTCCTAGATCGAATCTAATTGATTTGGTTTTTGGTTTAGTAGAAATCTTGGTATTAGATTTTGAGTTTAATTTTGATATCTGGGATAAATCAAATTTTTGTTCTTCAGATAAAGGTGTAAAAGGTAAAGGAGCAGTTCTAGGATCAGAAAATGAATTTGGATTTAACATTAATTCTGCTGTTCTTCTTTTCAATTCTTCTTCTCTATTTTTGGTTTTTATATTACTTCTACTAAATCTTGAACTTATCTTTGATTTCGATTTAGAATTTGAATTTATAGATAAATTTTCTTTAGAGGAATTTAACATTTCTAAAAATGATGAATCACCTTCTCGTCGTGAATCAACAACAACATTTCCTTCTTTGTCATCATGTTGATGAAATGGATATGGATAAGGTATACGTTTATTTTTACTGCCTGAAGGTGAGGAAGGATGATTTTGATTACGCGTCATAAACCATTTAATCAATAATATTAACAATACCAAAGCAATTATACCTCCTGCTACTCCACCTAATATAGGTCCCCAAGAAGAAGTACCGGATTTACTGGATGTTCCCCCTGCTTCTTCTGATTTACCAGGATCGGAAGTTGTGGTGGTAGAATTAGTCGCTGAAGAGGAAGATGATGGAGAGGTCGAAGTTGAAGAAGCAGAAGTTGGTGAAGGGAAATTACGTGATAAGGTAGTTGAATAAGTCTGTGAAGGTGGCGATGGTGTATTGACTGATTTTGCGATTTCTATTCAGGTAAAAATCTTCTACGTATCAGTACATGTCAATCTCATATCTATATTGATCGTTACAACTTAGACTATAGTTAACTGACCTGCTACAAAATTGCCTCCTGACCATTAATGATAAGCGAAATTCGGAATACTAACAACGCTTTCATCGAAACCAAGACTACAGTATTTGGCGTCAACCACAAAAATCAATCAGTTAGTGGCTGGTATAGTATTTCCATCAAACCGATTGGAAAATGAGCAAAGCTCAGAACTTACCCATCATTGGTATATGATTTACAATCATTTGACCAATTGTTTTCCGAAGGTATCGTAGTTTCTGCATGTTGACATAATGCACATGCTGACTATTCATACAGTAGAGTAAGATCATCAGTACTCGCCCAAGATTATCATTCTTTTCTGTTTTTGTTTTTTTTTGTTTTGTGTTCTGGAGAAAATGAAAAATCAACTTACCATTAAAGAATATGATACAGAATTACATTGACAAATTGTACTTTTTTCAGTAGGTAAATTATATCCATAACTTTGATCTAATAAAGGTGGTACATTTATATATGATTTTGAAGATAAACATAATGATTGGATTTTTGACCAAACTAGACTGAATTTAGCAATAGATACGGTATCAGCATATTGAGTGAATGCGGCGATTATTTATACAGTATTCACGACTTAACATGAGAATTCTGGTTTTCAACGCAAGACTCACCAAGGCGATTCATTATCTTTATTAAACATCCATGAATTCGTTTCTATCGATATACATGTCGCATTCGTACTTTGACTTTCCACTCTGCCCAAGATGGAAAATGATAAAATTAATAAAATCCATTTTATCGTAATCACGCTCATCCTCTCCTGTGCCAATATTCGAGGTTTTGAGGGGTTTATATTTCAAACAGATTTGAGAGAAACTGAATATTATCTCTTTTCGATTTGTGAATCAGTTAGGTTGTATGAAAGCTGTGTGAATATGGAAAGAGACAAACATACTGAAAATAGAATAATCAAGGTGATTTGGAAGCTTTTGTTCACAGTTGGAATATAGTAATTTCGAGCTGGATGGAAATTCTGTAGTTGCTAATTGACTTCAAGCCAAAGAAAAAAATACTGTGCCGATTAAAATGGACCATGGACGGTAGATTAAGTATATATTATATAGACCCAATAATAACCTAACAGCTTAAAGTGTCTTGAATACTATGTATAATCACTAATTGTAAGGGTGTTTTTTTTTTTGTCACTACTATAAACTCATCTCAGCAATACTGATGCAAGCTGACCTAGCGTTCATCGTGATTGGAATAGGTTAAATGTCCATGTCAACGAGAGTAAGCAGAGACACAGATTCAGACGTAAACTGTAGCAATTAGTTTCAACCCCTCCAGAAACATCCTTTATGAGCGACTTTTATGAGTCGATCCTCCTTTGTTCTTTTAGGATATGGAGAAAGGATGTCAAAGGAGATTACTCTGAATGTATGTGTCGATTTCAGTGAATTTGCTCGTATTGGATTTATTCTCTACATACTGTAACGTGTGTACTGTAATGGTGTGATCAAGCACTTGCTTGGTTAAGAAAAGAAATGCACGACTTTAAGAAAGCTATCACACAATAACATCGTTGTTCTCTCCTCGGATAGGGATATCAAATAATGTATACATAAATGATGTATATATGATCTATGTACATCTCTTTAACCGAAAAATCTCACCATACAGTGTAATACAATTGTATGTGATCTTGCTCACAGTGGTTCAAAGTCTACCGGGAATAACCCCAACACCTTATTCAGAAAAATATAGACCGATCTCATTTTTGCTTAGTTAGTCTGAAAACATCCTATTTAACCGAATCTCTAAGCCTTTCCAATATTGATTAGGTTCATGAAACCATTCACTTTCATCTCTTGACATCTTTGATAAATTTGATTTGTCGATTGTTGATGATAAATCTTTTGAAAAGAAGTATGATTTGTCAAGATTATTGGATCTTTCACTCTCACTCTCACTCTCACTTTCACTTTCAAATTTACTGTTAGTTATATCGCTAAATTTACATTTACATTTACATGATTGAGAAGGAGAAGGTTCAGAATTAGGAATAAAAGAACAAATTTCTTTTAGCTGAATCCTTCTATCTTTAGCATCTTGAGAGAATTTCTTGATAATTGATTCAGTTGTAATATGCGATATATAATGACACCATGATTTTTCATGTTCAATTTGTATCTCATTCAGACTATCAGACAAAAAAGAATAATCACGTTTAACGCTATCGAGGATATTCTGAATTCCCATATATTGGTTTTCAATTTCTTCAAAGAATATAAAATCATCACCATTCAAAGAATCACTACTAGGTAAATTTGATGATCGATAGATATCTTCTGGAGAGTATTGTGGAGTGAAATACATATTTATACCTGTAACTGGACGTGATCCAGGAAGATTATCCGTAGAAGCTTGCGAGTCAAAATCGCTTGGGATATTGATTGATGCACCCCTTTGAGATGAACTGGTCTGGTAAGTTTGTCAGCAGACGGCCAATCCTGGTATCAAAATCAGCAAGAAGCACTTACAGTAGACATATCGATTATGTGCAATGGAAGAAAGTGTTACAATAGTGCGCAAAGATTGACAATTCTCTGTACAGTTTTGATGCAGGAATTGCATGATTCTCTTCACTGATTATTAACCCCTCTATATCCTGTATATACATATTCTATACGGGGATGCTAATTTTGCATGGTATAACGTAGGGACGGCTTACAACAAAACGTACAGTATCCGATTTTACGATAACTCAGCAGCTCTCTTGCTTTATGCTTTGTGCTTAGTCCGAACAAAAAGGTTAAACTCGTACTGTCAAGCCGAATCAGTACTCCGCTGTATCATAGTCGGGATTGAAAAACTGTTGTAGCAAAAAGGTTTGTTTTCGCTTAGCTACTAGTTTACAAGTAAGGAGATTGTCCGAATTTTGAGCTCTGGAAAATTTGACTAGACTTCACTTTACCTTTTACCGAGATCTTCAACCCGTCCCTTCGAACACAAAGCATTGATAAAGCAGTTACCATACAGTGTCCGCCCGCCTTCGATCTCTTCGGTCTACCAACTCGATCGAAAGTCCTACCTCGAAGTACGAGGAAGGCGGCGCTGTGTGTGGCCTTCGTTGTGAAGTCGATCGATACAACATTCTATTATTGTCTTCAAAAATACAAGGATTACATACAGCATGTGGACGCCTGCAATTCACTTCTCCATCATAATGAAGAAAGGTTAACTTCCGAAGAAGTTCACCTGGCGTGGAGCCTAATTATACAATACAGTAAGCGCAGCGACAGAAAGCAGAAGGGTAATTTATCCATATATAATCTAGAAATTAGTTAAAGTGGCACTGGAAAGGTACCGTAAAGGTCTAAGCGAAAGAGATTTGAGCAAGTTTATGCTTTATAACCCTAATACAATTATAATATACATATATCGGTTAATTGGAAAGAACAAGAAAGCTCTATAGTATGATCATCGCTTGAACATCACGCATTGTCATAGCTATAAATACCGTATGTATGTATTCGAACCACTACTATTAATGACTACAGAGTATCTCGCCAAATCAACAGTAGTATCTCTTTAGGAAAATCTAATCATATGACAAGTTAAATAAAGATTTATGTTCTTCTTTTTCAGAATTAGTGGCATATTGAAGCTTTCTGTTTTCTATCTTCAACAATATTTAACCAATTTCTTTCTTCAGCGTTCTTATTTCTTCCTAATGGATCTGAACTTGCGTCTATAGCCTTTGATGATGCAAAAAACGTTGATATATCCTTGACGTCAGTGTTACTTTTGGTGTGAGTGACAGTACAATCATGACAAATTGGATATAATTTAATTTCCAACTCATTTGCGATTTTTTCATTATTTGGATGTTTAATGATTGATTGAGTTCCAACGTGTGATAAATAATGTTTGAAAGCTGATAATCTATCAGCATCGTCATTATCATTGTTATCGTTAGTATCATTTCCTTCAAGTTGACAATCAATTCCAGTAAGAATAGAAATTGTATCTTCCATTTCACCATGTTGACCTTGTAATTCATCTAAAAAACTTTGCTCTTCATTATTCAGATCAGATCGATATTCAATAAGTCTACTTCTATCATCTAATGGATATCTTTCATACAAATGACATCTGATTTTACAACTCGGCTTAACCTTATTTGAAAAGTTGAATCTACCTAAGATAAATGTTGAACCATCGTTAAAAGATCCGTTGGTCACGCTTGAAGAGTTGTTCTGAGCAATGACAATGTAACGAGAAGACATCAGATTCATATCGACTTAACACTACAATACTGTAGTCAAAGCCTAAAGAAATTGTACTTACTTTTGACGACATACTTTATATTGAGTTCTATTTTCAGATATATAGTAATGGAATGTTCGAGTGGTAAAGTTGTTATAGATTTTGCATATCAAGAAATAGTAGAAAACGTCTTTCAAATCTATACCTACAATATATATATATATATATCGTAAGATTCCATATAACTCTACTGAATACATACATACATTCAAGTTGTTCGTTCAAATCTCGACTTGGGACGCCAGTTGAGTATTGTGAAAATAAGATTATTCGCTTAGCTCAATTATACAAGATGATGGCTGACTTGTTTGTTCCCTTCACAATGGCCTTCTCTTTTCAGCGTCGCCATCGGTCAAGGTACTGCATTTTATTCTGGAATACAAATTTTCGATCAATTCAACATCCACATCAGGATCAAGATAAGCGAAGTCGGAAATTTCACCTTTTAACTTTCTCATCCCTTTTAGACAGTTGATTTTTCTTTTATGGCTTTGGCGGACTTCAGTTACCTTTCCCCCCTATTCCCCTCCTTCCAGACCCTCAATCCCTTCTCTTCCGTTCTTGAGTTCGCTGTTCTTACGGAAACATAACATATACAGTATAACAAAGTAAAGACGGATGCGAAAACTTGATTCGCTAAAGCCCGCAAATAGACTTCTCCCTTGTCCTCCTACTTAAACTCAACCCAACCTATTGTAAGTTGACGACTACCGCAAAGTTTACGATCCTGCATTGAGTTCAGAATTCTTCCTTTTGCTGATGAATATCCTTTGAAGAAATGATCGAACGATCAACAGTCCGAATCTTTACCGTACCGAGTTGAAAGACGGGTTAAGTTGGATGGCATAATATCTGGAACAACATGGGTTACTTATACTATTGAGAAACGACATTAATTGTACAAGTTTCTTGAAGATTTAACATACTACAGTACATACAACATGTAAGTCTACCGAAATGCTACAAGATATCTTAGCAAGATATATCATATATACAAACAGTAGGTATTTATTTATATAATACTACGTCATCTATGAAGATACGTTACACAAAGATGGGGATGAAGTGCCAAAAGTAAACAAGAAGGACACGATTTACTATATACGATTCGATGGATATATCGTTGAAACAAAGAGAAACTAACAAGTTGATAAACCAAGAATATCCGAGCTATTCATAATCTTCATCATCAACCACAAAACTGCCTAATTCATAATCATCATCATCACTACTTTGTTGATGATTTCTATTTGGGTTTGAATTTGAATTTGAATTTGATCTAAAATTTAAACCTTGATTTCTATAACCGTTTCCACGATTACCACGATTTCTAAAATTGTGATTATTTTGCTCATCCTCATCATCATCATATTCATCATCATCATCATCATCAGAAATTAAAACAGGTTTTCTAGCTTTTTTAAGGAAATTCAATTGTTCTTCAGCTAAATCTCTTTTAAAATTTAATCCATGATTTTTAGCTTGTGTACCTAAACCAGCCATGTAAATTGCTTGTTGATTATATCCTTTTGGAGCTTGAGTAGGATCAAAATTTCCTGCAAATTTATTATCTGATGATGATGCTATAGAAGAATCTGAATGTTCTGATGTATCTCCTGAATCTGATCCTGATAATGCTGCGTCCATATCCATCTATCAATAACTCCGTCATTAGCACGAAATATTATAAGTATAATTGAGATTTGTTCAAAGTAGCAGATACAACTTACATAATCTCCTATAGGACCTTTATTATTCTTCTTTTTACCTGCTCTTTCGTTGTTGCCCCGATCTCTCCTATCAGATTGCCTTCTTCTCTTCTGGATAATGGACTGCTCAACAATCGGCGAACTATCTTGAAGAACGACTCTTCTTCTTTGTCTATCCATATTGATAATAGGTGAATCAGGTTCACTTGTAGGTATAGTAATAGGTTGTTGACCATAATAATTGGTTCTCGCATTACTGATGTGAGGGGAATTGTTATTGGATATATCAAGAGGTTCTTTTTCAGCCGAAGAAAGTATAATAGGTCTAGGTCTTCTTAAACCTAATCTCCTTACTGGTTGAGTATGTAAAGGTGTATTATTTGAATTACCATTATTTGAAGGAGGATTGAAAGGTGAACTGGAATTTGAATTTACAATAAGAACATTTTTTGAAGGTGGTAAAGGAGGAGGTAACATTGATCCACCAGGTGTGAAATGATTGTTTGTAGTATTGTAAGTGGATTTACGAAATAGAGGTGAAGAAATTGTATTTGGTGATTGATCATGATTAATGGTATGATTATCGTTTTTATTGTTTTTGTTGTTGATATCGTTGTTGTTTTTATTTGAACTTGATTCTTGATCCCAAGATAAAGAAAAATCAAAATCGAAATCATCTGGTACAATTTGACTAAAACCAACTGCAGCTGCCGTTCGAGGTGTTAACTTTTCACCTACTAAATTTGGGAAAGTTTTGGTGGAAATTTCAGGTGAAGGTGGTAAAGAACTTTCTTTTTCTACCGGTTGTGCTTGTACATGCTTTTTCGACTTAGTAAGTGATGGTGTAGGTGGTGGTGAATATTCAGGTGAACCCGTGATTCGATTATCATTGTACAGAATGGGCGATAGGCTTGGTGATCTAGTCATACCTCTTCTTATAGGTCCAATGGAATTGAAGAAATCCAAAGCAGATTTATCTTTTTCAGCTCGGTCAGACTGCTTTTTATTCTCTTCTTCTTGTTCTTCTTCCACCCTCGATTTACTCTTCTTCTTGAGAGGAATGTCTATATCGGAATCAATCTCTGGTTCTTCAACGTTCATGTCGATATCCGCCAAAGAAACACCTTTGCTTTTCGTTGTTTTGGATATAGCTGATTTAGATTTCGCTTTCACCGACGTATTGGTCCTTTTTGTTACTGTCTTTTTTGATTTTGATGTGGAAGTTTTCCTATTCGTTCCAGTTTCAGCAAACAAAGAATCTAGATCTTGTTCTTGACCACTATCATCAGATTCAGATTGAACAGGTACATGACCTTTACCTCTTTTTTTGAGCCTTGCAAGGCGTGGTAAGTCCTCTGAATCATTTTCACTGCCATGTTCGCTATTGTTGTTGTTATTATGTTGATTGTGATCGTAAATCGTTTCTGTACCTTCTTTAGCTGTATATAATTTACCGGCAGATCTAAGTAAATCAGCAACGGATTTGAAACCTTCTTGTGCACCTTCAGGTATTTCATGTCCTCTACTACTACCTTTTATGCCTTTTTCTGTCGTTTTAGCCTTTTTAGATTCAGCTTTTTTAAGTTTATCCTTTTCTTTTCTTACTAAACGTTCAGCTTCAGCTAAAGTTTTTTGAAATTTTTTATCTTCTGGATCCCATGGATCAATATCCATTTTTTGTTCAATACATTTTGGAAATTCTTTTTCTCCAGATGGTAATAAAGGTTCGACATCTTCAAATAATTCTAAATTTCTTGAATGTAAAATTTCTTCTTGAATATCACGATGTGTTTGTTGTGCAGTTTCCCAATTCATATCTTCTCTATTTTCTGACATTAATACATGTACTTTACCATCACGTTTTCTACCTGTTCTACCAACTCTCTGAAGCTATATTAAAAAGGTTTCTTTCATCAGTATTGAGATACTCAACTACATATTGCAACAATGAATGACAATACACTTCACTTACCAACTTGATACTCTGTTTTGGCATATCATAAATAACCACAAAATCAACTTCACCGATATCCAAACCCTCTTCACCAATAGAAGTTGAAACGAGGATATTGTATTTACCATCTTTGAATTCGTTGATAGTCTACTCATGAGCATAAACATGGAATCAGCTCCACTTAGTCTAGGATCATTTAACGTAGTGGAAAACACACCTTTTTCTGCTCTTTCTGATTGAATCCTTTATCTTCTTCAAGTTTACCTTGAGATTGACCAACGAATTTGGTGGCTCGCAGAAGACCAGAATGTTGATTAAGCATATCCTGCCATTTTCATAAAAATTAGTGGTATACCCTCATAGTATGTGGATGCGAGTGGACGAGCACATACAACTACATCCAATACACATGGTCTGAAAGAACAAAAAACCATAGCTCTAGTATCGTTTTTTTGACCTAAAGTTTCTTCTTCTTCTTCAGCTTGAGTGAAATGGGCCAAGAGCTAAAAAATCAATATAAACCAATGATTAGCTACATCACTCTTGCACGAATTACAGGAATGAAATGTGATAAAGCGCTTACCAATTCTAAGGTTTTTTGCATTTTAGGATGTTTATCAGCTTTAGTTTTACCATCTTTACCAATTCTAATCATATTCATTTCAACTTCAACATCTCTTAATAATTTTTGAAATTCTGTATTATTACGTATCGAATTGGCTGATCCTTTATTATTACTTTTTTTACCTGTAGCATCAGTTCCACCTGCAATTTCAACTAATATAGTATGAAACATGCCAAGAGAAAATTCAAGCTATATAATAAGTAGCTTAATTAGCTAATGCTCTCTCAATTTTGGAAGAAATAATAGCGAAAAACCATTGATAGTCGGAAGAACATCTTACCAGATGACCCATAGCTCTAGCCATTTTCTCCAAGGAAGACAAACTACCAAAAGCCCATTTTAAGTGAGATCCTCTATCTTTAGCAATTTCCATTCTTTTAGCGGTCAATCTAAATGGTCTCAATCGTTTACAATCTAAATCCCTATCATTCAAGATGTCTTTATCTACTAATTTCGCTACGTAAGGCTAAACGATCAGAGTCAGCTTGAATAACGCCACCGTTGTGAAAGATGGTTATTTGGGCCGACGCGAAACGTACCCTCATGAGAGCAGCCCATCGATCTCGAAATTCCTCTATGATATCCGTCATCGGGACTACATGCTTTTCAGTTCTCTATGGACACGATCACCTGGTAAGCTGATCGATCTCATTCGACACAAATAACGACGAGGTAGAAATTTGTTCAACTGACCTTCTCATTCATATACTTCCTAATTTCGGGCGCTTCAGCTTCTCTAATTTCTATTCTCGATATATGTAAAGCGTCAACTACAGATTGTACCCTTGGTACATCTGCACCTGGAGTAGCTGTTAATGCTAGTACTCTGAAGTATGGATGATGAGCTGTAATATAAGCTAGAATCGTGGTATACGCATATGAACCTGAGGCTTTATGCGCTTCATCTATGATATATTTTGTCAGCTAGGTCACTTCATGAGAACTATTTCACCCGCTGACTGACCAAATACCGCCAATACGATATCTCTTGGATCTACCGAACCTTTTTTCAGGTCATTATCTAATGTCTGTGGCGTACAATAAAACACCCTTCGATCTTCCCACTGCGAGTTCAGTTAGCTTGAGATCCTGCAGGTAGAAAATAAGGATTCAAAAGCTCACTAATCTAGCTCTTTCTTTCGCACTGACACTCTGACCAGTCATTACAGCAGCATCTTTACTAGGTATACCACAAGACAATTGACAAGCTTCAATTTGTTGATTGACTAATGGTTTAGTAGGTGCAAGAAATACTATTTTACCATTTGGAAACCAACGATAAACTAGTAAATACAATTTAGCTATACAGATACGCTTAAAAGAGATGATACAACAGACTCACAATTTAACATAACTACACCAGCAACAAAAGTTTTACCTAAACCTGTAGGTAAAGCAACAAGACAATTATCTTTAAAACAGGCTTTTATAATTTCAAATTGGTAATCTCTTTTTGGTTTGTTCGTTGGATAAATGTACGTTTTTATCGTTTCTGAATTTGGCATATGCCGCTGAGGTTCGTATGGTGCATCTATATGGTGTGAAGTGAAAATTGTATATCAGCCAACATTCATTGGACAAGATAAAAGATTGTGGATATGCTTTGTAACTCACTCATATCGACAAAAGGTTTTGGTGCAGGAGCCATAATATCCCCCCAATCGTCTTCATCTCCATCATCCTCATCATCTTCTAAATCCTCATCTTCTTCACCATCTTCAGCTTGATCATCTTCCCAATCTCTAGATTTCCTTTTACCTTTCTGTTTTGCCTTTGTTTTACCTTTACCTTTACTTTTACTTTTTGATGCACCAATTCTTCTACCAGTTTCAGCAAATTCAGTTCTATCCCAAATTTTACCTTTTGTAGTTTGTTTTTCTTTTCTGAAATTTAAATGAGTTTGTAAAAATCCATTTATACTATTATCAATTTTATTTGTAAAACTATTCGTTCGTTGAAATCCATTTCCTCCTCCATTTGAAATTGATCTTCCACTTCCAGATGAATTTGATTTTGGTGTTGTTTTAGTTGATCCAGATGAATTTAATCTACTTTGTCCTCCTAGTTGTAAACGTCCATCATTATTATTGTTAGTTGATGTACTGAAAGAATCTAAAGCAGCTATTGATTCAGGTTCTAATGGTATTATATCATAATCATCTGATGAAGGTTGAGTGGGTAATTTGTTTGGTGGTGGAGGTCTTCTCATTGCTAATCGTCTAATCTGTTGAGCGTTGCTGTTGGTAGACGATGTCGATGAGATTATAGGTGTACTTTTGATTTTGGTTAATGGTCTTGAACTAGGTCCTGATGTACTACGTTGTACACCTGTCCATCCTTTATTATTGATATTGTTACCATTGTTGAATGATGTGATAGAACGTGGGTTATGTAAAGATACTGATCTATTAAATCCATTATTCTTTGGTTGTATGATTGTGTTTGTTGATGATGATGAAACTGAAGCTGTTATATGATCCACTTCACGTAAGAAACTGTCATCGACCAAGAAAGAATCATCACCGAAGTCATCGTCTGACATTGGTCTTTGGAAGTTGAACCAAGAAAGTGAGTGGCCAATTAGTTGTTTATCAATTTGCTATCCATGTATATGTGGTACCAAGATCTTGTTCTATATTATTACACTTGTGACGAGCTGATGATATATGAAAGGCTGTGTGTGTATATATAGCAAGCAATAATTGTACTAGTACATGTATATAATGATAGTGCAGTAATTAATATGAAATGGTGTTCAGATGAGGTGTACTGTAATTTTGAGTTTCGTCATGTTCATCTTGGCTTTGATCGCTACACAACAACATAATCTTGATAGACGCGTCAAAAGATCAAACCCATCAAATTTACTATCATGATTAGTTGACCGTAGTTTTCTAAGAATTCTACTATACAGTCACACGTGACCCAACGAGTATCCTTTTAACCCCGCGCGGGGTAGTTTACGATAGTTTGTACGCCGATGATGGGTTTGAACCCGGATCATTAAATCCCGAAGCGCTGAATCTCAAATTTACATACATATATCATCATGTATGTGCATAGATAGATCCGTCGCTTCTTATCTCTCTTCTTCATATCACAACAATATAACATTGATCATTGATCAATACTCATTACTCATACAATTTGTTTATATCTTCGAGTAATTGTATCATTCACTGTGTATAATCTAAAGGAATTCATCTTGTAATATACTGAGAACGATACTACAACATCTATAAGCACCATCAAAAACAATATGGCTTCGGAATCAGACACTATAGTCGAAACCAAAGAGCAAACATACAGCTGTGAGTTCAATCCGTAAAGATGTTTTGAGGTAGAGTAGCTTATCGTAATGCAATATGTTAGTCTTCTTCTATGGTACATTATGTGTACCGGCAGTTCTCACCAGGGTATTGGGACATAAGTGTGATGGCTTAACATTTCAAGATGCTCTTTTACCTGTGAGCATTGTTTTAATTCCTAGCACTCGATCGATTGTTAAAGCAGAAACGAAGCATTCCGCAGAGATCACTGCTAACCCTTGAGCTCATGCGTAGAATTATACTCGACATTGCGTGAAAAACGAATCATATCCTGCTATAATCGGTAGAGAACAAACTAATATACTAGCATCTAGAGGAGAGTAAGTTTCATCAGATGAAAGCTGTTTCAGTGATTAGGCACTGACTCGTCATTTGTGCAAAGCGTATTAACTTCTGAGGAAGTAAACGTAAGAGGTACTTTGGTTAAAGGATTGAAGTATGAAGATGTAAATGCTTTAGACATCTATGAAGGTATTGTAAGTATAATTTACTCTTAAGGTTAAACAAGTCATCAATACAACATCACTCAGTATCGATCTAACATATTATTTATGTGATTCATCAAAAAGGAATATTCAAGAGATAAATTACCTGTTCAAGCATTATCACCCCCATCAGATGTATCGTCTTTGGCTAAAGCAATATCTAATCCTGAAACAAGGGTATCTTTAGATAATTTAGAAGCTGAAAAGACTGTTAATACATTAAAAGCAGGATCAGGTGTGAAAGAATCATCAGGTTTAGCTAAAATATTATATCTGGATAAAATGACTAGCGGAAATACAGATGAAAATGAAAATGTCGAAGGTGGTATAGATGTTGGTATGACTGAAGCATGGACTTATGTTTGGTGTGAATCTTTAGATAAATTAGAGCCTAAGATATGGAGGTGAGCCTGAGTCTTTTCTGCCATTACATAAGTACGAATAAATGTCAAAACAGGTTTTATATTGATTTCTATAAACCCACTTTCATAGTTTCGAAGACTATATGAAAGCTAAAGAATCAACATGGAAAGATTTACCTGAGGATTATTTTACTGATGTTGAACATCAAAGAGCAATCAAGAATGAACCTGGTGCATTAGGTTTAGAAGGCGATTCTTCATCTGTTGGTACGGATGATGTAGATGCAGATGGTGAAGAATCAAAAATTGTAGGTAGAACATCAAAAGGTTTTCCGGATTTCGGTAGAGGCATGAGGAAATATTGGGGATTTAAAGATAATTGTGAGTTTCATACTTAGGTTTTTGAATCAGAATTGTGATGGAATTTTAGGTTATAGAGTGACAAACAGCTGAGGCATTATATCCAATTTTACAGATATTAATCTAAATCATGGATCATACGGATCACCCCCTAAATATGTCATACAAAAAATGAGGGAATTATCTGATGAAATTGAATCAAATCCTGATTTATTCATGAGAAGATCATGGTTACCAAAATTGAATAAAGTTAGAAATGAATTATCAGAAATGATAGGTGCAAGACAAGAAGAAGTTGTAATTGTACCAAATACAACGCATGGTATTCAAACTATTTTATCAAATATTGAATGGACTGATGGTGATATCATTGTAATTTGTGAGTTCGCACTTGTGATGCAGTCAATTGGGTAAAACTTTAATAGAGTATGTATAATAGCTGCTAACATCTTATCCATTTAGACACTTCAACTTATGGTGCAGTAGGACAAATGGTAAAATGTATATGTGATAAAAATCCTAAGATTAGATTAGAAGTCATTGATGATGTTTTCCCATGTACCCATAAAGAGATTATCGAAAAAAGTGAAACCTTGTTAAGTCAATATAACGAAATTGCTAAACCCAATTACACCGGTATCAGTAAACCTACAGGTATCAAAGCAGATGAACGAATCAAACTGGTCCTGTTAGATGCAATTGCAAGTAATCCCGGGTAAGTGACATTCTTTTGTTCTTCTCAACCTCTTTGTCCGCTACTATAGTATAAATTGAAATAGAGTGCTAATTTTCAAAGCTAATCCACTGGACTCGATAGTGTAATTTACCCTTGGGAAGATATCGTACATCTATGCAAAGAATACGGTGCATTGAGTTTAGTTGATGCTGCTCATGCTATTGGTCAAATCGAAGTCGACGTTAAGACAGCTGAGTGTGATTTCTGGGTATCTGTGAGTGAGATTCATGGTGAATGGCATAGGATTCATCACTGATCGCCAGGATATGTTGTAGAATTGTCATAAATGGCTTCACAGGTGAGCTCGCATCTCGCAGTCTGTGGCCGATTCTAAATCAAGCTGATTTCGACTGTAGTCATCGTGGAGGAGCCGTGATGTATGTTCCTACCAGGTAAGCTGCTGTCACTCTCCCTTTGTTATGCGTTATAGCTTATAGCCTTATTGACGATGCATGCTTCAGAAATCAACATCTCATTAGAACAACGTTACCTACTTCAGCAGGATACGAATCGTCCAGATACCCTACACAGGGCATCGATAGACCTTGGTCGTTTGTTGAGCAGGTAAGCGTGTTCGCTCCTCATTCCTCATAAACATCGCTAATATATACCTTGCCTACGTATAGTATACATGGACGGGTACCATGGATTGGACACCGTACATGACTATCACTGATGCGCTAGAGTTCCGTCGTTCAATCGGTGGGGAGAAGAGAATTATGCGATATTGTCATTCATTAGCTGTCCAGTGAGTATACATTTGTCCATCGCGACCAAAGGATATAACGACATTATACAGCTGACCTGATCATTCCATTTTTAGAGGTGGGAAGAGGCTTCGAAAGAAATGGGGTACAGAGATAATGGATACTCCTAAAGGAGAATTAACTGCTGCTATGGTAAGTTGCAACGTTATGACCAGACTTCTGTGAAGCAAGTGAAGACGATCTCATCATAATTACATTCATCATTAGGTCAATGTTCGTTTACCCCACGTACCGGATCCTAAAGATCTTGCAGACCAGTTCAAGCAGTTAAGATACTTCGAAGATAGGTTCTTCGAGGAGAACATCTTTGTGGCGGCTGTTAGTGATGGATTCTAATGAGTTTTCTTCAAGATGGTATAAATGCTGATTTTCTTATATTGGTAGTATCGACATGGAGGTAAATGGTGGGCTAGATTTTCAGCACAAGTATGGGTGGATGTGAGTTTGACTAATCTCGATCAGATAAAAGGGAATGAAAATCATAGTATAGACACTAATTTTGCTTAATATCGCACAGTTGAGCGATTTTGATTATGCCGCCGAGGTCATTGAAAAAGTGTGTCTTGAGATCAAGTAAGTGATTGGGATACGTGGCGAACAACACTATTAGATGGAATGTAGGATGCTGATACCTTAGTGAATTATGGCAGGGACGGTAAATACCTGGATAAACCACTCGAGAGTTCAAACATCGAAGAGGAGAGGAGAGAATTACCTACACAAGATGTATAGATACCCGGCCTGTCTGCTTGAAGAAAGGACATTACGAAAACACATGTTTTGTATTTAATGAGAAGTTATAGATGCGTAAACAATAATATGTATGGGAAGTGTATAAATGTATAAATCCGTGAGGTCGGCAAACCCGTATTAAAGATATACCCGCCCTGCATAATCTAGTCATTAGTAAAATCGGAATCTGACGGATTAAGTTGTAAGAGGTATTTACGTAATTTCGGTAAAATGCCCCGCATACCGGTATAGTGGGGGATTCAAGGGTAAAAATACAGATACTGTATATATCATCATCATTCCATTTTCGAATCTCCTTGAAAGGTTGTTGAGTTGTTTTCGAATTTATGGTTAGTTAGAAGTTACGTTTCCGTCCGGTTTGATCTGTTGTTACTTGTTAGCGTTTTGATTCGGTTCTTCTTTTATAGTGATACTCACTTACTATACAAGGAGAACAGTCATCCATACATCTCTTCATTCTTTTCTTCTCTTTTCCATTAAATCTGCATAGATAGTATATACACCTGCAACAAAGTCAAAATGAGTAAGTAATCACTAATGAACTATTCAGTAGAATGGGAGTTTTATCTCCGTTCATCGCTTTCTAGCTAACTGCATATATGATGTATATACAGGTACTCAATTCACAAATTTCTGGTCAGCCGTTCCACAAGGGTCAGTTCTTCTTCCTCTTCAGCTTCGTATAAATCGATGAAAGAGATGCTTGAACTGATTGAATCACGATTTGAAATTCCAATAGTCCACCTGATCCAATTTTAGGTGTAACAGATGCTTTTAAGAGAGATACCGCACCTAATAAAGTAAATCTTGGTGTTGGTAAGTTTTTATCTCCACGTATCGATTCTAAAAGGTGGTTAGGCTGATTCATGATCACCTGAAATGTCTACTTTCTTCTTCTAACAACCATTACTTCTCGATCATCAACTTTCATGGAATCATTCTTCAATTGCTTAATTGTTGTGTTATAATCGATAGGTGCATACGTAAGTTTATTCTTTGCCTTTCTTGTAAACGTCAACTTTCCCATTTGGCGAGAATGAACTAGCTGACAGTCAGTCATTCTTACTACTCCTAGCGAGATGAGAATGGTAAACCATACGTTCTCGAATCGGTATTAAAAGCCGAAGATATCTTACATCAAAAAAGATTAGATAAAGAATATTTACCAATTACTGTAAGTTTCACCATAACATTACTGCTGCTCTTGGTGTTCACACATGCCTAATTTGATCACTGCACACAAGATATCTCGAACAATCTCACCGATTTAGATATCGATGAACTAATCTTACTTCTTGCTTAGGGTGCAAACGACTTTATCACTTTAGCTTCTGAATTAGCTTATGGTAAAGATTCAAACCCACTTCAAGAAGGAAGAGTGAGTTTAGCTATCTATCTCGTTAATCAAAATCTAGTAGTTGACATCATCCGCATTTTAGGTCGCAGTTGCTCAATCAATTTCCGGAACTGGTGCATTGAGAATTGCAACTGGATTCTTATCACAATTTTATAACGGACCAAAAGTTCTTTACCTTCCAGATCCAACTTGGGGAAACCATGTACCATTGGCTGAAGGTGTAGGACTTAAAGTACAAAGATATAGATATTTCGATAAAAAAACTGTCGGTTTAGATTTCAATGGTATGAAAGAGGATATCAAGGTGAGCTGACGATTGCTCTAATTATAGTGCAATTAGCTAACAAGTATCTCATTACAGAACGCTGAATCAGGCTCAGTCGTAAGTCAAGACCGACCCATACCTCACAATCTCGCGAGACCTTAACTCACATATCACGGCTATAGATCCTGCTTCACGCTTGTGCTCAAAACCCCACCGGTATTGATCCAACCCAAGAACAATGGAAAGAGTTGAGTGAATTGATCAAAGCTAAGAAACATTTGGCTTTATTCGATATGGTAAGTACCGAATTTCCGTGTATCGTATGATCATTCGTTAACCTAAATTTAATTAGGCCTATCAAGGATTCGCTTCTGGTGATATCATTAAAGATGCTTTCGCCGCTAGATACTTTGTTGAACAGGGTCATCAAATCATACTTTGTCAATCTTTCGCCAAGGTAAGTTCATCTTCAGTTCATAAATGGGCACTATCACACGGAAAGCTAATCAAACCTTCATTTTTGCAGAACCTCGGTTTGTACGCTGAAAGAGCAGGCACATTCTCCATGGTCACCTCTTCACCTGATGAGAAAGAAAGAGTCCTTTCACAAATAAAGAGAGTTATTCGACCACTTTACTCTTCTCCTCCTGTTCACGGCGCTCAGTTGGTAGCTACTATCCTTGGTACACCTGAACTATATGAGCAATGGTAGGTCTAACATCCCTTCCATTTGTTTGTCAAACGCTCAATACTGACTGTAACCGGGTCGAACACAGGCTTGGTGAAGTCAAGAAAATGGCTGATCGA
This sequence comes from Kwoniella dendrophila CBS 6074, assembly GCF_036810415.1. Classification (NCBI taxonomy): domain Eukaryota; kingdom Fungi; phylum Basidiomycota; class Tremellomycetes; order Tremellales; family Cryptococcaceae; genus Kwoniella; species Kwoniella dendrophila. The sequence continues at coordinate 1,433,129 of NC_089485.1, forward strand.
ATCATCTCAATGAGAGATCAATTATACAACCTTCTTATAGAGTTGAAAACACCTGGAGAATGGGGTCATATCAAATCACAAATCGGTGAGTTGCTCTTCCTTAAACGGTTGTTGCGTTTCATGCTTCGTGGATCGCAAACCTCTATCACACACAAAATTGGTTGTTGTCGACTAATACGTTATCTACCCATATAGGAATGTTCTCTTTCACCGGTATCTCACCAGAACAAGTCCAAGCCCTCGCCGATCATGCTCATATCTATATGACTAAAGATGGCAGAATCTCCATGGCCGGATTGAACGAACACAACATCAAATACTTTGCCGAGAGTTTGAGTAAAGCTGTTAAAGGTGAATTACAAGGTAAATCATCTCTTTAAATTGGATAATAGATAATTGAAATAGGCCAAGAAGTCACAAAGGGGAATTTGTACATTATTATGCGGTATATGCAATGAATGCAATACGGTTCATGCGGTTATTAACTGTAAAGAACAATCCAGCTTTAAACGTACTAATAGAGCGCGTCTTTGGCTTTAATATCGGATAAGGCATAGTAATCTAGATTAGTCACTGGTCTGTTAGATGACGTAGTAGAGCGGTCTTCTTCGTTCGTGCTCTCTGAATGGTTTGGATTCCGATCAGAAAGGATGAGATAATTCAGTTCTGCAGGCGACAATCGCTTGCTGTGTTCTGTGGCATGTTCATTCTGTTCATACCAATCATAAAGATCGACACCATTATTGTAAGCCCAAATTGTATTCCCACTTGGTTCATCTGCAACTTGATTATTGGTTGTATCTTGAGCCAAGGTGAAATAGTTTGATCCTTGAAGATCCTGGTGAGTGAAATCAATGAGATTCGCAGTTTGTTCTTTTTGCTGATTTTGGAATTGATCTCTTATGAGCCAAGCTTGATGAAAACTCAATTGATATATCGATCCATCTTCAGATCTATTTTTCAAAAATTGTTGCCAATATCCTCTTCCAGTATTGTTGTCTGGATTAGTTTTCATCCATTTCAAAAATTCATCATATACTTTTACAGTTTCATTATTTTCATATAATGGATAATGGATCATCTTTATGTTCATGATAAAAAGCTCCTATATGAAATTCTGTACCGAACTATCTGACAAAAAAGAAAAGAACGAATGTCAATAGAGTATTTATTTGTACGATTTTTTATGAATCAACTTGATGTGAATCTTGTCATAGCTTTAAAAGATACTCGTAGTGTAGATAGATAGGGAAAAAAAAAGCTTACACAAGGTGGACATAAACATTTGGCTTGTGAATAAACTCTACATCTTTCTGATAATCTCCTTGAACAATTTGTTCTATTTTCCACAGATGGTGGTTCAATTAAATTCTCATGATACTTATCAGCTTTGTGTTCTGGAAAACAACAAACACATGTCACTTCATCCAGTGAACGATAACCAGAAGTATTGCTAGTAGTATTTGGAATATTGGACATGTTCCTTCAAAGTTTATGTATTTACCGAATTATTGATTAAAGATACTGATTGACAGCTCAGTTATCAGGTCCGAACATCTTGACATACAAATTTATATATCGCTATAGTATATATATATTCATACACCAATCATAGGTTTTGATTTTCTGGTAAATTAGGCGAATTACCAATCATCACTTTATGAATACAACCTTCTGTAAAGTCAAGAATACAAGTAGAAGCCCTTCTTGAAGATCATTTGGGCGTCATTACTCATAAGTCTTACAATAGAAGACACAAATCACGCCATAAACTGTACACCACCTACCCTTAAAATCCGAAAATCTGACATTTGGCCGAATGAGATGTTTTTTTTTTAACGATGTTACATATTACAGCACAAAATGACCAGAAGGCAACCTGCCAAATTACAGCATAGGTTGGGGTAAGTTTTTAACGCGCTGAAAGGAGAAACCGATTGAAAGGATCCACTTCTTTGCAGATACTGACCGCCACAAATTTGAACTCGCATCTGTCATTACGAAAACCTCAAAACATCTTGAGGCGGGGTTGAGTACAGTAGATCGACAATCGCGTATTTACCTGAATCCACTCGCTTATGCTGTTTGACAAATTGGTGTTGATCATCATGAATAAGAATATAGTATAAACTGACGCAGGTAGCTTAGCGTTTACCCGCAGTGACTCATGGACTGATTGGACAAGGCATAGATAGCTCGTAGCAAATTTTATCAGACTCGGCAAAAAATACGGATTGGCGTTTAGTACTCTAGTTTACAGAGGTATGGAAACCTTATAGCAGGCTCTTTATTTGACGAAGCGCCTAACGATACGGTCGGGATTGATGTCTGAAATTGCTCATCAATTTTTTAAATGGAAAGACAACGAACGAATACAGTAACTTATAACTCTACATTCTCGATAACGTTAAGAAGTCTCGTATCTCTACTGTATCTTCTTCTGTAGTACGAGTAGGGGAGGTTCGTTTGGTGAGAAAGGAGGAATAACCCCATTGATTCTGCATTGACGTTACAATCTCTTAGCGTTCGACACTTTACCATGGTAGACCTTTATACTCTTCACATAAAACCCTGATACAGTATGGTGATTGCAGCTTCAGCCACAAAGGCCCATTTCAGATAGCGCAGCGACCGAGTGGAAGGCCATATAACGACAATCAACTCAATCACTTTAGGTTTCGTTGTAGTTATTTAATGCATTGCATTTCAATGAATGATCAGAACAAGAAGTACATACAATTAATTCTCTCCACCTTTTCGGTTTGTGAAGTTGCGCATCAAGATCGTCATAATATTATGGGATGGGTTTTACCGTATGAAGCATACCTATTCTCCCCTCTCTTCGTTTGGTTATGCTAGGGATCGATCATCTCGATGCATATCGGAAGGATTGATCTCAAGTTTCCAGATCGTTCTTGAGCCTGAGCAATATCGAATGTATTTGGGTGTGTATTGGCGGTATTATGTTGATCGAGTTCGAGATCCCTAGATATCGCTTCGAAATTTGGTGGATCCGAATGACCAGATATATTTCTGGTGCTATACCAACCGGTATTCATACATGCACCGTTGTTGACATGGTCAAATTCAGTCCATTCTGGTATGTTTTGAGGAGGATGAGGTGATGATTGAGCCGATAACGTTGACGGAAAATCCTGGTTTAAGTCTACAGTATACAATTGACTGCTATATGGGATCTCTGTATCGTTTTCTTGATGCCGTTGGCTATTTCTCGAGTGTGTTAAAGACCTCCTTACTGATTCTGACGATCTCGTTGACCTTTCATGTTGCGAATCATCGTTTATCCTTCTAGATTAAGGTTTAGGTTCAAGTGGTCGATTATGGTTATCCTTTGTCGGTTTTGGAGACAAGTCTTTTAACCCGCCTGAACGTATACTTTCCAGTAAATCAGAATTTTTATCAATTTCAAAGCTTGTGGACCTTGGCGTATTAGGGGGATTGATTTGATCTGTATTGTCAGTAAAATATTGATTAAGTGTTTCCCATTCATTTTTTCTTAAAGTCCATAACGTCCCATCTTTCTCTTTTTGTTTGATAAAAGTATGATAATAACTATTAGAGTCACATTTGACTGCTTGAGGACTTTTAACCCAGTCTAGATACCCTTTGAAAAATTCTATAGTCCTATCATGCTCATGTCCAGAATCATCTTTATATTTCAAGGTATAAGCTTTTATATGTCCTTCTGTCCTGAACTATCAATGATTGCAATTTTCTAATCAGTATACAGTATCATAACCCTTACTGTCACATCGTACACATCGTACACAGGATATCATCACTTACACATCTTGAGCAAATACCAAGCTCTTGAGTATCTACCCTCTTGAAAGAATTCAATTTTCTAGTACATTGTGTTCTATGTTCTTCATCTGGCATATTATCCAGATTGATGTGACATCGATAACTACCATGATCTGCACATGGACAAGGACATGGATTAGAGAACCATGAATGATCAGAAGCAAATTTCTTATTACTTGAACGAGAACGACTTGTATAACTGTGCAAGAGGGAAAGGGTGCTCGGATATAGTGAAAGATATGCATTACAAGGCGACCATTATGATGAGGTCTGTAGCGAAACGAAGGCTGTGATGGTATGGAATATACGAATCTATCTGAAGGAGGTTTATTTGGTATGGTGAATTCGAAGTTTTCCTGGTACATGTACGTAGTTGTTGGCTGCAGGTTTATGACGAACATAAAAATGCTATTAGCGTAATGCACGAACATAGTGAAGTATCATTTGGTCGAGCCCATCGATTAAGGGCGGATGATAATAGACCATTTAATCTCATAATCTATCTCTTACTTACCATAATTTTTAGGTGGTACGACAACTTTTTTAGGTTCATCAATTTTATATGGCCAACCTTGTTTTTCTGCATATCTTATAGCTTCTTGTTTTGATGGGAAAATTAATGAAGTACCTTGCATATAATCTGCTGAAGCTGCCCAACCCATTAAAGGATTTTCCCATCTACCTGAACCTTGTAAAACATCCCAATCTAATAACCATCTTTTTGTTTTACCTTTTGCTGATTGCATTGTTGATTTTGTTGGTCTGTAAATCCTTACATGTCTTTGTAGCATTTCAGCTAAAGTCAAAATACGGTAATCAGGAGTATCAGGCAATAGTTGATATTGTATATTGTATATTGTACATTGTACATTGATTGATTGGACAAAATGGATTCAAATATGAAATAGAATGGTAATAAAAGGACGATTAGATTAGCATTCGTCAAGATCCCTTATACGATTACCTCTTTGACAATAAAGAGTAGCCCTTCACCTACCTGGTGCTCCTGATACAGTCTCTACTTGAGGTAAGCCTGGGAAATCGAATTCTGCAGCAGCATTCTCTCCTGGTACAGCTGCTGGTACGGGTGTAGCGAAAGCATCAGGTTTGTTGAGAATTGGTCGGGAAGTATGTAAAGCTCTCAAAGCGGTGAAAGATCGAGATGATTGCTGGAGAATCGAGCGTGTTGAGATCATCTTGAAAGGCTGTATCTATGTGATATGTATGAATATCTGAGGTCTCAAAATTTAATTAGATGTATAGATAGATTGTATATCGATTTGACCATAACACATCACGATGATGAGATAGCATTTAAAGGATTGGATAACATTACAATCCAGCCAGAAGCCACTCTTCGGAGATTACGGAAATATAGATCTGAATAGCGGAGTGGGTACTGATCTCCATACCTCTTAACTATAATCCGTTGAATGCAGCTTATGAGACTTGCTTCGATATTACAATAATAAAATAAATATTGATCGTTTCAAACCCTCCTGTCCACTTCTTCTCGACGATCATCCATCTTTACTAGCTTATATAATACATCAGAACGGCGCTGGCCTCGACAACAATGAAATCACAGAGAGCTGAACGAGCTGATGTGGTAATTTAAGCCAAAGGTATTACGAAAATGACCTTTGTATACGGTGTCATCCCACATCACCCCTTGTCTAGAGCTGGGATTAACAAATGGGTTTTTGTCTTCCGAGAAATGAAAATATCTTCGAAAGAGCTGAACTGTGGGGAGTTGCAGAGAGAGACAAGGCGTCGAACTATGTATTCGATAGTCCTTTTTGGATAATCACTCCTCCACCTTTCATCAAACAACCCTCCACTGACCTCCACCAGCTAAATCCTCCACTTCCTCCACCTCCACTAGTCTATCTTTGAACTTCTCAGCTCTGCGGAAATGTTATTTGTTTCTGCGAGGAGTTTCTAAGAGGAAATTCAACAACAGCGAGAAGAACAAGTATGATAAGCTTAATCGTTCACGTACATATATATATACAAGAAATTCCTGGAACCAGAATGACCTATTCTGATGTTATTTACTTAAACTCAATTTTGATAAATACCGTTTGGTAGTGTTTACTTCTTCAGATACTAACACAAACTAATAACAATTGCAATGGTCCGTACACCTCTTCCAGAATCTTCAAAGGGCTTCCAACCCTCTTCGGGGAAGGAAAGGTATAGTAAGTTACAACTGGCAAGTTTGATAATATGCTTTCGACACAAAATTCTATGAGATCCGTTTTAACAACAACTACTATCACAGACTTTGCGACTATGTTTGCTCCTGCTCCTGAACCCAAAACCGAATTAGGCAGGTACAGACTTTTGTCTCCGACTGCAGCAGGTGAGTTTAACTTTTCATCGTATGGTGTTTGCGTCAGACAGCTGACTGAAATCATGATTGGTATAGTCCGAGTTTCACCTTTGTGTTTGGGTGCAATGTCAATTGGAGATCAATGGACAGGGTTCATGGGTAGTGGAATGAATTATGATGAATCAGAAAAGTTCTTAGACTATTTCTATGAAGCTGGAGGTAATTTCATCGATACAGCTAATTTCTATCAAGGTATGTCTGACATCAGGTCAAATCCTGATTTTGATGTATGTGAATATCGATTGGCTGATATCTACGTTAATATCTAGATGAACAATCAGAGATGATTATTGGAGACTGGATGGAAAAAAGAGGTATAAGAGACGAAATGGTTATTGCTACGTAAGTTAGCGGAATATTCGCTTATATTCATTCACAGTCGATACAATGTGAGCGTTGATTCACTGTATTCTCTACGATAGCAAATATTCATGTTACAATCTTGATCGAAACGAGGGTAAATTCGGTGGCATTTCAGCCAATTACGTTGGTAATGCAAAGAAGAATATTCACTTGAACGTGAGTTTTCTTAGCTTGCTCGTTCGTATCTTACTCTTTCAGCTAATCATAGGTGAAATTATAGATTGAAGAATCGTTGAAAAAGCTCAAAACAACTTATATCGATATCTTTTATGTACATTTCTGGGATTATACAACATCAATCCCAGAACTCATGCAAAGTTTAAATGACTTAGTCAGAGAAAGAAAAGTGTTATATCTTGGTATTTCTGATGCACCTGGTAAATTCCATTTTGTTTGGAATTCTCCCTATGAAAAGCAAACTCGTATATTTGAGATTCCTGATCTAAACGCTGACAGTGAATTTTGGTTATCAATATCGATATAGCCTGGATTGTATCTGAAGCAAATTGTTATGCCCGTCAACATGGATTAGCACAATTTGTTGTATATCAAGGTGCATGGAGTGTATCTTACAGAGATATGGAAAGGGATATCATACCCATGTGTCGAGCAAATGGTATGGCTATTGGTAAGTAATATCCAAATTGAACTATATATCAGCTATTTACCACGAAGTTATCATGAAGCTGATATATCAATTGATCTCCTTATTCAGCGCCATACGCAGTCTTAGGTCAAGGTAAATTCAAAACACCTGAACAATTTGAGCAACTCCGCAAAGACGGTAAATTGAGAGCAGGAAACGAACCTACAGAAAAAGACATCAAAATATCAAAGACCTTACAAGAAGTTGCAGAGGAAATAGGTAACGAAACTAAATTAACTAGTGGTAAGTCATCTGATTTATTACGCTTTTGATTCGCTTGCCAGCAGTCTTACAACTACAGCTCAGACGCTAATACTGTGTTTTGTGTGACATGGCATGGTACAGTCGCTTTAGCTTGGGCAAGACAATCTATGGCTTACAGCTACCCTATTATCGGAGGAACTAGCATTCATCAACTCAAATCTAATATCGAAGTAAGTCCTTCCAGTTCCGTTTTCGAAACCGAGCTTGTCATTTCACACTTTGCGGTGAAGACCTTAACATCAAGCTAAATTATCTCGCTTCTTTGCTTTGTAGGCTTTAAAGATCCAATTATCAGATGCACAATTGAACAAGCTGAATCATGCTGTTGACTTTAATTGGGGTTTCCCACATGAAAAGTTTGGTAGAGATCCACATTACTTACCAGGCGGGGTACCAAATAGTGTATTTTTGAATACGGTAAATATAGTCCCCTCTTTTTACATGTACGATTCGAGTAGAAATAGCAAAGCTAACTCGTGATTCACATTCACCCATCTGATTTGTTAGACTACCCACATCAAGTTTGTTGAGTACCCCTAAGTGATTGAATATAAGATGTACAGGAGTAGATAGTGATATTTTGCGCATGGGGTTATGTTAAAATAGATATATAGATTATAAAGAATATGCAGATATGCCCATTGAACTTGTCCTTTCCCCGACTGCAGTAATGATGATGGTCTTCATCTGAGTATACGTCAAAGAATTCTGTTGATGAGGAATTTCAACAATATACTTGCGTATCCCTGAAAGTCTTCCTATAATCTTCCGTCGTCATTCTTACTATCTTATGTTCCTCCATTTCAAGTCTCAAAATCAGACTCATAGCTACATGTACCCTTTCGTCGATAAGCTTATACCTAAATACAGTACTCGTACTCATAGTTCACGATTAGATCATACACCGCGATGACGACAAAACGATGTTTCTCCTCCGCTTTTTACCTCCACTTTCCTCCACCATCTAAGACTGACTTAACGTATCTTAACATTTCACATAAAGAAGTGGAAGAGTATACGTATATATGTATATGTCACATTTAGAAGGAACGATTGGGTCTAATTATCTCTGCTTTAACTGTTTGATTGATCGTATTGACAGGAATTTCGAAAAAATCAAAACACATTGATTGAAATTGAGAAGATACCAAAAAGATACCAAATATGTCTAGAACTAACATTCCAACCTCTTCAAAGGATTTCACTCCTGCTTCAGCAGATGATAGGAAAGGTAAGCTAATTTTTGAAATTAATAACACGAGGTTTGCATATGCAGAAGCTGACAGTTGGAAAAATCAAAAGGTTTGCTTGGAATTTTCCCTCCTGCTGAAGAACCTAAAACTGAATTAGGTAGATATAGAATATTATCACCTTCTGCAGGAAGTAAGGTTTGATTTTTGTGCTATCCTTTCCTGAATACCCAAATCGTTAGAATTTTAGAGATAGATATAGCTGACATGTGAATAATTTGATAACCTCTAGTCCGAGTCTCGCCATTATGTTTAGGTGCAATGTCGATCGGAGATCAATGGACTGGATTTATGGGTGGAGGCTTAAATTATGAAAAATCAGTTGAATTTTTAGATTATTTCTATAAAGCTGGAGGCAATTTCATCGATACTGCTTGTAATTACCAAGGTAAGTTGAAGCTTGGTTACCTTTTAGTGCTATCCCGTTCAATATCGAAAGTTTCAATGCCTGTCAACTGATCATACGATTTTTCATTATCGTTTGTTACAGATGAACAATCCGAAGCTATCATTGGAGAATGGATGGAAGATAGAAAAATAAGAGACGAAATTGTACTTGCTACGTGCGTATTATCACGCATAGCGATCGTTTACTGATTGGTTCACGGCCTTCGTATTCTATTCTAATCGATTTTTGTCTTCTTTGGAAATAGTAAATATACCACTTTCAGTCTTCATCGTAAAGAAGGTCAATTTAAAGGTATTGGAGCTAACTATGTTGGAAATGCCAAAAAAAACCTCAAACTTACAGTAGGTCTTTTGTCGAAGTATTACGAGTACATGGTTAAATATCACACGCTGACTATCGTGATCCCATTGAATAGGTCGAGTCATCATTGAAGAAATTAAGAACAGACTATATTGATTTACTTTACGTCCATTGGTGGGATTATTCAACATCAATTCCTGAAGTTATGCAATCACTCAATGATATAGTTAAATCTGGTAAAGTCCTATATTTAGGTGTCTCCGATACACCTGGTAAGTTGTCGAGATTGAGCTGCAAGTATATAACATCTAATTAATCTTGATGCCTCTCATCTTTCACTTTAGCTTGGATCGTTTCTCAAGCGAATGAATATGCAAGAAATCACGGGTTAGCTCAATTTGTAGTTTACCAAGGCGCATGGAACTTATCGCAAAGAGATTTAGAAAGGGATATCATCCCTATGGCAAGAGCTAATGGTATGGGTCTTGGTGAGTTTGGCCATTTCATCATGATGATATGCTTAGTCGCTCTTCGGAAAGACCTTCGACTAATCTACCCTTTCTTGTCCATATTTGAAGCTCCATGGAATACACTTGGTGGTGGTAAATTCAAGACTCCTGAAGAAATCGAAGAACGTAAGAAAGCTGGCACTTTAAGAGCTGGATCAGAACCTACACCAATTGAAGTTCAAGCTGCCAAAGCATTGAAAGAGGTTGCCGATGAATTAGGTGGTGATGTCAAATTACCCAACGGTAAGTTTCACATTTCCGCTGTCCTTTCTCGATATCTTCCAGCTTTCCACATCATATTGCCCAATTTGCTTGGATACTGATAATTTCTGTGGGTTTACTTTTCGCCACTGATTCTAGTGGCTTTGGCATGGGCAAGACAAAATTACGCAGATTGTTATCCAATTATAGGTGGAATGAGTATTGATAATCTTAAATCCAATATTGATGTAAGTTTTATCTTCCATTCTTCATGACATAGAACCGTCCATGAGTTGATCAACTTGTTCTTTATGTGTGGGAAATTTAGGCATTAAAAATCAAATTAACAGCTGAACAACTTGAAAAATTAAATAAATCAGTTGAATTTGATATTGGATTCCCATACAATTTCTTCGGCACTGATTCACATTACGCTCCGGAAGGTAAGGCAACAGCGCCACTTTTAACTACTGTAAGTAATTTTTCCTTCTTTCCATCATCAGAAATATTGCAATCGATTAGCTAATATATGTTCGCTGTATATTTTATCACAGGCTGGTCATTTAACATATACTGTTTTACCTTAAATTAATGGTAAAATGGTATATAACCAATTAACAATACCAAAATTATGGTTTCTAGAACTAAGTCAAAAAAATCTATTTAGAAATTACAAAAATAAGAAAGAATTAAGATGTAGTTTTGTATGTTTTGCTCAAACACATATCATGTATAAAGTATGTATTTACGTTTGAATGCTTGTATGAATGCTTGTAGCGAGAAGAAAAAGCGTGAAAGAAAGATACGCTCAAATATTCGGGCAGATAGAATTGAAAAGAAAAACTCCGGGATTGGTTATCGTCCCTTTCTTCTAAAGCAGCAAAAGTTTGTCATGAAAACTCAATCTGTCATTCCCGGTCGGCTGTTGTCGCTCTGTTGCTGTTCAAGTTGAAGTTGGTAGTAAAGAATACATAGCAGACTTGCTAATTCAACAAGAACTGAATCGATGATATATAAACACATTTTTCGATACCCATCAGAAACCACAAAGTAACGCGAGAACCGAATCATTATGACCGAAAATTACTAATCAGCCAATCTTTTGATTGTTCTTCTTTCTTTCTCTCCAACAATTTTCAAAATACCTTCTTCAACTAAACCTCTAACTACTTCATTGAATTCTGAATGATCTATAGGGATTGTGGATTGTTGTTCTAAACCTTTTATAGCTGCAGACCATTTTAATCCATTTCTTGATCCTGCTGAATCAACTAAATTCAAGATTTCTCTCTTTAAATCTGATCTGGCTCTTCTCGTCGATGATCCCGTACCTAAAGTTAATAAATCTAAATCAATTTGTCCAGTTATTGGATCGGTCTATTATATCGTCGAAGGCAGTTCGAAGTTATTAGAATCAGCTTTGCATTTTTCATCTCGTATAATCGATAACGCCGAAGCAGAAGGTGGAAACAAAAGCTTACAGCACTCTCCCTCAAAGCAGATTTGATCAATCTGACAGCTTCGATTACGTCACTTAGTTCAACTCTTTCACTAAATCTCATTCTGGCATGGGCTTCAGAAAGTCTAATCATACTTTCTAACTGTCTTGTTGTAGCTGTTATTCTCTTTTCTTGCGTTCGTGAATCTACACCTGCCTTTCTCATTTCTACATATGCTTGAACCAAAGCAGTTGATGCATCTTCGGAAAGTACAGGATGAACTTTAGATCTTGCATATGTGATATAAGCAGTAAGGGTATCAAGAGGCTAGAAATGAAATACTCATGTGTCAGCCAATTGAACATTGGTCCTTAATAGCTGCTCCATAGATTTTAGATCGCTATACTCACAATGATATCTTCTCCAGCGGTATCAGGTCTATCTTCTAAATACAGTCCTACCAAGTGTTTGGCTAATCGTCTATCGTTCATCTCGTCCACTCTGTCCAAGACAAGGTATAAGAGATCAAATCTTGAAATCAGAGTAGGAGGTAGATCGATGTTTGCGGGGATAGGTAATTTAGGATCATATCGTGAATTTATCGGATTTGCAGCGGCGAGAATGGATGTTCTGGCATTCAGAGTAGTGATGATACCAGCTTTAGCAATGGAGACAGTTTGTTGTTCCTACGGCGATTTGGCAGCAATGTCAGCTAATGCATCTCCACGATTCGTAGAGCAACTATTAGCTTACCATAACTTCATGTAAAACACTTCGGGTAGCGTCTGACATTTTATCAAACTCATCAATGCAACATACACCGCCATCGGAGAGTACTAAAGCACCACTGTGTGACGATTTGAGGTTAGCTAATTTGCACTACACCGTACTTGTCAGTAGCATCTAGCTTACCTTTCCAATACAAGCTGTTTAGAGTCAGGATCTCGTGTAACATAAGCTGTCAAACCGACAGCTGAAGAACCTTTACCTGAAGTATATACACCTCTGGGCGCGATCTTATGTACATACTGTCGAAGGGATACATGTCAGCTACATGTCTGAATGCCAGTTAATGAGTCTATAGCTGCACTTACTTGTAAGATTTGAGATTTACTTGTACCGGGATCACCGACCATCAAAACATTGATATCACCTCTATATCTTGGACCACCACCACCACCACCTCTAGCTATAGATTTATTGGTACCACCAAACAATTGTAACAAGATACCTTTTTTAACATCTTCTAATTCATAAATCGAGGGTGCCATTGATCTAGCTAAAATCTCGTACACTTCAGGATTGTTTGATAATTCAACTAATTTCTGTTCCATCTCAGCTGATGCACTAAATGTAGGTTCATCTTCATCATCTTGATGGATATCATGATCTTGATCTGGTTTTGACAGAATTTCATCTTCATCATCTTCACCACCAACTCCTACACCAGGTGGTTTACCTTCACCCTTTCTAGTCGAAGGATCGTACCCCATTCTACCTGTATTAGTTCTTTTGACATGAACGACATCTAAATATGTTTTGAATAATGATTTTATACTTCTTTGTCTTGGATTTACTCTTACAGGTATAGATCTAAAAATACCTGTTACAAGTACTCTATCACCAGGTTTGACTAAATCAACTAATTCATCATATACACATAATGAAACTGTGTGAGGTGTTTGACCATCCGGAACAGCATCAGGTGTTTCTTGTAACCTGACAACTTGTTTATCTGTAAACTCGGACCTGTTGTGGATGAGGGACATTGTACCTTTGAGACCACACACATCTCTTGGACATCTTTCGGGCTCATTGATCTTTCCTCGATCGATATCAGCTTGAACGGTATGTTGACAGACCATGCACCTGAAGAAAGCTATTTACAAGAGTATATCAGCTATAATGTCGTACTTCACGATACGCTACTCAAAGGTGATGTACCAGTTATCATATCGGGTATAACAGGAGTGGCTCTAATAACTAATCCTTTTACTGAAACGAGCTTGTCGGTATCTGTGCGCAGGTATATCAGTAAACAGCTGCTTTTTTGACTCATTGTAGTGTAACTTACCTCCTGGATTAAGATCTCTCATATTCACTGATCTTTCACCACCGAAAGGTCTTACTTTGTAGACTTTAGATTGAATTTGATTAATTTCTTCTTCTAGTAAATCCAATTGTAATTTGTCCAGTGTACCTTCCGAGTAATTTTGACGAGCTTTATCTAATTGTTCTTCAGAAATTTCAATCATCACATCTCTTAAAACTTGATCCATGATAGGTATGACTTCTTGAGGATAATTCAATAATTGATGATACAATTTTTTGGCTGGTGGATAACTTAATAAATTGATTGAATCTAAATTTAAATTTGTTTCACCAGTTAATTGTAATCTTTTTAAATAACTTTCATACAACAATACTTCTGATTTTTCTTTTGACAAGTTATCATATAATGGCATCGAAGGTTGAGCAATTCCACCTGATTCAACTATGTTTTCATTTTGTTTAGAATTATAAACTCCTCGATATTTAGGTTTAAATCCTCTCAAGAAATTTCTGAATAAATTCATTGATTCCTGTAATGAAATAGTAGTACCCCAAATGTACTTTTCGATACTACTTCCACCACCATTACCATCTTCATCTCCATCGACACCCATTTCACCATCTTGTGAAGCTCCTACAGCAGACAGAGTTGGAGCAGAAGATCCATATAACCTATTTTCATGCCTTGATGCTCTTGGTGTAGTTGGATCACCGCCGTCAATATCGATATCAGTTTGGCCTGAAGGTGAAGAACCTCTAACGAGTAAAGGAGTATGTTGAACAGTTCTTCGTGCTAAGGAAGGTGATGATAATGGAAAGGAAGAATGAATGTCACCTCTTCTCTGTCGACGAGGCGTAGATCCACCAGAGCTGTATCAGATTCAAGTATAAGCTGTATTCTAACCGACTACGCCACTGAGCTTATATATAGAAGGAGTATTACTCACGCTGGGAAGAAAAGAGGAGTTTCACCTCTTACCCTCCTGATCCTATCTGAGCTCGGTATAGCATCACTGCCTAGTCCTGAAGGTATTCGTCGTCCAGCTGACGAAGATGGTTGTTTGGGTGAAGATGTAGGAAAGTGTAGTGGAGACGATGAACCAGGTGCTGCGCAGGAATTGCCACTTAGCCAGACCCTATCCTATTGCAGTAGATGATACGATGACTCACGAGCATTCCTGGAGTTTCTCAATTGCCCTGCTCTAGGTGTACCAGCTACAGATGAGGAAGGGAAATTTAGCGGTGAAGATGATCGAGGGGCATTCGGTGTTGACATTGTGGGTGAAGTAGTTCGATACCGGCAGCGAGGGGACTGAAGTATGAGGCAGGATCAATAGCTGACGTTGTCAAGATGAAGATCAAGTTTGTGAACGATCAGTCTCAGATAGAGGTTGAAAGGGAAAGAGCAAAGATAAATAGATATCAAAGATCAAAGATAGATAGATAGAGTACATGAGGGATTTAGGGTAAAAATGAAACCATTTCAACATTAAAACGCGTCAAAATATGGGGAATGGCGCGACGCGTTTGTTTGTGACAGAAATGCCACATCATCATATACTTTAAAATGATAATAATGCTTACATTTCAAAGGTAAATTGTATTAATGTCAGCTGCCTGAACTCAGTTTATTGTCCTTGCCCATGTACAAATGCTTTCTTTTAAATGCATTGATTTTCTATACTTTCACCACCGTAATCTCGAATATTAAAGGCCAAAAAGCACTGTAATCAATAGTCGATTGTATTTGTCCAGTAGGTCTTAGTGATATTACCTTGCAGCGAAAGTTATTCAATTACCGCTACTCGACTGGTCCAACTCAGCCTTCATGATCGCTTTGCACTGGATGCCAAGATACATAATCGCCTGCAAAAGTACCGACTAAAAAGACCTTGCAGCGGACTATTCAGCTGCAAGACCGATATCGTAAAGATGAAAGGAAATTCTCACACCGAAGGAAATTTAACAGAAAGTACCCAACCTTTTCTAAAGATCGCTCCATTGTTCGGCAGATATAGTGGCACTCTAAGGATACTACATTTGAATTCCGAAATCCATGTACAGCTGATGCTTGAGTTAGTACAAAATATCAGAGTATAAACACTTGCTCGTTTTCATTTGTTGCGTAATAGGTTTTCTTCCTGTTCTATTACCACATTGCCTGTCAGAATACGACCTGATTGAATTTCTCAGGCAAATCCTCCGAAGTCATAAAAAGTCATCACCAATAACAGTACCTAACAACAGCAAGATGAATTCGGAAGAGAATCCTACTTTTACACCCGGCTCTGTTATAGAACATGAAATTATGATGACCTCCGAAGGGGGGACGACCTTGTGTCGTTGTCCCTACAAAGAACATAAAGCTAAAAGGTTTCATCCTGAAACAGACACTTTACAAGCAGCAGACGCAGACGAAAAACTCTATTGCAGGCGTCCATTAGATGGTACTTTAATTGTTAATTCTCAGCCACAATCTCTATGCTTTTATTGTGTGAGTATGGAGTTATATATTTACGTTTCTGAGTGAAATCATGCTGATTTGTGATGTATAAACACTTTCCACAAACAACGCTATCAACCACAAAACATGCGTTAGCTTTCCATGAACATTACCGTCAATACTCGGACAATGAAACGGTTAAATTGATACAGGGGTATATCGATACTAAGATTACTCCTAGTGCCACTAAAAATGCAAACGCAGAAACCATGACTATGAAGGAATATCACTCAATAAAGAAAGAGGATGGGACCCTGAAAAGTATTGCGCGATCTACATTATCTTGGCAAAAACATTGGTATCAGAGATTCTACGAGTCTTATGGACCTTTTTTACCTAATTTTCAACCTGATGATACAGTGTTGGATATCTCACTAACTGAAGAAGAAACCGATGGGTTGAAGGGTAAATTAACTAATCTCAGCGATAAGCGATGATCGAGTACAATGTTGGCTCATTCTAGGTTTTCCATAGCTCAGGAATCTCTAAGCCTCTTTTGCAGTTATGTTATTGCAGCTTCTTCGGGCTTTATGTTTGTCGTCATCAAAAAGTATCGTCTAAAGCACCATTGCACCTCAAGATACTTCGAACGCACAAACAAATCTTACACAGTATAGAGTATGTTCTCTCCAAGCATTTATGATAGTATTATACGTGCGAGTAGCGAATTGTTGAGTACGAAAATTCTTCTGCCATCATAAAGGATCTCCAGCTAGACACACTTTGTTTCATTACTGCTTCTTTGTGAAAGGGAGTAATTATGAGTCGAGTTGTGACCAAATGTGCCAGTGGGAACATAGAACATGAGGTAATGAATTCTTGACAAGATCAATGGGTTCTGTCATCGCAGAATGCCATATACATGAGCTTAGATAAAAGGAGGTGACGACCGGCCAAAGACCGCCACAAAAACCCGAATTACTTCAAATGTTCGCAGACCCTTTATGGGGTCAAGGAGGCTGTGTGAGGACGTGTGTGGGCATGTTGATAATGCCGCTCCGCTACAGCAATACTTGTAGCTTGAGAGAGGAGGTAACCTAAAAAGGAAATGTAGAATTATGACCAATTGTGAGAGCAGAAATATGACGTTAGTGTTTATCCTTCCTTTCAAAGTAGTCTTAGATCCGAGAATCCTTTTGAGCTTGAGGGTACAAAGTCAGATCAAAGGAGCTTCAGTCAAAATGAGTGCCATATTCATTTCGAGGGATATACAAGTGATATTTATTAAGTAAAACGGATTTCATTTCGTCTATCATACTACAGGCTCGCTTTGCCAGATATCACAGTTAGTTCATACCCGTTTATCCTATGAGCAACGATGAACAATCAAGCTGAAAGTCAAGAAAGCCAAAACTCTTTCCCTATTGACCGAAAAATCGATCAATTTGGTAATCAAGTAATGACTTTAGATCTAGTTTATTGCCTTTGCCCATGCACTGATCATACAGGTTCTCACTGGAATACTGCTTCCAACAAATCATCAAAAGAGCCTAGAACCAGATGTACTGCTAACTTATCGTCCGACTTACTGGTGTATGGCGAAGCTCGATCAATGTGTTTCCCATGTGTAAGTGAGAGATTTTATCCACGTCTTTCAACTTAAATACTGTATGAATCAACCTTTTGAGCTGATAGTCCGCTACTCATCTAAATCATATCTCCTTTAGTTTAAGAATCGATTACACATGTCATCGTTCTATGAAACATATCAAGGTAACAAACATTTCACAGACAATAGAACCATACAGTTCTATGACGATTTCTTATCTTGGAAATCGACAGTAAATGTAAACTACGATATCTCGCGCAAAGGCTTTTGGGCTGTATACATGCAACAAGCTCGGAACGAAGGTGTTCTGGTCAATCTACGTAGACCAGCATTGCCAGCATTGGAACCTCCCGGCGAATCTCAACAAAGTCAAGAGGGACAAGATGAAGATACTACTGATGACCCGATGTTTGGGGGTCCACATGAAGGAGTTGACATGGGACCTAGCAAAAATCTTACCTCGTTAGATTACTTCGACTTCTCCGAAGGTAAAAATCGAGGTTGAGAGGTGACAAATTGGCGCTTCATAACCATACTCTACCATCAAATATTGACATGTAAGGGATGCATACATATATATGCCCAAATCTTTCCTCTGGGTTAAAAAGAGTGCATTTGAACTCAGAAGAACATCAATGGGTGTTATGCTTATGATAATTCACAGATTGGCGTAGAGTAACGGCCGGTAAAGGATTGCCACAAGACTCCAAACTACAGTATGTCAACAGTCGGTAGCCCGTTTACTATCAGCACTTGCCTAGGGACGTTCCTCATGCCACCTGAATGATGGTTTTAGCTTGAGGTAGGAACAGACTGCCAAGAGAGGACGGGAAAATGGAGGGCGAACCGGCCACTTCACACGCCACTCCCTTGAAATGTAATCAGAAATGTTGATAAGGGAGAGATAGTGAGTAACCTAAAAAGGGGGAGGGAGAAATGGAGGACATACCAACTTTTTCACAGGCTGCTCCCTTGATCTGAGGCACAAAAATATGATAAGGGATCATCACTCTTGGGTTAAAGCTATATATCCCGGTTCTTAGATATGAAAGCTGTGAAATAATGTTGATTCCTACGCTGTTGTACTTTACATCACTATATCACTATATCTCCTATTGCGAACGCGTTCAAATCGGGTAAACAGCTCACTCGTCCGGAAATAAACGAAAGAAAGTTATTTATCGGAACACATACCTGGCAAAGGAGCATCCTTTCCATGATGCAATCATCATCAGATTCCACCTTTACTCCTGCATCGATATTCGAACATGAAGTCATGTTGCATTCCACCAAACAACCTACAATATGTGCTTGTCCTTATGAGGAACACAAGGCCAACAGGTATCATCCAGATCCAAGCAAGGCTCCCGAGTATAAAGATAGAACTCAGTGTTCTGTTGTCTTGAAGGGCACTCTGATGATCAATTCTTTACCGGCATCAATGTGCCGTTATTGTGTGAGTATATATCGAATGTGTATTGGTATATCGAAGCTGGCCATTCCTTCTTGTGGAAGTGTACACCATCTAACCTACCTCATGCTGACTTTCAATTTGTACGTATAATGTAAAAGCTTTCTACCGGGGACCACGCGTCAGCTTTCCTCGAAAAGTATGGTGGGCACGAAGACAACGAAACTGTTAAGTTTATAAGGGAATACGAGGATTTGAGAAAAGGTCGTTCATCAAATGGAAAACGCCTGTTAATGAAAGAATTCTTTGAAGCGAAGAGACAAAACGGAATCCTAAAGACTATAACAGTATGGGAGTTGAGTTGCAGGCAAGCGGAATACATGAGGAATTACTTCCGATCTAACCTCGACTTCCCCACTGAAGCCGAATTGAGCATACCATTGACCGATGAAGATATCAAGGCATTTCAGGCTGGGACTATGGATACCGCTAATGATAGCTATGGGGTTGCTGAAAATAGCTGTCAGACCTGTAAGTGTTTCTCAGGGGAGCGAACTGCCATACTGTAGTTGATGATAGAATCCCATAAAGCCGAGGACCTGCCAAACAACCAAAATTCCGATTTGAACCATAGTCTTTTTAAGTGAACCCAAGATGAACCTCCCCTCATACCTCACCTCACGGGAGCATTTTCAATTCGAATCTGAGTAGATGATCGGACAGAGTGAATCACCATTTGCTCGTCCTCGGTCATCAATCAGTTCTGTTAACAAATTCAAGCTAGTTTCCAAAACATACTTGCTTGAACTTTTTGTTCGGATGTTCAGACACAATCAGTTCAGGTTATTTCCTTCTCCGTAGTATCATATATCTCTTCACTCTGTTATTGATGCATCTTTTAGACTTCCAGGGTTTTCAGCTTGTAATAAAGACTTATGATTGCCCACTTTTTTTATAGCTTCATACTTTATGACGCAAGCAATCGAACTCCGCATACCTAGCCTGTTTGCTGGTCAATGAAAACATACTCAAGTTTCAGTTGCTCTCCTTCCAGTAGTGTTTCTGTCTTTGCGGGGAAAGGCATTCAACCTTGACAGTATGGATTTGATAGGCCGAAGCAGTCCACTTGGAGGGTTGCTGTCGCTTGTGTATTAAACAGGATAATGAGAAAGCATACACCCAGTCATGCATATAATCATTTAACGAATCAAAATGTACTGTAAAACAAATGAACCGGAGTTCTAAACAGTCCACTTGTGCGATTTCGACATAACGAGGTAGCTCAAAGTCCGCCATAGTTCCAACAAATCTCGATCTACTCGGAGTTCTCTGTACCACCTTGAAATTCGTGACTTTGAGGGATTTGAGAGCTCGATGACCCTTGTTGAGTAGAAAATGGCTCATATTGTGAATAAGCTGGATGTCTCTGTTCTTTGATCTCGTTCAAAAATGTTCTCCAATAAAGACCTTTTCGTCCCGTAAGGGTTTTAGCTTCAGGTGTAGATTTCCAAGAAGTAAATTCATCTACTAGATTCCAAAAATCCGGGAATTCGCGCTTTGAGGATTCAGAGGTTTGATTATCGTTATAATAGGCCATCACATGTGATGGTGTGGACCACTATAGGATGATCAATAGGTATAGCATTAGCATCGTTGTCAGAATAAAGAATTTAAATATACTCGAGCAAGCCATACAATGTACATATATTGTATGAGTCACTCACACATTTTGGGCAGATTGATCTTTTGTGAGGACGATAATCATGATTGGCAGGAACTTCATTCCCACATGTATAGTATACAGTTCCGTCCGAAATTTCATGTCTTACACCTTTGAAGTGTCCAGCAGTATGACTTGCCCAGGCGGGACATTGACAAGTGGTTGGACCCAATGTGGCGATTGGAAAAAGATCGAAATTCACTTGACTCATTGGGTTTGGAGAGCAAATACAACTTGAGTATGATCTATTGAGTATTAAAATATCGGATATATTGGTGAAACAACTTTTCCAGTTGCTATACAGTCTACACACACATATATATATCATTTTGCGTCCGATCAGCTCGGTTCTGATTTGATGTGAATGGTGATGTGACGGAGTGAAACCTTTGTCATCAATCAATCCCAGTTTAGCCGTTTGAAATCAGATACGAGATTCTCCGAATAGCCGTTTCAAAATAGAAGCGAATTATGGATGTTTATAGTGTGGTGCGTGCCGTGTATCCACTATGAGGTTTTCTCTGCCTTCAGGAATACTCCATCATAGACCATGACTTTCAGGTGTAGGTTCATCAGACTGCGTAGGTTCTTTGCAAACGAAGAACACTATAGAATCAGGTCTGCTATGACGAAAGATCGACTCTCTAGGCTTGCTTTGTTCTCAGTGCAGCATAAACCTCTTCGGCCCAAACACAGGATCCTTTGAGGTGAGCTGAGAGGTAACTA
This sequence comes from Kwoniella dendrophila CBS 6074, assembly GCF_036810415.1. Classification (NCBI taxonomy): domain Eukaryota; kingdom Fungi; phylum Basidiomycota; class Tremellomycetes; order Tremellales; family Cryptococcaceae; genus Kwoniella; species Kwoniella dendrophila. Next base: position 1,454,691 of record NC_089485.1, read on the forward strand.
CGAGTATAAATGACTGGCTTTCATCCAATCTTCTTTCTTCTCTCTTTCCTTTCATTGTTGACATCCAATGTATAAGTTACTGACATTCCAATTTGCAACTGTCATTGCCCTTCAAGAAAGAAAATTGCAATCTCAAGCTTTTGGTCCGTGGATCCATATATACTACTCTACCACTTGAGTTCATCACTCGTTACATGCTTGACATGTACTGTATCTGGCAAATGCATAACGGGTAGATTGGCGATAAGCGTTGTTCCCGCCACATGATCGTATATCAGGCACGGTGGTCATGAATTATTTCCCGGTTATATCGGGATGAAGAGCTAAATGTCATGCGCACAAACGAATGACGAATGAAGGTACAGTATGTTAGTTAAGAATTAACATTATATGTTTGCTTTTGATTACATCCATGTTGCATCTGCTTGAGTAATAACAAGAATTCCAGCACCCCCTGTTCGACCAGTCAAATGAACAACAAGATCACAAAACCATGAGTCAAGTTGAATTTGCAACCACAAAGGCTAGCAGGAACTTGAATAGTAGAATGGGAAATGAGAACGGGATACCTGAATATAAAGTAACATCACTGCAAGAGATTGAAAAGGTTGGTATATATTCTGAACAGATCAATAGAATCAACTTTAGCCATACTGATATAATTATCATACCCGATTCTATATAGTTATACGAAACGTTGAATAATAGATTTAGTACTGGATCAACTGAATCTTTGGCTTATAGATTATATAACTTAAAACAACTTGCTTATTTAATAAAGGATAATGAGAAAAGGATACATCAAGCTGTATATCAGGATATAGGTAAAGGTGCATATGATTGTAACTTAAGTGATGTAAGCGACGACCTTATGTCACATTATTGTTTTAATTGTTATTTAACTGAAAACTCTTCTAGCTTTGGCCAATAATTAATGAAATCGACCTTGCTGTCAGAAGAGTAGAAAGTTGGATGAAAGATGAAAGTAAGATATGGGATGCTATGTTATCTTACAAGACTATGCGTGAGTAATCGTTAATGATATAACATTCGCGGCGAGATGGAACACAATCCTGGAAACATTCAAAAGCAACATGCGACCGTTATTTATCATGATCAGTACTGATGATCCTGATTGATAGGACCAAGAGTAAAGAAGCAGCCTAAAGGAGTCGCACTGGTAAGTCACATAACTCCTTCTACCCAAAACTTTAAGTGATTACATAGTCTAACCTTTAATCATAAGCTAATCATGAGACAACTCGGTATTCACAGATTATATCAACCTGGGTATGTGAAATACCATCGTTTCATTGGTTATGATTGTCCGTGCTTATATTAGCAATACAGAACTATCCATGGCAACTCACTCTTATACCGCTTGTAGGAGCTATATCAGCCGGATGTCCCGCCGTACTAAAAGTGAGTTCATTGTTCAGATTGTTCAGATGTCACAACTATCGATTTCTCAAGTATCCCTTCTGCGCATTATGGACCATCATGACTAACACCAAAGCAGGTATCGGAACATGCACCGTCATCTTCAGCTCTTTTAGCAGAACTATTACCTAGATATCTTGATCCAGAAGGATATTCCGTAGTGACAGGTGCAGTTGATGAGACTACTAGATTGCTTGAGAAGCCTTGGGGACATAGTGAGCTGCATACCATCCATCTACAAGACTTACATCTTCGCTATCTTTATGCTGATTATCTTTATACAGTACTATACACAGGCGCCGGTGGAGTGGGCAAAATTGTCGCTGCAGCTGCCGCGAAAACCCTCACACCTACCACTTTAGAAGTGAGCTTTCCGAACCAAATTGAACATAGCATCAATAGCTCATTTATGATGTGCACATCGACAATTAGCTCGGTGGTAAAAGTCCTGTGATTGTTTCATCTTGTGCCAATTTGAAGATAACGGCAAGAAGGATGTTTTCTATCAAACAGATGACTGCAGGTCAGGTGAGTTATCGATAATCACCTCACCAGTTCCACGTTCTTGAGCCAAGCTAAACGTGGGACCTTTCCCGTAGATATGCGGTACGTATCTTTAGCTCAACCAACTCACGAGATATGCTTATGCCAATCGCTGCTAGTCGCTCCTGATTATGTACTTGTTATAAAGGACAAAGCGGATGAATTTATCAAGGTCTGCCGAGAAACGTAAGTGCCCTATATGAGCTGTCATTGGCCTATAGTAAAACAACATATTTGGTTTACAACACGAACGGCTAATTTTGACGTAGTCTAGACACATTCTTCCCTCCATCGCCATCTCCTGAATCGATTTTATATACCCCTCAATCTTCCTCATTGCGTAATACAGGTGATCTAGATCGCATGTTGAGTTATATAGAGGAAGCTGAACAAGGCGGTAAACTGGTACATCGTGGTGAACTTGATAGGAACTCTAGACGACTTGGTATAAGCTTGGTAAAAACGAATTTGAATGCGATTGGTGAAGGTGGAGGTTTATTGGAACAAGAAGTATTTGGACCTGTAATGGCTATTATACCCGTCGATGTGAGTGTTGCAGGTATAGCTCCCCCATGATTTGTTGAATGCTGAAATATGTGTTCCCGCCCTAAATATAGGATATCGATGCTGCTATCAAGTATATCAACAACCGACCTCATCCTTTAGCTCTTTACGTCTGTTCAGGCAAACGATCTGTTTTCGAGAAGGGTAAGTATATGGATAGCAGGAAACTAACGTATCATCAGACTGATTATCAAATATGATTGTATTCGGTATTTTCAGTAATTAACGAGACAAGAAGTGGCTCGGCTACGTGGAATGATTTCGGTTTAGCTACCTTAGGTGAGTTTCATCAATCAGTCCGTCTTCCTGTCTTCGATGTGATAGCTAATTGTACCATCATAGCGCGGAATTTACCATTTGGTGGTATTGGTGCAAGTGGTTGTAAGTCTCAATTATCTTTTGCGAGTACGCAATCAAGCTGATTGGATATCACAGGGGGATCTCATCATGGTAAAGATGGGTTTGACACTTTCACTCATCATAAAGGTAAGCTATATATTTCCCTTACTAGTAGTGAAGTGGCTGAATGTTCTATGATACGAATAGCTGTCCTCGAGATCCCGTATATGTAAGTTTATATATCTAGATCGTTGATACATCTATATTAACGATCTTCCCTCGGTAGCTTTGAACCTTTGATGGCACTTCGATATCCCCCTCTTACCAATTTCGGCAAACGTGTCTTCAAATTCATGCTTTGTTCTGGGGTGAACTTTTCCAGACCTAGATCAGTGGAACATGAGCACAGCCGTATAAGGAGGAAGAAAGTGGTTAAATGGATGAGTACCATCTTGATAGGATTGATAGCTGTTTACTTTGGAGGTGCAAACTGGAAAAGGTTAAGAGGGTAACCTTGCGATATTGTCATCAGGCGAATATGTCTACTTTGTTAAAGTCTTTTTGGTCTTGGTTTTCGCTGGTCAATGTATCATCTGACTGTGTTGATTGTATGCACAGTATGTGTGTTAGTATATGTATTAGTATCTTGTATCGAACATCAAATTGGATGTACAGAGATCCGACACGTGATTGTTGGTGCCTGGCTCAATCGTGCTAGTAGTAGTCACTGTGGTTTAACGGCATATTTGGTTGCGGAGAATATACAGAAGATGACAACAGATGGTCGGATAAGGAAAATTCATTCTGCGGACCTATAAGCTTGACAGGCAACATACAGCCTCCTGAGAGGTTTACATCAATCTATCCTGTAACAGCTTGATTCTTGCTTGAACTAACATTCAAACCTATCGCCATCAGTGTTGTCCTCGGCGCAGCGAATCATTGGAGGGGACTACCTCGAGAAAGGCATCTCAACATTGGATACGATAGAAAAGGCGCGTCTAACTTATCAGCATCCGAGACAAGTTACAAGTAAATGAGTAAATGAGTAAATGAGTAAATGAGTAAATGGGAATAAACCTTAGTTTAGCTTGTGTACACATCAACCATCATCAGCGTAGTCCACAAAGATACAGTCAACCAACATATAATTCGACCTCACACTTCCCCTATTCAACATACGATAACACACTCATGGTTCACGGTGAATAGTCCAAGATGCCTTCAGATACACCTTCAAAGAGACCTTTAACAATCTTACCTACATTCTCAAATTCATCTGGATCATCTTCTTCCTCATCAAGATCACCACATATACGTACACCTTCAGTCAATCCATTTTCATCGTCTTCTTCATCATCTTCCTCTCGAATGCCAATCAAATTACCTAGATCTTTATTAAAAGTTGTACTATTTTTAGGATTAGTAGTGGGATTAGTATTTTTATCTCAAGTTGGTAAAGATGGTGGAGTAGAAGAAGGTATATGGGATGCATCATCATGGTCAGAAAGAAGAGGTTCAAGTTCACCTGGTGTAAATATAAGAAAAATTCAAAATAAATTTGGATTAATTCCACCTCCTCAACCACCTATAAGAAAAGTTAAATCTACCAAAGGCACAGAACAACAACAACCTATAGATGAAGATCTAAATGATGATGGTATCGAAGAAGTAGATACAAGTCGATATCCTAGATTAGATGATGAAGATTTTATATCAAGTCAACAGAAAAAAATCAAAATACAAAAACCAAATTTATCAAGACAAAATTCAAGTATACCTAAAATCCAACATCCAGGTAAATCAAGAAAAATAATATCTGGATCAAGTCCTGAGAAATATACGACAGGTCCTTTACCTACTTTAGAAGAAGCTTGGGATTTCCTACATCCATTACTGAGAGAAGTTAAAGATAGAAATCAAGTTATTCCAAGAGAACATGAATTGACTGCTCCGATATTCCCACCTTTCTTAACTGATGATTTAATAAATAGATTTAAACATTTAAGAGAAGAGTATAATGAACAAACAGGAGAATGGGAATTAGCTACTAAAAGAAGATGGTTCATGGTTACTGTATGTAGACAAGTTGCGGGTAAGTGGATACGTTCTTGCGCTGTTTTGATAGGTTTATCTTACAGCCTGCAATAAATGCGAGGGCCAATCTCAGTCCATGGAATCAATCTCATTGATCTATAACTTTCTTCTTTTAGGTATGCTGGCAGATTGGTTTGCTGCTTGGACAGTATTAGCGGACTTCTTAGGTCCAGAGTCATTAGTATTTTCGTTAATAGAAGGTGATTCAGCTGATGGGAGGTAAGTATAATGATTCTGTCAAAGATAAATCTGTCCATCAATCCGTATATGTACTGATCATTTGCTTGTCATGACAGTGGAGAAATTATCTCATATGCTATGAGAGCACATCTATTGAACATCGGAGTTCCACCAGAAAACATAAATATCAAAACATTTGCACCGAAATTCGATTGGGAACAAATACATAGAATTGAACAATTGGCTAAAATGAGAAACGAAGGAATGAAACCTTTTTATGATACTTTACCTTCAGGATTATCACCTGATGGAAATCCATGGACAGGAATAGTTTATTATAATGATGTCTATTTATCTGCAACGCATTTTTTAGAATTAATGCATCAACATTTTAAACAAGATGCTGATATGACTTGTGGTTGGGATCATGCAGGAAAATGGTTTTATGATGGTTGGGTTGGTAGAGATATGTCAGGTGATTTATATACTCCTTTCCCTGTTAAAGAGGAAGATCAAAATTTACCGCAAAAAGTGAGTTCTCAACTTCAGACTTTTCATGAACTTTACGTTTGACCTCAGCCAACTATGCTTATTGATTGACTAATGAAAACACAATTTGATCTTAGCTATTCCCATCATCTCCACCAACACTATCGAGATATAATCAAATGTTACCTTTCCAAGTATTTGCAGGATGGAATGGAATCACAGTACTAAATCCACAACCATTTTACGCACCATATAATGTAAGATTCAGAAGAGGTAAACCAAGAACAGAAAAATTCTGGGAATGTCAAGCTTCAGAATCAAGTTTCATCTCATGGGATTTCTGGAAATATGGTTTTAGTAGAATTCAAGTTGTACCTGGTGTACATGCTACTTATGGTAAAGAAGATGCAATGTTAAGAGGTTGGGTTGAATGGCCTAATCCTGGAAATGGTTTATCGGAAGATATTGATTGGCAAGATGAGTGAGTTACCAAACTTGATTTTGCGTCAAAACTATTGGAATAATTTCAAACAAGGACAACGGACCATGAAATAATGCTGATCATTCTGTATCTATACTTCAATAGACCACCAAGCAAAGTTAGATGCCATGATTGGCCAGATAAGCCAGGTAAAGGTTATTGGGCATGGGATACGGTCAGATGGGTGGATTCACCAAAACTTGAAATACCGAAGTAAAAGAAGATGTTATGAGTGGGGACGGGTCAAATACGTCAAAGTCCAAAAGCAATTACTTTGTCAGAATCGATAATATATCTAAACTCAATCTATATAGAGATTTAACTTGCATAGCATTATTCCAAACTCACCCAACGTACGGCGGTTGGCGGCAGAGCACAGTATATTATTTTCCGGAAGTTCTTTACTCATTAACGAAATAATAGTCTTAATAATGAAATCAGCTCGACGTAATCCCTCCCGTCTGATCTCGACAGAATGAAAATGATGCTTCTTAGCTGGTTGGCTTCTGTCCGAAGTAGGAAATGAAAGCCAGTCGAAAAATCAAAAATCACAGCGCAAGAGGAAGAATAACAGATTTTACCCCACCTTCAGACATTCCAGACAAAGACCAATTCATGATCAAAGGGAAGAACCTGGAGTTATTCAGATTCCTCCCTGTATTTGACAAAGGTTGACAAGCGAAATCGTGATCTAGTATTTTGCGTCCGACAACTCTCTCATACGTATATTGGCAATTCACGATCTACCTCGTTCACCAATACATGCTCCGAGCCCAGGAGGAAGCAATCGTAAACTCCGTCGAGGAGCTACGAGGTATAAAGGATCTCTGTTCATCTATCATATTCGGACTAATATCTTGCTGTCATTGATTTCGTCATGTCCTATCCTCGGTGGAGTTGAGGGACAATGGTAGTGAGTTTTCTGACTGATTCTGGCGGTCATGGATCACCTTTCTTGATGGTCACAAATGATATATAAATAGTCTTCCGGATTGGCTTTGCCTAGTCCTACGTCTTTCTTTCTATAATACTAACATATCATTTTCCATCTCACCAACCAATCTCAATCCCTTAACACAGATTCTTTTTTTGACAGACATCCAACAGTATGAACAGCTTACAATATGGAGTAGTACCTTGTTTCCTAGCTCCTGGGTATTCCTGTAATCATGCATCTTGTACTTCGGCAAATGGATCCGCGGCATATTCTGCTAGATATGGCATATCACCTGACCAAGGATATAGTGCAAGAGATTTCGCAAGACATAGAAGAACCTCTCACCATTATGACATAAGATCTATTCCCAACCCTAGGGGAACTTACAGCGGTCAATATCAATCAACTGGTAATCAACGACCTTTTGAACAAAGAGGTGAATCAACGTTTTATGATGAGGAATGTATAATTGGGCATGATGAATGGTCGAAAGAAAATGTTAACAAAATCGGACAATGGTTGGATGGTATAAGTCTCGAAGGAAACTCTAAATCTTCTAAATCTTCTGCAGGTGGGACAACTAAAGGAAAAAGAAGAAATTCCAAATCAACTTCAAAATCAACGCCAACCACACAAAATGACTCAAGACCTAAAAAGTCAGAAGTAGAAGCAGGAGATGGTGAAATAGGAGGAGATTCACCTTTTGATGATTATCTTTTGGATTTAGTTATGCCAAATGAATTTGAAGGAGCTTCAACTGGATTTAAAAATAAAACAAAAATGACAGTTATAGTTTCGAATAAATACGATTCAGTAGCTAGTTTTAGGGATTATTATAATAATATCTCATATACATTATCTATTGAACATGGAAAGGAGAAAAACACCTCGACCTCTGGAGGAACTAAAACTAAAACTCATAATCAAGAGAAAAGCTCAAGTGCAAGTGAAAATTTTATTGAGAAAAAAGTTATTCATCCATTTTGGACAAATTACATTGAACCTAGACAAGTCAGTATTAAATATGATAAAGAGATAATTGGAGAAAAAGATGATATTTATACAAAAGTATTTACTATACCATTTGAATTAGCAGAAGAATTGAAAAAAGGGGAGAAAGATGAAAAAGATTTCTTTAGACACGTTCAAACTCTTGTGGGAACTGATTTGCAAAAAAGACTTGACGATGAAGAGGATGAAATTTTTTATGAAGATACTTTTAAATCACTTATACCAAGTATTGAAAAACAAATTAATCATTCATACAGATATTTGATGAAACGTTTTGGTCCATCAGAATAGTATTTACAGTAAGTATATTTAGAATATAATATACTTTACTCGTCAGTACTGAAATCATATATAACTCTATAGCTACGGTACTTGTACTGTATATTGTGGCACCTACAATACTCTCACATAGTATAACATATGCATGCGCGTTCGCCTTTGATTCGGAATTTCACTATTAATTGTCGCGTGGTGAAACCATGTACAAAGCCTACAAAAGATTGAACAAAAGGGCTTACAGTATGACCTACAGTATCTCCTATAGCGAGTCTACAATGAAACGCGAGAACCATAAAAGAAGTTCCACTGTTAGTATACCATCTGAAAATCTGAGAGCAAAAAAGCAAAGCAAACACGTTTGTGACGTAGACCAGCTGTGAATACGGAGTCAACCTGGAATCACCTTTGTATAAGATATACAGTATATCTGTTTGGGCTTATGATACAGTAAACAAGCACCAATGACGTTGTTGAAAGGTGGTTTGGAAATCAAATACCTTTCCTCATCCTTTGTCAGCGGATCGTCATTCTAACGAACCTACGTTTCTCAAGGAGGGATATACAGTCTTTCTTGCCATATATAAGCAGACTTTAAGAGTAGGTATAGTACGACATTTTCTCTTTGTTTCTACAATTTTCTTCACACACTATATTATACGTACTTCAGTATCACCTTTGCCACTTTCAGGTTTCATCGCTTTTATTGATTGAAAACACATTAATTACCTCATTGCATATAGCTCATAATTTGCATTTAGCTCACAATGGTTGAAGTGAGTCCCGAATTCACCCAAGAGCTGACAATCTGACCACCCACGTTCTGACAAGAAAGCTGTTCCTGCACTGCATATGTTCCTGTTAACTCAATGACTTGCTAAATGTTCTATCAGACTTTAGCATCATCTTTTCGAAACTGGTGGTACGGGGAAGGGAGTCGTTCAGCAGCGACCGCTGATCGATCACTGTCCGCAGCTGACTCTGGACCGGGAATACGAAGGGGTACGACATACGAATGTAGGTATTGTTCCCTTCGAATATCCTATCAAGCATCTACTACATGTATAATAGCTGACTTGAGATCTCTACATCATATAGACTCCTCATGCGGGGATCCAAACCACTTACAGGACAATCAACTCAAACTGACTCGAGTTAAGCAATTTGAAGACGAGACTTCCAATATGTCAGGGAAACCCGAATTTTATAGAATTGACGTATTGGATCATAAAGCTGGTTTTTTTAGCGCTGAAAGACAAGGTGGTTTACCTTATCCTATTGCCAGATTCATGTATTCAACTAACTGGACCGCGAAAGACCCTTTTGCCGGAGAAGAGCTTGAAGCGAAATCGTCAATTCTCACAGAGGAACCAACGAAGTTCATCAAAAATCAAGAGGAAAAAGTTCAACGTTTATACGAAACTTTAGTAAAGTTAAAAACCATCCATTTATCTCAGGATGAAGATACAAATAGTGTGTTATCAATGAATTCACGTAAAGGTAAATTTGAAAGAACGGCAATGCATCAAGTAAGTCATATGGGTTTAAGATCAATCTTCTTAGAACTTAAAGAAGAATTACCAAAAGGAGAAGAAGGACGATATCTGCGTTCACATACTTTTAAATCTGAAACTGATAACGCAAAAATATATTTGTTTGAAGCTTGTAATACCCAAGAAGAACTATCCGATGATGGGATGATTTGCAAACCTAACAGAGAAAAAGATTGCAGAATTACCGCTACATCACCGTATCTAAGTATGGAAGCCGAAAGAGATCTTCTTGGATATGGATCTGACGATGAATTGAAACATATTCAAGCTTCAAGCAAAAGTTGGGATATCATCAAAGATAGAATTCTGCGTAAACAATGGTTAACAAATGATGAAAGAGCACTTTATGATGAGTTATCTTCCAAGATAAGCTCTACATAAAAAAACTTTCTTTCTCGGGTGCTACCAGTCATCATTCAGAGAATTTCTCTCTACAACGGACCTCTCGCATAGCTCTTTTTTTTTAAGTACTTCTTTTTTGTCATGCAGTCTAGTTGATCGTAATCACTCTCATTTAGTAAGCAATAAGCTTCCCCGTGAAAGAATTGAACGATCTTTACCTGCCAACAACACCTTACCCTACAGTGTGAGTAGCGTACAGTACTTACAGTACTCGTACTGTAGCTTAACGTGGCGAAGCGCTTTTGAGAAGAGCCTCACCCTTTGACCCTTTCTCTACCTTTGAGCTGTTCACGTAAGGTTATGAAAGGTTATTCATACACGTATTCCAACATTCCTGTAGACCGTAAACCGTTATAGCCAAACCAGTTTCTGTGCGCATTCAATCCAAATTTCACATCACCAAAAATACAGCAGTTCCCTAATTTTGAACTATTTGACTTTTCTCAGATTCTGATCATAGGCCAGATATTTGATCCACCTTCTCATTGACACAGACCTTTCATCGAATACACCTTCAGATATAGCTATTGCTGTATCGATCTCAGAGGATGAGATTCAAAATCAAAGATCAGAAGAAGGCTAAGCTACTACAGCTTATATGATGTAAGCGCTCCATCAATATCTGTCGGAGGCAGTATTTGAACAACGGTTGCAAATTTAAGGGGACTCATAACATTTACTGTTCACTTCTTCTGCTTTTGCGAAAAGCAGTATGTACAATCTTGAGCACCTTACATCGCCTTCGAAATGCTCAAAGATCAAAGGATACATACAGCCCATATACACTGTACCTGATATTCTTATGTATCATCATCACTCTAACATATATACAGGACTCGTAGTAATTGCTGATGTCATTTCAATGGCCTCCATTTCTTAGTGAACCTCGTCGCCAAAACGTTGATTCTGACCTTCAAACTCCGTATATAATGGAGTGTTGGTCAAAGGACAAGTGGAGACATTGCTTCTTACGAAAGACCTACCATTCTCCATCAGGCATATATACTGTATATATATATATAACAGTGGGAGATGATCGTAGCCCTTATTGCCTTCTCTACACGCCTACATAGGTTTATAAAGTACCTTTTTTCCACCGGGACTCACAGACCACATACCACATACCAAGCACCACAAAGAGAACTGCATAGGTTGAAACGATATGGACCCTAACTGTAAGTTCTATTGATACTTAACGGCCGTTTCCCGTTTAGTGTGCTCACTTTCACTAATGTATTTCTTTGAATATATGCGTGGGGTATTCATCCTACTTGCTTATTCGTGCTATTTAACGATACTTGTCGGCTTGTAATCAGATCCACGATACTCTGCCAGGTACAATAATCCTGCAGAAGAGTCTGCTGCTGCTACAGGCAGACCTTCAGGATCTTCACAAGGATATGGAATTCCCATTGCAGGATCAAACACTCCTTTTGCGCCTCAAGCACTGAGATCAGGTAGTATCCCTACTGCATATCCATCTGTTGATCCTAGATATGCCTACGCGGCAGGAATGCAAGAAGGAGTTAGAAGAGCTTCTGCTTCTCAGAATGCATTCTTTTCTGCTGCATGGAATGATGGTTCAGCTTGGGGGGCAGCATTTCAAGGTACCCCAAGTTATATGCCTGGAGGTGAATTTACACAATCTCCATTTAGTTCTAGAAGAGGATCATTTGCTGGAGCATCAACTGCAAATGCCACCGATCAAAGAGCTAGAAACCCACGAAGACGTCAATCAACAGTAGAAACAACTTACGAAGTTGAAGAGTTGTCTTCAAACGATGATGATAATAATGATGATGACCTTCACGATAAAAATACACGAGACCACGATCCTGCCTCTATGATTGAGAAGCTCAATATTAAAGATCATCATTCAGGTTCAGGTTCAACTTCAAGACCTTCTTCACCTACTCTTTCTAGGAGAGGTAAAAATAGTGACAATTCTAAAAAAGGTGGGAAATTTTCAACAAATGTATCTGAAAATCAAAGAGGGATTAGATTAATTATTCCAACTGTATTTAACAAAAAACCGACTGGTTTCAAAGAAGAAACTAAAATTGATTTTACTGTACCAGTTGAAACTGATAGATCAGAAAATCCTACTGAATATTGGAGTAAGATTGGAGAAACAATCGATAAAGAGATTGAGAAATTGTTACCTCCTGGAACATCACAAGAGATTAGAGCTAATACCAGTGATTGCGCAGAAAGTAAAATGGGATTATATTGGAAACGGAATGTTCATCCTAGACAAATCAAAATTACATATCCGTCAGAAAAAATGCATTTAGATTACGATATTATCACAACTGTCTCAGTATCACCTAAATCAATAAAAGGAATTATCAGTGAAGAGACTGAGGAATCAAGAAAAAGCAAATATTATCAAGAAGTTAAACAACTTATTATAAACGATATGAATGAGAGATGGGTTAGAAAAGAATTCGACTCAGATGAAATCGACACTGAAGACCTTACTCCTCACCTCGGTCATCAAATTAGGGAATCATATAAGTCATTCGAGCCGTGTCATCATTGATAGTACTCGGAAATCTCAAAGTTTTGCTGGGAGGCAGTTTTGAATATGCTTGGGGCGCGGATTAGAGTTTCTCGAAATGGTAACGCTGTTAAGAGAATAGATACATTAGTAGTAGCAACTTCTTGTCATAGCTTACTATCATATTTATCATTATATAAGTGTTTGATGTGAATCAGTAACCAGGAACTTTTAGGACTAATCAGTTTTCATGACAATTTGCTGATTCTTGTCAGGTACTGATCATAATCCTTACATATACTGCAGTCACTAATCAATCTCTATAGGTTCACCCCTACCTCCAGTACCACTAGCATCCCCATTTGTCGCTCCCTTTGCTCGTTCCCTCTTGTTATTTTCATTCTGTTGATGGGTTTTGGCACCCTTCGGTATAGGAGGCGGAGGAACAGTATCGGGGATGGGTATATGTTCGATATATGTAGCTAAGGTTTTCAGTGTGGGTATTGATTTGATAGGGAATCGAGTTCTGTAAAAGCAACAATGAGCATATTCCATCCTCTTCATTATTGCTTTGAAACCACTTACTTGCACATCAAACAGACTGGTCTTGGTTCGCAGAAGACTAGTGATGAAGTATCAGTAAGACAAGATCAGGAATAGAAATATGAAGCTGGTGACTAAGGCAGACTTACTACTTAAGCAGACACTGCAAACGAATCCTATATCTAGCGTTTTATGATGACAGAAACAGACTGCTCGGAATCCTACCGCATCTTGAGGCGGTACTGCAAATGGATGATGACGCAGTGATGGAGGTGGGAGGTATAGAGCCTGCAATGGCCAAGCATATCAGCTGTGTCAATTATATCCGATGCAGCTTAACAGCACATGATAACTCACATGTAAATACTGCAATAATCCACCTCTACCGTTCCATTGCCAATATATACCTTCCGTCAAATGAGCAGCCTGTTGTAAGAATATAGGTGGGGAAGCATCTATACTTGGTGGTGGTAACGATAGAACGTCTATTGGGACTTTCTGTAATTGCCAAAACAGATGATCAGCGACGAAGGAAGCGATAGTACGGAAATTAGCTTACAGCTTTTTGAGCAGCAAAAACACAATTCATCAAACCGACATAACCGCCTCTCATCTGACCGCCCTTCCCATTCTGACTGTTTCCATTTGTACTAGTACCATTCTCATTCACCTCGGCATTTGATTGCTCATTAGAAGACGTAGCGGTGGAAACGTTGGCTCCAGGAGTCGAATTTATCACTAGTATTCGAGTTTCAGGTTTATCCGGTGCATTTGATGCCGGGGCTGAGGGATCCTGAGTTGCCGCTGGATCGACTAGAGCAGCAGAGTTAGAATTGTTCGGTAGTATTCTGTTGATGACTGTCAACAATACCGTGTCAGCTAAGTGCTTTCATCAAGGAAGACTGGATAGCGGACGCACAGCATAAGGCTTTAGTCAAGGCTGAAACCATAGCGGGCGGTTCTGCAGAAACAATTTGGTAAGCTGAGATCATATCATAGAAGAATTAGCATCCTGAGGAATTCCTAACGATTCAATGTTTTCATATCTCCATGTTCCAATCTATCTTGCTCCTCAGCTGCCATTTCTTTCAAACCTTCTTCTATTCTAGAATCGAGTAACTGGAAAGGATGGTACGTATTCGGACGTGGTTTTGATGGTCCGGCTACAGCATTCGGTGGTGGAGGGTAAAGAAGTTTCCTATTGTGTATTTTAGTACGTCAGCCAGTCAGTTAAGTTTGGGTGATCAAACGAATTATAGCTGTTCCTCGATCCAAATTGGATTTATACAAAACTCACGCTCTTCCAGCAGAAGCACCATAAATTACAACTTCATTGCCCCATCTACTTGCTAGATGAGCATTCAGGAAAACCATAAGTAGCGTGACAAAGTCCGGTAGAGTCATCGGTGTAGCTTGAGCTTTGTCTATTGCTGGATGTTCCGGGTAAGGGATTGCAGGTGGAGGGGAAGACAAAAGTGACCATGATAAGGGATGTATATCTAGTATAACCAATAATACCGATGGAGGAGTTGTTTTTGGGTATGATTTGTAATCTGTTACAGGAGGTGGTGGTGGAGCCATCTTGAGCTTCTTTGATACGCCTGGAGTAGTTGTAAAACGCCAAATAAGGAGAAGAAGAGTGAAAATAAACAGATTATTTATCATTTTATCATTCTAATACCTCTCGATCTTCCTTATCGTAATCTCGGTCCCCAATCATACTATAGTACTGATTAGATAGACGGACATCGCCGCTTCAGACCGGAGTGTGTAGCATGACGTGGTATTATTTGAAACGCACTAGGTGGGTTATCACTCTGATTACGTAATATTTCACCTGGTCATGATTCGGTACCTGAAGTTCAAGATTTATCGATTTTATGATTTCTGAATTTTATTACATTATTTTCAAAATATCGACTTCTTAAGTCGCTTTACTCAATATTTATCGAAAGTCAGCTATAGCAATTGATCGATATTTGGTTGAAGCGATATGTCAGTACCAACAACAATGCCGAACGTACCGGCCAGTGTACCATTGCATAGAATTAGGTTTTATGATCATACACCATCACCTATAACAGCATTACAATTTGCTCCTTTACCTTTACCTCCACCACGTAATCCATCTTCATTAAAAGGTAAATCAAAAGATGCCTCACATTACCAACAACAACAACAACAGATCAAAAATGGTGGAAAAGAAGAATTTGGTGTATTGATATTAGCTAGAGAAAATGGTGAAGTTGAAATATGGGAATATGCTAGAGGTGATGATTTTAATATGAGTGGTAATTGGGTTTTGGAAAAGGTCAGTTTGTGCGACAAATTTAGCTGGATCTTTGTCATCGACGTCAGAGTTTTACAGCTGATGTATTCACTGATCATTTCAATATTAATAGACATTACCACCAACTCTAACCCATCCTACTATCTCAACAATCGCTTTGGTAATAAGAGATCCATCAAATTTCCATAAAAAATCTTATGCTGTACCTAGAGTAGAAGATTTACGTTTATTCACAGCTGGATCAGATTCAAATGAGTTGATTGAAAGATGTTTAATAACAGGGAAAATTCTGGTAAGCTATGTATCATATTCTATTCTGATAGATAAGTAGCTCATTTATATGATTTCATTGTTATAGCAAACATATGATATACCTTCACCACCATTATGGACATTATCAGTATCACCTACACATGATTTATTATGCTTATCTACAGGATCACAATCGTTACACTTTTTAAGTATACCTTCAGCAACAATATTCAATAAATCACCTCGATTAGAACCACCTCCTTCACATTTACTGAGATGTGATACATTACCTTCAAGAACAAGAACCGTTTCAATAGCTTGGGGTATACCTAAATTAGTCAAAGTTTCTTCTTCTTCGGAAGTTCCCAGTAAAAAAGATGAAGATGGAGACGAAGAAGGTGATGACGAAGAAGAAGAATGGGAATGGAGAAACACATATTTAATTACAGGAAACTCAGATTCATCGTTCAGAAAATGGGAATTACCAGCACCTTTAGATCCAAGTAAACCAGCTTTGAATAATAGAGTTTTACTGAAAAGTAGAGCTGTATTGGAAAAACTAGCTAAACCTGGTAGAGGTGGTAAAAAAGCTTCATCAGGTAATAGTAATAAAGGTACTATTGTTTGGGGTGTTGGAGTCTTGCCGTGAGTTTTCGTATCAACTCTCAATCTTTAACCTCCAGATTTATTCGGGATATCATAAGCACCTGACTCCTAAGATTCCCAAGATTCGATGTACATGCTGATGATTGGTTATCTATCTCCAGAGATCATAATTTCGTCACCTCTGATTCTTTAGGTAATGTCACATTTTGGGATGGTCAAAGTATGGCTCAACAGCAGAATTTCAGAGCTCATAAAGCAGATGGAATGTGCTTAACTATCGGTCCTGTGCGTATTTCTTCAACGTCAAACCCATAGTCCACATAAACTAATAGTTTCATATTGTAGGGTGGAAGAAGTGTATTTACATCTGGACCAGATCAAAGAGTTTGTCAATTTATGAATGTATCTTCAACAACATCTGGATCAGGTTCATCATCATCATCATGGGTATTAACATCAAGTAAAAGAGTACATTCACATGATGTTAGAGCATTATCAATATTTCCAGGATATATACCTTTATCAAAAACAAATCAATCATTATTATTACCTTTAATAAATCCAGATTATTCACCAATATTAGCAAGTGGAGGATGGGATATGTCATTATCATTAACTTCAGCTGGATTACCAGATTTATTATCTGAAAAATTAAAAAATCCTTTATCAAAACCAAATACAAAAAAAACAGGTTCAAGTTCAAGTTCACAACAAAGATCAATATTTGAAGAATCATTTTCAAGAAAATATGGTTATTTATCAGGTGGAAAATCAAATTCTTCATCATCTTCAAGAATTTCTTTTGCACCTAAAGCAAGATTATTTTTAGGTAGAAAAGATAAAGGTTTAGGTATTTGGAAAGTATTGAAAGATGAACAAGGTTGGGAAAAAGTCTTGGAAATGGAATTAAGAGTGAGTCAAATTTGTTCATCATTTTACATATATAGTGGTAAAGATCCTGTCGTTATAAAAGCAATTGACATTGATTTCATGAATGATGATAATGAACAGCTTCGAACAAATTTGATTTCCTCCGCTATATCACCAAATGGAAAATGGTTAGCAGTTTCAGATCTATACGAAACTAAATTATTCCAATTACATACAGAGGCCACAGCAATTAGACCAATTCGTGTCAAATCATTTTTATCTACTTTAATCTCTTCACCGTCACTTGAAAATTTATCAATACCTTCAAAAGGATGTGGATCATCTTCAATTATTTTCACACCTGATTCTCAAAGATTAATCTTAGGTTTAGTTTCTTCTGGTCAATTATTGGTGTTGGAATTACCTGAACAAGCAAGTGAAGAAGTGGATATAGTTAAATGTTTTACAAGAAGAGAAGATAAGATTGTTGACGGTAGAGTCGTAAAAGGAAAATCTCAATCAAATGGTACAAGTAAAGATCTACCAAATGGTGATTCTGATATAAATATGTCTGAAAATGGTGAAAACGAAGAAGACGGTCGTGAAGACGAAGATGACGATGATGAAAGTGAAGATGAAATTTTAAATCAAAAAGAAGAAGATAACCAATCTTGGATATCTTGTTTAGGTGTTAGTGATGATAATCAATGGTTAGCCGCTAGTGATTTAGATGGTAGAACTGGTATTTGGAATTTAGATACTTTACAGGTAAGTCAAACACTAAATCAGACGTGGATATCAGTCATATATAACAGAATCAATTCCTAATCTGTTGTTGTTTCGCTCATTGATATTGATTTTCATGTTTGAAATTTTCACAGATACACGCAACTTTACCTACATTACCACATTCACCAATATCACTAAACTTCCCACCTTGTTCAACGCCTTTATTATTATTAGCATTACCTACCAATATATTACAATTTTATCATTTAGAAAATCGTAAATTATTATCATCCGCAATAACATCAAATCAATTAAATGAATTACATACTGCTTTATCATCTTTACATACTCCTTTACATGGTATAATATTTTCTTCTTCATCTGAATCTTTAACAAGCAAATCAGGTAATAATATTCATCATAATAATAAAACAGTTAAAACTTTAATTTGGGGTACGGATTGGTTAGTTACATCAAAATTAAATTTAGATGATATTATAGTTAAATCATCAACCAATAAAAATCGAAGATTATCTGAATCACCTTCTGTACAAGGTACACCAACTAAATCATCTACATTTACAGAAAGTGGTGGTGTTTTATTGAGTAACAGACAATTAAAAAAGAAAAGAGCAAGAGAAGCTAAAGAACAAAGAGATCAATTAGATTCTTTAGTTGCCTCTTCTTCATCTTTGATAAATGGCGTCGTTGGCGTTGGTGGAATCGAAGAAAAAGAAGAAAAAGCAAAAGTTATAAGAGATAGATTCAAAAATATTTTATCTATCGGTTGGTTATCAAACGAGCAGGAAGGAGATAACGACGAACACGAAGAAGAAATCGCTGTGATTGAAAGACCATTAAATGATTTCTCGGGTGAATTACCAAATGCTTTTTGGTCAGGAGGTTTTGGTAGAAGTTAGGAAATTTCCTTTCACCTGTCTATTTATTCAATATATCATTTTGAGAATTTATTTGTATGCATTTAAATATTTAATTGCTATATAAAGAAATGTATATATATATATATATAATACATATATACACATTGCTTTTTTGCGATATCTATGAAATCATACTTAAGCTTTTAGACGAATTACTTTGATTCCATCTTCAATTCGATCTTCAAAGCATTAAAGTGTTCTGCTCGCAATATGAATACATACATTAGGGAAATATAATTTACAGGAAAAATTGTAGGCAAGACCTAAAAGGGAAATAGATAGGTAGATAGATCTTTTTGATGTCATGTATGGAAAGATATGAATGGAGTCGAAGAATACGATCTGACAGTATGGGGAAAATGCAATTCACCTTCCTCCTCCAGGTAGATTATAATTGTGACTATAACCATAACTTGAACTGAATCCAGGACTACCTCCTCCGCCTCCGCCGACATCACCAACGAAACCTGCTATTCCTGTACTCGGAATTTGAGTTGGTCTAGTGGGGGAGCCGGTAAATCCAATACCTTGACCAGGACCTAAAGGTTGTCTCACAATACCACCATTACTTGTGGACCTAAATGGTGAATTTGAATTTGAATTTGAATTGGGATTGGGATTCTGTCTATCCGTTGGTGTTCTTGTACCCGTACTGGAATGTGATGGTGTCCTACGTATTCCATTACTTTGATGATGATGAGTATTATTTGATGGTGTATTTGATCTTGATGAAGGTCCTGATCTTATTTGACTAGGAACTAAACCTTCCCATGTAGAAGTTGTATTCGTATTCGCATTCGCTTTTTCTTCTGTGATTTTCAAATTCGGACTTGATTCACTACTTCTATTTCCTAATTTTAACGTACTTTCTTCAGGTACACCAACAGTATTAGAAATTGAAGCTGAGGTCGATCCTGATCCTGATCCTGATCCGAAAATCCTTTCTCTAGCTAATCTATATTGTTCTTCCCTTTCTGATAAACTCTTATTCTTGTTTCCTCCTCCATTATTCTTGTTATTGTTATTTGAATTAGGTGAAGATGAAGTAGGTCTTTTCAATAATTGTAATTTGGGTCCAGGTAATGGTTGAGGTGATATAATTTGAGTTTGAATTCCTTTTGTATTGTTACTATTTGATCAAATCAAAACACACAATCATAGGGAAATTAGTTACTATTTACGATTATTTATTGAGCTTATATGAAAGGAAATATGGTATTTGACTTACGCGCTATCCCATATCTGCCTATTATTCATAGGTTTATTACCTCTAAACCAATCATCACTTTCACCTTCACCTTCATCCCCATTTGATCCATTATTACCATTAGCATTTTCAGACATCGGACGACGCTGTAATACCATTGCTGGTTGACGCGATGAACTAGCTTGTGGTTGGGGTTGAGGTTGATTTCTTGAATAAGTAGAATTGGAAGACTGATAAAGTTGCTGTTGATGGAGGTTCTGAGATTGGGAGTGAGAAGCTGAAGGACGAGGTTGAAAGGTTTGAGCTTGTGCTCTTAAAGATGGCGGTATTGGAGGTGCCAATCCTTTATTAGTCTTCGATATTGAGATATCAGCCTGTACCGGCAATAAAAAAGAAATGGGTCGTAAGCTTATGTGATTTCTCGAGAATCCAGTTTCTTGTTATCCACTTTTTATCGAGTTTGATTACACACTCCTTGTTTCTATTATCTATAAAAATTTACGACTTACCGTTTCCCAATCATCTTCATCAGTAATATTCGATCCCATAATTCCGTGTTTGGCTTCTCTGATGTGTTCCAGAAGATCACAGAAGGATTCGACTTCCAGTTTTGGTTTTTCCAAACGATCAACTGATCTTTCAAGTATCCTGCGTTTCTTCCCAAGTTGTTATACTTGCTTCGCCTTGATATTCTTGCGTACGTTGGAGTTTTTCCGTTTTCCGCTGGATGCACTCCAGATGTGATTTCCAGTGCGGCAGCTTCGACTTGCAGGTGATTATGTACTAGTGTCTGTTTCTTGAGCCAGACCAAACAAAATAAAGTAAGAGAATGAAGATATCTTTTTCACTTTCACACTTTCACTTTGTCAATTCTATATTCGCTTCTTGACTATACTAGGGTTCTTTCAAACACGTGGTTTGTTAATCACGTGACCAGGTGGTTTGCATGCCGTGCCTGGTATAACAAAAGTTGAAAGATATTATAGATAATTTAACAGCATCATGTAAAAGCAATAACAAATATCTATCTATCCAGTATCGCAATACGTTCTTATATCATAGCTTACAAGTGGAGCATCAACTTCACCCTAAGTCATCGAATCTAGAGGGGCAACCATTCGTTTGAGTCATATATTTGGAAAATGCGGCAAAAAAGAGCAAAGACGTACAAAAGGGTAATGGCACTTTATGTGCAAACATTTGGTTTCAGACACCCCTTCCAGGTATTGGGTAAGTTGTATTCAATCGCTGGAATTAGATGAACCACTTGTTCTTATTTTCAACATACACCTTGAACGAACGAGAATATCCCTCATACCTTGTTTAGCTGCTGATCAATTTTACGTCCATTTAGTCTCACACGATGTATTGCTTGAATCATCAAAGTCAGATATGGATATAGTGAAGATATTAAGAGATGTAGTTCAAGGAGAATGTAAACCTAGTGAGTTGGAATCTCTCAATACAGGTGCCATATAATGTCAAATCAAATCTATGGAAGGTTTCAGATTATATATATAACACACTTTCACATCAATCTCTCTACGCTTTACTAACTTATCCCATCCCTTTCATTAGTGATAACGCAATGTTGTATGGAAGCTTTGTATGCTTTAGGCAAAGACCAACAGAAAGTAACAAATCTAGCGAAAACATTTGAACGAAGGAGATGTAATCATAGAACTGCTATTGAAGGTAATGAATGTTTGAAAGATGTTATAGGTGAGTGGGGGGTTTGGCCTTCACCAATCAATATAGGGCAATACAAAATGACAGGTTTCTTCAGCTATAATGTAAATTTACTAACACTCATCGTTAAACGTTATAGGTCAAACAAATAAACATCGATATGTATTGGCATCACAATCACTTGCTTTACGTACGACTTTGGAAAATGTACCTGGATTACCTATAATACATTTTAATCGTACTGGAGTATTAGTTTTATCACCTCCATCAACAGCAACAATACGTGAAAAGAATAAAAATGAAGAATCAAAGAGAATTGAAGGTATAAAAGAAATGCAAGGTGTTATAGATGGTGAAAATGTTGTTGGATCTAATAATGCTAGTTTGGGACAACCATATCAACAAGCAGGAGCAGGAGTAGGAAGGAAAAAAGTCAAAGGTGTTAATCCATTAAGTGTAAAGAAGAAGAAGGTTCCTCAACCCCAACAACAACAACAACCACCTAAGAAAAAAGAACAAAATGTTGATTTAGGTAAAAAGAGAAGAAGAGATGATGATGATGAAGATAATGCTCAAAATGGTGATAATGGTTCGGATAACGAAGATGATAAAAGTAATAATGATGATACACTAGATGATGGTTCAGGAAAGAAGAAGAGGAGAAGAAGGAAGAAGAAATCTGCTGTAGCTGACGCTATAGCTGAACTGAATGCTACTAATGAAGTAGGAGGAGGAAGCGGTAGTAACGAAGAGTAGATATCGTTTCTGCCAAAAGATGTTCTCTTCATAATCTTTATGTATATCGTATCTTCTTCTTTTGTTTTTGCATGTATAATTAGTCCTCATTTTTACGCACTGTAAAACCCACTGATACCATGCAATATAGCTATGAATGAGATATATATACGAGCAAGTTGTCAATCTACTCTTACATGTTCGCTGGACTGAAATTTTGATTCCCGTTTAAGACGTTCGCTTAATTATGGCATAAATATCAATAAAAATCTCGCTTATCTCCTTTTGTTGATAAATTTCGAATTTCCCATTTAACGGTAAGGCTTAATTTCCCATTTTACAGATAATGATTTCCCATTTTGCATCATCCACAAGAATAAGGTATCATTTCCCATTTTAATTGAGGATTCCCACTTTCAATGGAGAAACGGAATAGAGTGGTTATGGGATACTGGTAATCCGAACTACCCCAATGTGCCCCCACCCCATCGTACAAGATTATTACTCCACGGCTAGAGACATCTTTGATCCGATTTTATCGATAAATTTGAGGGTAACCCCGTTTACGCTTGATCAATACTATCATCAATTCACAAGACACTGACAAAGCTGACTTTGTTATTCCAAAAAAAAAAAAAGAGAAGGACAAACTTAGTTATTTGGTTTCTTTGATTTCTGCCATAAAGTTTGAGCTAGTATAACGTTCTCAGCACGTAAACAATATAGATATTTACCAAAGAACAAAGAAATAGAATACATCAACCTACTTCTTCTTGAGAATCAATAGAAACATTCGTATAAGGATATTCAAAGTCTGAATCATAGAAATCAATTCAAGCCAATTAACTCCATTTCAAAAATGTCGATAAGCCCAAAACTCGACTCCTCAAGGAGATTGATATGTTGTATTGGTACTGGAGGGACTATAGCTTCTGAACCCACGGCGGGTGGGTTAGCACCTGTAAGTTCAGCTTTCAAATAAAGCATCATTGTTTTTGCATCAAGTAGTTTGTTTTGTTACAGTTATCTCAACAACAATCCTGCGACCGAATACCATCCCTACTTGTTCGACTAATTAATTTGTTTTCCACATCATACAGACTAGACAAGATACATTCTTCCGAAGAATTAGATCACATCCATCCTTAACTTCACCAGCACATTTCGACTCTTCATCTGTATCATTCTCTTCACCTGTACATACGACTGAAGTCAATAATCAAAATATTAGATATCCAAGATTGATTACACCTGAATTAGATGATCAAGGTACTTCTGTTGAATATGAGATATTGGATTTGAATAGACATTTAGATAGTAGTGAGATGACACCTAGTGGTGAGGTTCGCTTTCTCTTTTCATTTTCTTCCCCCTGTTCTGTTCTTCTCTTCAAGTGATAATAGTGTTTGCGCAAAGACTGATATTTCTGTTTTGATGTTCGATAATAGAATGGAATATTATAGCTTCTTTAGTACATGAGAATTGGGATAATTACGATGGATTTATCATTTTATCAGGTACTGATACTTTAGTAAGTTATACTAATGCAACTACCTCTTAATCACCTTGGACATAGTCTTCTGACAAAGTATTCTTTAGGCATATACAGCAGCTATTCTATCATATTTATTCCTTCAAGCAGGTAAACCAATCATAGTAACAGGTGCACAAATTCCATTATCTAGACCTAGATCAGATGGTTGGACAAATATTTTAGATTCTCTTTTCGTAACTGGTACTTTAGATTATGCCGGTGTTGGAATTGTCTTCAATCATCAATTGTTAAGTGGTACTAGGTGAGTGTTTGATTTACAATCATACCCGCCATTACGTATGACTTGACCTGACCTAATGATATTCTTTCCTTGTAGAGCTACAAAAAGTAGTCCAAATCTATTTGGGGCATTCACTACACCTTGTGTACCACCTTTAATCAACTTTAACGTTAAGATCAGTAAGTTTCAAGATCCCCCTCGAATTCGATATAATAGCTAATATATACTATTAAAACACAGCTTATGATAAATCCATAAAACTTTCACCTAGATCCACAAATCCACCACCACCATTAATTAAATTACTCACACAATCAACTGTACTCTCGATACATATTTATCCAGGTATGACAGGATCAATATTAGAATCACAAATTAACACGGTACCAAACTGTAAAGCTGTTGTTATTTCTGCTTATGGTTCAGGTAACTTACCTATAAATGAAGAATCAGGAGTTTTACAATCATTGAAAAGAATGGTACAAAAAGAAATCTTAGTTGTGGTTATTAGTCAATGTGGGATTCCTAATGTTTATCCTTTGTATACTCAAGGTAGAACGTTACTTA
This sequence comes from Kwoniella dendrophila CBS 6074, assembly GCF_036810415.1. NCBI lineage: Eukaryota > Fungi > Basidiomycota > Tremellomycetes > Tremellales > Cryptococcaceae > Kwoniella > Kwoniella dendrophila. The sequence goes on from NC_089485.1 coordinate 1,479,707, forward strand.
GTATCGGTGAGTAAAACTCTCATGTACCCATACCACTTGATAGTATCGACAAGTCGCTGCGAGACCTTCAATTCAACATAGCAGGACAATAGCGAACAGAGGATGAGATTCAGAGCGGAACGGAAGAGAAATACGGGCTCGAGAGCTGGTTCAAGCTGACTAATCAAACGGGAATATCTTTAGGTGTACTACCAGGTTACGACTTAATGCACGAAGCAGCATTTGCTAAACTCATATGGCTAGTATCAAGACCTGAATTAACCTTCAAACAGAGACAAGAGTTATTCGAAACCCCTATCGCTGGAGAAATGTCAATTTAGATCAAGAGTAACAATATTACAATACGGTGTGGGATACAGTATGTTGAATAACAATGCCCTTCACGAATGGACGATAAATACTCAAACTACAGATTCAAATATGCATACGTAGACCGGACTATGAAATGGAAACCTTAGACTTTAAACTTCGTTATTCCTCCTCAGATTCTTGATTATTCCCATTTTCATCCTCCCAATAATCATATAAAGCACTTTGAGCATAAGATTCTATCAGAGCAAACCGATCATCTATAGGTGAAATTTGATTTCTAACTGCTGTAGCTACATCGATCCTATCCCTCTCATCGCTACCCCCTGCTACACCTATATTATGTTCTAACCATTCATCTACATCTTTAAACTCATTAGTAGATTGATTGGGATCAGTTGGATACAATCTTAATACTGAGCTTTCATCAATAGATCTACCAGTATGTTCTGGAGTAAGATCAATCCTGATAACCTCTCTTTCATCTTCACCTCGAACAGTATAATGTGGTTCTTCTCTTGGAATTCTGCTTCTTTCCCTTTCTTGCCTATCAATACTGGAAGTATTGTCCATCAGAGGTGGAAACTCGGATAATGCTGTCCCTCTTTGGTCCAAATTGTTAACACTAGGAAACCTAACTGGACCTCCATTTCCATTGCTATCAGGATTTCTAGTCCTAGTATTGCCAATGCTAGGAGATGCCGTAGCTAGGACATTTGCAGAGGAAGGTGCAGTATCAAACGGGTAATCCATGAAAATATCTTCAGTAGTACTTCTCTGGGTAAGAGTTTGGGCAGATGCCCATCTTCTATTCCAGACTATTTGATCATTCATCAATGTCCCTTCTGGCAATTGATTGGCTGGTGGTAATTCTGGGTGAGGATTCATGATAAGATAGACGGCTGTAATGTAATCTGTCACTCTATATGATTATCTATTGTATACAATACTTTATTGAACAGGAATTGTCAAAAATAGACGGTTTTCTTTTTTTTGGCAAAAAGCACATCTATTCCTCTTAACTTATACTGGATTCTGGTCACTGTCAATATTACACAATATCTGTACCACATTTTACTGAAGAAGGCGAAGTCGCTTTACGGAGTTACAAATATAATTACTTCGTTTATTAAAAACGCTGGATGAAGACATAAAACACAATTTTTACTTCTACCTTTTCGCTTATGAGTACAGTCATACAGTACAGACCGAGCGGACTATATAAGGCGTACATTCGATGGCAGTAAAGACAATGGAGCAAAGTTGCGAGAGACGCTAACTATGGATTCGCGAAGTAGTTGTGTTGAAAAGATCTTTGGAAGATCCAAAAGGAATGGCGAGAAGGAAAGGTCTAATTGTGTGAAGTTCAACATCATTTGGAGTAAATCCGTAAATTCACACTGTACTTCTCTCGGCTTCCGCTAGTTCACGAAGTCATACAAGCGAATAAAAGGAGAATTTATCAAGACATCTTCTAGCGGAGTGCTGTTCAGTATACAATACAGTATCGCTCTCATAGAAATGTGTGGCAGTATCTTTTATTGCTGAAGGCAAGAAACAGCTTCAATACAAGAGTGGCGATACTGTACTGTCTGTGGGTTTCATTTTCAACGAAGACTCAAGTCCTTTGTTACAGCAGTTCCTGAGGGAAGCAGCTGAATCAGGACCAGACCACCTTTATTTTATTCATTGGCAATCAAATGCAGTAACATTCTGATGAGTGTCCATGGACAGATTAAGAACGGTAGCGTTACGGATCAAAGGAAATTTAAGTTTTAGGTGAGGTAATGTACTGGATGTATACTGTATATACCTGTATTCAAGCGCATATTGCATGATAATACATAGGTGCTGCACGTCCTATATAAATCACTCATCTTCACCTTCTTTATCCTCAAAATAACATAACAAAGCCATCTTAGCTTCTTGGACTACGAAATTAAAGTTTTCGGAAGTAGGAGAGATTTGACTTCTAATAGCTGTATTCAAATCAACTGTTCTTCGTGATCTTGATGTACTACTCATATTACTGCTTTCTGAACCTACTCTTGACAAATTGTCATCAAGCCAAATTTGTCTATTTCTCGTAGTTCTATTGGAAGATGCAGGAGGAATAGTGGGATATAGCTGTAATTGCGAAGGTTCTTCTCTACCTGTATGTTCAGGTAAGAAATCAATTATCAATACGTCATTCCCATTTTCTGTAGTATCTATTTCAAAAGTTACTGGACCTCTTTGTCCCCTTCTACTTGAAGCATGAGAATCTTCTTCATTATTATTTATAGTATACATACTTGTTCTTCTTGAGCCTGAACTGGAATTGGTATTGGTATTTCTGCCTCTACCTAAATCACCAAGTTGTTGTTGAGTAAATATCGATCTGATACCAGGTAAAGTCATCTCAACACTAAGATTATCGTTATTTTGAACAAAGTTTCTCTGGGTAATTATTGGTGAAGCGATAGTCAATCTTGTTTCGTATGATGGTGCAGCATCGACTTCTATTGATCCGTTGTATGGTACCCATCTACTATCAAGGAAAATTTCTCCGTTCAAAATTGATCCTTGAGGATATGTTCGTTTTGTATTGGAAAAATTCATATTCCGTTATTTGGTTTATTATCGTAAAGTTGTGTATACAGTCTGTATTGTATGAGCAGCGTTTGAATATGATAAAAAAGTTGACCGAATATCTTTAGTTGAGCCGGTATTTATAGTTTCAAACAGATTGCGTTTTCGAGCCAGTAGTGCTCCTTATCTATCATATTCTACCAGATTCAAACTCCCCATGTTCGAATTATGCTTTATGGAGAAGCGAGGCTGTCAAACATACTCGTATGATTGCTAGCAAGCACAAGCTGACTGTTGACTCGTACTGCATGATAAGAAAATATGGATGATCGGATTTGCTGAGACTGAATGATGTGTAACTTACTACACTAAAAATATGAGTATAGTACATTCATAAACGAAGACTATATGTCTTCTTGCCTTCTTGCCTTCTTCAATATAATATCACGGCGTTACTGTGAATACAGATACAAATGAAAATGTGTTGAAAATTCAATTCAGCAAAGGTCGCACATAGAAGACCAACCTAAATTACGATTTTAACGCTTTTGCTAATACTGCTACAATGATACTGCACATCCTTTGTATGGTGTGGAAGGCTATCTGTCATACTTCCACCTTTAGAGATCTCGTCAGCTTACTCTATCACTCCCGTCAGCCAACTCGCATCCTCTTATTCGCATCCGTATCTCGATCCCGTCCTTCCCGTACATCATAAGGTTCGTACTCTTCGTAGGAATGATCATCCGAACTATCGGAAGGATGTTCCGACTTAATCGAATAGTAAAGTATTATATCTTTAACATAGCTTCTGTACAAATAGAATAAGATATAAATAGTAGTAGATAGACTTAAATGTACATCTCGTGAACTACACTTCGCACTCGCCACCCGTCTTATTCAGAGGGCATCGCATATCGTACTCGCACTACTCGTCCCATCACACTATCATAGGCAACAACAAACACAAGGATCTGAAATATACAGTATAGAGTAATACATTCATGAAAGACTTGCATTTATATTTTCCTAGTACAGTACTTTACTTATTTCTGTACATCATGTAAGTATGTCACAGACGGGTGTGGCATTTTTACAGAGTACAACATGATCATTATTCCGTATTTTCTTCTGATTTGGAATTGATATACTCCCAAAATCTTCTCAAACTCCTTTCTACCACTTCTCTAGATTGATCATTATCGCTGAAGTTATCTTGAGCATTTCCGTACAGCGAGTCGTCTACACGACCTAGACGTACTTCCTTGGTCACATCATTAATCCAATCTTCTTCATTTTCCTTTTTGGGATCAATGACAGAGAAGTTTATCAGTGATCTAATCTGAGTGCCTTGAGATATGGTGGGTATACCAATATTTAAGGATACTTCGTATTCCCCTTCAGTGATTTGACTAGGAGCGAAATAGATCCGATTATCAAGATGTGTATTATCACCGCCAGATGAAGGTAAATATAAAGTTTTAAATCTTCTTCTGGTATGATGTTTGGGACTATCTGGTGAGATTGGTGAAGGATCGATCTTGATACTTCCTCTTGTTGACCATGGTGTATAAGCCTCGTTAGAGGATTCGTTGGTATATTTAGAGATATTGATTGAAATTGAAAGTGGCATTTTGAGATGGACTGCTGTCGTGGTTGGATTGTGAGTTCCACAATAATGACTTGTATATCTTCGATTCGATGCAAGAGAGGAAGATGATGTTATAAGCTGGATAACATAACTCCTGAGGCTTTATAGTACTGTAATATGCGTCTAGTACCATCCAGAACCATCATTCAGAGGCTACGATACTGCTTGGCACGAGTCCATGCCGGCTTCTTCAAAGTTCTTGAAAAGTCAAGAGTTGAGTAAGTTATATGTACCGGAAGTCAACGTCTGGAAGGATCTCGAAGACTGGGTTCTCACAGTACATTAACTGCAAGTAGCACCGAAAGTCATTCTTCCTCTCCCGCAACAATGATACTCTGCACCAGGTATAGGGCTGCCTCGCTTATCAGAAAGGTATAACAGCCGCATTGAAGTCGGTCCAACTGGCGGCTGAAACATTACATTGAAATCTTGCGAGACAGCGGCATGACCAGTGCGGAATGTCTTCAATCTTGTCAAACAGCTGATAATGTAAAACCTTTCGCTGCTGAATATGATTGTACTACGTTCTACTACATCCAGCATTCTGGGAGGGCATTACTGTATATCACCTAAAAGATCGAAGTCCATGACAATTGGAGTGGAAACTCTCAGTTCTTGGAGGACTTTGCTTTCCTTCCAAACAGAAGCAGATGATGAAGTATGATAGCATGAATTCTGCTAATCGAAGAGGGCTGTTCTCATTGGTTTTTTGTCTTTCATTTTTTTCTTTCTGCCAAGACAGAAGCGGAATTGCATTGGTGGTAATTGCGATACGGGATAGAGCTGACTCATGTTCCGGAGTGAAGCTGTTGAAAAACAGCTGCCTTCGACGCGCATTGGAAATGATAATTGTAAAGTGATTTCGTTAAAGATTTCCTGCAGAATTACAGAATCCGTTGCAATCTATACAAAGACTCTCGTTATATCAAGTCACTTCGTCATCAAAGATCACCAATGGTATTGAACGAGAGATGAGGAACGTCTTCGCCTTGCCTTCTAAGTTTCTGAGTCCTTGCGAGAATTGCCCACCCCGTCTCCCGTCTTCATCGGAAAGAAGTCGAGGCTGTCGACACTTCGCAATAAAGTGATGTAAAGTATCGCCTTAACAACGAAGTATCATGAATCCTAACAAGTATGACAAGTAGTCTTCGGGTCACGTAAGGAGTTCAAGCACGTCAGAATCCTTGATCGAAGGTTGGTATCCTTTCATAGCATGATATGCACAAAAGATGGTTTTCCACCATAGGGGTTTAGAGCAGGTGTGGCGATATATTCTTAATACATAGTATAAAGTATAAAACGGGTATCAGACTGAATGATTAATCTAATGATTCGCCCTCCCACTTTACATCCAAATCATAGTACCTTCATTAATCAGTATTCGTACATCCCTTTATCACATAAATCATTACACTATTATTCGCCACAACAATGAATAATCTCTTTCAAAAAGTTGTTTCCACTTTTACTGGCTCCACCACAGGTGAAAACCAAAGTAAAGCTACAGAAATCGAGTGTAACTCTCGAATAACTTATCACAAAATAGATCCAAATTCAACATTTCAACATTATCTGAATGAACTTGACCAAAATGTACCACCTACTAGTAGAGACGATAGAGGTATATCCAGATCACACGTATATACTGATAACCTTATAAGTGTAAACAGAATAGATAGAGATGGACAGATCAATATTGGTATGCCTTATTCAGTCCAGACTGATTCTATGAAGGAATCTACTCAAAATTCAATTTACGTTTCTTCTTATCCTGATTCTGATGGAAACCATCGATCCAAGGAAGAAAGTATCGATAATATGATGAAGACTGGGATTTTCCAATTCGAACATGATAGTATCACAGTTGAGAATGGAGCTGTTAAAGATCAAATCAGAGCCAAGTTCCTAGAGATAGCATTAGATGAAGGGCTTGTTAACGAGTTCGCCGATAATGTTAGATCTAGACTAAATTCGTCTTATAGCCCAGTTGTGGTGAGGAACAACGTGATGTATAGTAGGGAATGATATGTATCGTAATTATACTGTTGTATGGAGATACTATAGCTATTGACGTCCATTGAAGACAGAACGGCTTCGCTAGAATACAGGATGATGCAGAAGGGTATGCATGAAAACCTTATATACAACCATGATTTGGGTATGCTGGATATATGAACAAACGTTACAGTGATGTTTGACGTCGGACCACTGAAAAGGGAATACATGATCGCCTCAACATTTTCTCGAAATCTCCTACTACATGATTCACAACTTGACGAAAATGCATGTATCTCGCTTAATTTGTGTCTTCCCAACCACTGCATAAATAAATAGACAGTCAGTTGTTTTTCTGACAAGAATTGAAAAAAGTAAAATCAGAAAAACATACCCAGATTTCAGAACGTAAGTGGCTTCTCCTTCAGGCATATCAGGGGAATCATTGAGTTTAGCGATTCGCTCATCCCCTCTACCTTTTCTTAATTGGATTCGCACGGCGGAACTACATTGTTGCTCAGTTATGTTAATCTTCTTGGTGTACGGTGTACCTTGACTTACGCATGAGCAAGGATATGACCTAGAAGTGGGAACAGATCAGCTCATCAAAGCTTTGTTTAGAAGGAAAATATTCACCTCCAACAGGTTTAGCGGAAGCAGCTGCGGCAAACCTAATGGAAATCAGTTAGCCTCAGGACGTACCATTGCGGGTCGACTTGGACTTACATCGCAGCAGCCTAAGTTGTGTTACAATAAGCATATGTTCCGTTCAACACTCAGTACAGCCAGACTTACACCAGGATCAGCTTGAACTTGATTTGTTAAAACGACAGCAACGTTGAATTCTTCTGCGAGTTTTTGGAGTCGAGCAAGGAATTGATTCAATTTCTAATGACAAAGCAGTGAGCTAGACTCATGGTCGATTTATTCGAGTAAGCTCACCTGTTGTCTTTCTGATAATTCTCCTCGACCAGAATAATCTTGACCTAAATGCATAGGATTCCAGTTAGTTGCATAGTCGTGGCAGAAGTAAAACATCCTTACGAAAAAGATTCATTATACTGTCCACGATGATAAGCTTGTATGTTCGATCTTCTACGAATCTTTTTATATGACGTCAGCATGACAATCGCTTTCTGACCTGTTTGAAGGCTTACCTAACGGCTAATTCTACAAGGAGATCACATTGTTGCTCTGAACTCCAAGCTCTTGCACAAAGCACATTGTCGAGTGCCATAGAAGCATCGACCCCGAATCGATCTGCTACAGCTTTGACACGATCTGGCCGGAAGGTGCCTCTGTGTTGCAAGAGAAGTTCTTTTAGCGTTGAGTCCCAATCTTCTTATACGTGAATGACCTATGCCACTCACTCAGTATCAATGTAAGCTACTTTGCCGCTTGCACCACCGGTCTCGATGGGAAGTTGAGTGGAGACACAAAGAGTGTGACAGAGTTGCGTCTTGTGAAGTTCACCACGATGACTATTAGCTGGATATGTGGTTCGTACATCAAGGAAATACCGGGACTCACTTTACCAGTTCTATATTCCCCAAATACTTCAGTGATACATTGAGTTGAAATACCACCGCCAAGCATAGCATCAACGCTTTTTGAGCCAGTAGTGATGTAAATAACATCTTGTCTTCGATCGGCAATTTCTGTTCCGGTGAGGAAAGGTGGAGGCTAGGAGTAAATAAGGAAAGCAACAAAATTAGCGGTTTTGAAGGATGTACTTCATGTGCTGATGTATTTTTGGGACGACTTAAACTTACCAACATTTTCGCGGTAACTTCCTGTAAGAGCAAGAGATTCATTAGTGATCATCTAGTTAACACGAGAGTGGCTATACAAGATCAGCTCACCTTCAGTTTCTCAACTTTGGCCTAGGTTTCGGGAATAAGCTGTATTCAAAACATGCAGTTTTCAGACAGCTTACCTCAGAAAGACCCTGCGTATTTTGATATAAGCATGAAAAAGGTGCACATGATCAATAGAGTGACTCACTTTGATTTTGAGTAGATGTCTTCGTGTGGTTTGAGCTACACCAAGCACAGTAACGATACCAGCTGCTTTCAGCTTAACGATGTCTTGTACATTGATACCCTAAACGGAAGAAAGGTTAGTTCTCAGAAGCAGCGGGAAGGAAAGAGAAACTGTCTGGAAGCAGCTGAGTGGAGAGAAAGACATTCATGTAAGGGCGGTAGGAGATAACTTAGAAAGAACTCACATGGTTTTGAAGCTCGTCCACGGACTGAGAGATGGGATAAATCAGCTAAGATGACGTTCGAATACCTATCAGACCTACTTCAAAAGTTGTGATTTCCTTTGAGAAGAAACGTAAATGTCAGCAAAATTACAGTGGACGAAGAGGACAGGTACTGGAATATGAACATACATCACCGTTGTCAGACATAATGAGGAAAGTAGCTTGACTAGGAGGTAGACAGAGAGGTAGAGAATGAGATACAAGTCACGAAATGATATCTTTTGACAGATATAGATAAATTCCAGTAAGAAGAGACAAAAGGAAGAGAACCGAAGAAGGAAAGGAAGATGATCAAGTCTTATACATGCTTGTTATACGCACAGATACAGTAGTTGACGCGATTTAATCCATTCTCAATAACACTTTCAAAAGTGATCAACCTCCACCTTGACTTTTGATTATCTAGACCCTGAATATTCAATATACATCAACTGACAGTAACTTACATACTCCCTCCCTTTTGTAGGGTAAGAGTAGACTAGTATAGGGAATAATCGGACAAGTCCACCCAACCAAAAAAAGAGATTTACAATTCACTGTGTCTTATTTCGGGTTTACCTGACTCGCACCTTCAAAAAAAACAATCATACGAGGTTGTCTTTCATTTGGAAATTTGTTATCTTCCAGCTATAAGCGCGCATCGATAACAAGATAATAAAATCAAAATAATAACTTTTTATTAGATATCCTCTTCTTCTCGTATCTTCTCGTTCGTTTATCGATATTTACTGATAAATAGAGGTACAGAAGTATACAAAAGATGGTTATCTTATCAACATCATCATCAACAGCAAGGACGCGTATTTGTTCTATACAAAGAACAATCAAAAGAGGTTTAGCTACACCTTCAACTTTACCTATAAAAGATTGTACTTCTATCACACCACCTTATCAAAGGTTACTTAAGACTTTAGATAATGTTAGAGATGTTTTACCTAAAGGTACCAAGTTGACTTTAGCTGAAAAGATCTTGTATTCCCATTTAAGGAATCCAGAAGAATCCTTAGGAGGAGCAACTAAAATTAGAGGTGAAAAATATTTGAAGTTGAGACCCGACAGGGTGGCAATGCAGGTGAGTCAACTTTAATCACTTTTTTTTGATTCCTTAATTTAAAAGAGAACGTGAACAGTAAATGAGAATTGTTGGACATTGTCCAGCATGATATGCATATATATATATATATAAGGTGGAATATACTAACGACATTTCCCTCTCTTATAGGATGCTTCTGCTCAAATGGCTTTACTTCAATTTATGACATGTAAATTACCTTCATGTGCTGTACCAGCTTCAATACATTGTGATCATTTAATTCAAGCACAAACTGGTGCAACGGAAGATTTAAGTAGATCAATAGAAGCAAATAAAGAAGTATTTGATTTCTTACAATCTGCTGCTAAAAAATATGGTATTGAATTTTGGAAACCTGGATCAGGTATTATTCATCAAATTGTTTTAGAAAATTATGCTGCACCTGGATTATTGATGTTAGGTACAGATTCACATACACCAAATGCAGGTGGTTTAGGAATGTTAGCTATTGGTGTTGGTGGTGCAGATGCTGTTGATGCTTTAACTGATACTCCATGGGAATTAAAAGCTCCTTTAGTAACTGGTGTTAAATTAACCGGTCAATTACAAGGCTGGGCAACTCCAAAAGATTTAATCTTACATTTAGCTGGTAAATTAACTGTAAGAGTAAGTCGAACAATTCTTTCTACCGAAATTGCAGCCAAGAGCTTCACTGATTGTTGTTCTATCTTCCTTTCATCTTTCAGGGTGGTACAGGTAGAATAATAGAATATTTCGGTCCAGGTGTACCTGCTCAATCATGTACTGGTTTAGCCACCATAGCCAATATGGGTGCTGAAGTCGGTGCAACAACTTCAACTTTCCCTTACTCCGACAATATGAGACAATACTTGCATGCTACAGGTAGAGGCCCAGTCGCTCAAGCTGCAGATGATGCTGCTAAACAAGGTTTCTTGAGTGCAGATGAAGGAGCTGAGTATGATGAAGTTATCGAAATCGTGAGTTCAGCTAGGTGTATGCCAGTACAGAACCTGACTTAAACCGCAAACACGTTTTGCAGAACCTCTCCGAACTTGAACCTCACTTGAACGGGCCTTTCACACCAGATCTTGCCACTCCCTTATCATCATTCTCATCTTTCCTCAACTCCAACCAATACCCCACAACTCTGTCTTCAGCATTGATCGGATCATGTACAAATTCATCATATGAAGACATGTCAAGAGTAGCATCTATAGCAGAACAAGCTAAAGCTGCTGGTCTTAAATCTAAAGTACCTTTCCTTGTTACACCTGGATCAGAATTGATTAGAGCTACAGTGGAGAAAGATGGGTTACAAGATACTTTGGAAAGTGTCGGTGCTACTGTCTTGGCTAATGCTTGTGGTCCATGTATCGGTCAATGGAAGAGAGATGAACACAAAGGTGAAGACAATGGTGAGTTGAATTGCTTAACCAGTTTGATGTTGCATACACTGACAATATTTCGTAGCTATCTTAACCTCATTCAACCGAAACTTCAAAGCTAGAAATGATGGCAACTTAAAAACCATGAACTTCCTCGCTTCTCCTGAGATAGTGACTGCTGTAAGTCCGGGTTTTCCTGGTACAATGTGTCGTCACTGACGGTTCTTATCGCTTCGCACAGATGGCTTTCTCTGGTGATCTCAACTTTAACCCTACAACCGATTCTATACCTACACCTAATGGACCATTCAAATTCACTCCACCATCTGGAGATAGACTACCACCCACAGGATATTCAGCTGGTGATTTATCTTATGCACCTTCACCTTCACCATCACCTGAACCATCTACTGAAATCGCTATATCACCTTCATCAACTAGATTAGAAATTTTGGAACCATTCGGTACAAATTTCAGTGGTAATGGTGAATTACCTAAAATGACATGTTTGATGAGAGTTAAAGGTAAATGTACAACAGATCATATATCAGCTGCAGGTGCATGGTTAAAATATAAAGGTCATTTAAGTAATATTTCAGAAAATACTCTAATGACTGCTGTAAATGATGAAAGTGATAAAATAAATAAAGCTATAGATATAAATGGTGAAGAAGATACTATACCAAAAACAATGCAAAAATACAAAGCTAGAAATGAACCTTGGATGTTGGTTGTCGACGATAATTGTGAGTTAGCGTCAAAATATATGTCCTCTCTAACGTGAAATATTTGACTGATTGGGTTGATATTTTTGGTTGATCATAGATGGTGAAGGTTCAGCAAGAGAACATGCAGCATTACAACCAAGATTCTATGGAGGAGCAATGATAGTTGCAAGATCATTTGCAAGAATTCATGAAACAAATCTAAAGAAACAAGGTATATTACCATTATGGTTTGTCGATAAATCAGATTATTCAAAGATCTCAGCACATGATAAAGTCTCAACAATAGGTTTAGATAAAATTATGAATAATACCTCATCATCAGATATCTTGAAATTAAGAGTTGAAAGACCATCTGGTGAAATCGAAGAAATTCCAGTTAGACATACTCTAAGTAAAGATCAAATTGAATGGTTAAGATATGGTAGCGCGCTTAATTATATTGGTGCTAAAGCTAGAGAAGCTGGTAAAGCTTAGACCAGTATCAGCACATTACTTGTCAATCGGATGTTACCATGATACATTATACAATTGGAATGGGGAGGGTCGTTTTTGTTTGTACATTTATAGGTGTTCCATCATGCATATTGCATATTGCATATCTTCCGAACAACTTAAATAGTCGCGTTGACAAGCATCCTTTTGATACAAGAGGTTGCGATCAAAAGATACATGTCATGTAGATTATAGTCGTAATGAATCAATGGGAAAATCAAGCAATCTATATAAGTAATATTATTACAACGAAGAGATGAAAGTAGTGTAATGTTTAATTATCAAAAGTCTAAAAAATAACCTTAGCATATGAAAACACGGGGAAAAAAGGTCGAGAGAGAGTCTCATTGTTTCTAAGTCAATGATAAATCAACTAAAATAGTAATTATACCTAAAACAATTTCTATACCAATTAAAATAATAACTATACCTTCTAATCTTTCACCATGTGAAGAATTGACTGATTCTTTTAAAAGTTTTAACATATCTTGTAAAACATCTACACGAGCATTTAAAAGATCAACTCTTTGACCAATTTCTAAATATGATCTTGCGGCAGAATATAAAGGTTCTAAATCTGGGAAAGTCCAAAAAAATTCAGGTGAATCTAATATTGAACCAACTAAATTTATATTTATACGTAAAATAAATAAATTTCCAATTTGTTTCATAATTTCACTTCTTGGTAAACCTATTTTACCAGTTTCACTCAAAGATTTTGGTATATCTTTAGTTTGTTCTATAGTTGATGTAATTAATTCTTCAAATAAAGAAATTTTAACTGATTGTGATAATGCATGTGATAATGATAATTTTGTCATATATGATGATCCTTTTCTTAAAGTTATAACGTCGTTGTAAATTCTGTATATATTTAGGGAAAAAAAAAAAAAAGAGATTTGAATTATTGATTGATTAGTAAATAATCTTATAGGCTAGATGTAACGATTTAAATTTTCGTTCGTGTTTACCTTTACTCACCTTGAATAATCTGCATAATAAAAATTTAAATCTTCCATTTCAACATCTTCTGTTGATAATCTTTCAATTTCAAATTTTTTAATTGAATGTAAAAATTTCTTTTCTTCTTTTTCAGTCATACCCCAAATTACTACTGTACCATATTCAAATAAAAAAACATCAGGTACCCATTCTTCTTCTTCAAAATCATCATCATCATCTCTTTCACTATCATTATCATAGTTGCTATAACCTCCTCCTTCATCTTTATTATTGGTTGTTATCGTTGATGATGATTTTCTTTTATTATGTTGACCATTATTATTATCATTATTATTAATATTATCATTATTGTTGTTATTGTTAGATTTGGATGAATTCGATCTTGATGCTCCAGGTCTTTTTGTAAATCCTGTACGTCTCTTAACTTCCCCAGAACCAGAATTTTGTCTTGAAGGTGATGATGATCTTTTACTTGAATTATTGGTATTAGGTGTATTAGAATAACTATCACCTAAATTCAATAAATCACCTTCAGGTATATTATTATTACTATTTAAAATAGGTTTTAAATGTGGTGATCTAAAATTTGATGATGATGAACTAGGTGGAGGTAAATATGGTGTATGTAAACATTCTGTATCAAATATACGTGGATGTGTTCTATATGATGTTGGTCTAGCTGATAAATATGCCTGCATAGCTGGTAAATTGTATGTTCTATCAAATAGGAATTTCACATATCTTGGTCAGCTTAATACAATAATAACAAATGCGTCAGAGCTGAGGGAGGGAGGCAAGCCAGACTCACGCTGCAGTACAATAAGCAGTAACTCTAGGTAATTTTGCTTTTTCACTTTTCGTTAATCTTTGTGCATCCCTTCTTGCTGTACCTTTTGGAATCTGTGAGAGTGGTGTATAAAACTGTTTATCATGCATTAGAATCATTTGTAAGCAGAATGTTGATAAGCTATACCTGAAATGTAGCGATCACAATATTAATAGCTCACCTCTACACCTTCTCCTTCATCGTTATTCAATAAACCCCTCTCATTGTCTTCATCCTCTTCTTCTTCTGGAATCGTTGGCGTCTCAGGTTGAGTTGGTAGAACCTTGAGCTCTATCCAGACAAAGAATATAGATTCGGTCAAAAGATATCATCATAGCATTTCTGTATATGCCACTCACTCGTTCCAAGCTTCGATGTTCTATTTAAACCATGAATAAGTAATTGTGATTTAGCTTTCAAAGTCATCACGTTCAAATAATGATGATTGAAAACTCACCTCATCGGTTGCCTTTGCTCCCTTCTTGCAGGTTGTGGAACCTGTGCATACGGTAACGGAAGTGTATTTGGTCCTTTTGGCGGCATATTGGTGATCCTGCTGTCCTACTCAGATCTCTTGTGATTAAAAGCTGAGACTAGAAATGTTGTATCTATTCCAAGGTGAATTCAAGGATGGGCATGTTGTTGATAAAGGTAAATTAATCTGCATTTATATTCAATCATTTTTATGCTTCTAGTTGTCACTCCGTTCTGATGACATCTCAGACCCTGACATTACAATCACATCATATACTTTCCTAATCCAATTAGACTTTTCATTGCAAGCTGATTTAGAAGGACTACAAAAAATAGTAATCACCTTAAAAAGCATGGTAATCACGTGCTTTGAGAGAAATCACCGAAAATCGCTTTTTCTCTTACAAGGTGTTGAACAATTTCAATTCAGATCTCGTCTTTTTCATGTTGTATCTTCTTGATATCCAACTCCTTAGGATTTATTTGTCATTGTTTTGCTCTACTTGTTGTTTTATCTTTTTCACATATCGGGAGGATGAATAAAAGAGGTCCTACGGGACTACCAACTAAACCTTACATGCAAAATACCGGACCTGGTCCTGCTCCTCCTCTTCCATCTGGACCACCTCCTGTTCAAATGCAACAACAACAACAGTATCAACAACAACAACAAGGTCAAGTCGTAGATCAAGCTGCGCATGCTGCTGCTTGGGCTGCATACTATCAGGTAAGCTATTCTATACTGTCCGAATCGAATTCTATTGTTGACGGGATTGTTTAGGCTCAAGGGATAAATCCCGCTGCAAGTTATTCAGCTTCACCTCAGCCTGCTCCTGTAGTAGCTGCACCTGGTACAGCTGCTAATCCATATGCCAACTATGGTTATGGAGCAGGAGCTACACATGGTACTGCATATCAACCACCAGGATCCGGTCAACAAGGTGCAGCTGGACCAAGTCAACCTTTTCGACCTGCGCCTAATACTCAAGCTTACGCGACTGCAACTACTCAACCTTCTTTGGGATATGGAGGACAACAACAACCTCAATATGGTCAGCAACCTCAAGCAGTATATAGTCCAAATCCTGTAGCAGCTGGATATTCTACTCCTCAACCTCAACCTCCCGTACACGGTCAAGGTAGACCACCATATCAACAACAACAACAAGGTGGATATGGTTGGGGTGGCCCTCAACAGAATGCTCCGGTCGCAGCTGGTGGACAAGGATATAGACCACCACCACCACAACAACCTCAACAACAAGTTGGTGCAGCATATCCACAACAAGCTGGACCATTTTATCCACAAGCTCAGCAAATTCAACAGCAACAAATGCCACCTCAGGCTTCAACCCAGCAACCATTTGTAGGAGGTGGTAATCAACCTTACAGACCACCAGCTCAACATTCACCTTATCGACCACCTGGTGTAGGGGGAGGTGGTGTGAACCAACATAGACCAGCTAGACCACCACCAATTGCTACCCCTTTACATTTTGGTACGGGAGGACATCCACCAGCTAAAAGACCAAGATTTGATGGACCTGGATCAGGGGGAATGAATAATAACGTTAGACCACCTAATGGACCTATGCAAAATTCAATCAATAGACCTCCATCTGCACCTGCAGCTTTTACTTCTGGTGTAAATGGTGGACAGCCAGGATTTAATTCTTCCTCAGCTTCAGCTTCTACTTCTTCTTCCCGTGGTGGTTTATCTAATAGTATAGGAAGAGGTGGTGCTCCTATACCAAGTTCTAGACCTCCAATTCATCTTGGTGGAGGTGGTCCACCTCCTTTCGGTATAGGGATTGGTGGAAGAGGTGGGGCACCTTTGAGAGGCGGTTTGTCAGCCCGAGGAGGTAGAGGAGGAAGTTCGGTCGGTGTTGTTGGTGCTCCTAGAGGTCCAAGTGGAATGATCAGAAGAGATAATAATAGTAGTAATCGTGGTTCGTTACCTCCTCCTCCTGCCAAAAAAGAATTACCTAAGAAAGAAAAGAGGAAAGAAGAATTGAAAATCACGATGACAGACTTTAGAATTATTGGTATTGAAGTTAAAGGATTAGATTGGAGTTGGGGTAAAACAGGTGGAAGTGCTGAAGTTGAAGAGCAGGAAATCCAGGAAGAAGAGAACAAGCAAGAAGCAGAAAAGGTTGATGATGAACTACCTGTCTCAGAAAAAGTGAAAGATGAAGTCATCGCTACTGCTACTGCTGCTCCCGAATTGGATGTTAAAGTTGAAGAGATCGAAAAACCCGAGGACAAGGAGGAAGTAGCAGAAATACCTAAAGAAGAAAATGCTACAGAAGAAGTCAAGGTGGAACAAAGTGAAGCAATTGAGGATGTTAGCACGGTCGAAGCTGCAGCTGAAGCAGTAGAAGAGAAAGAAAAAAGAGGTGAAAAGAGAAAAGCAAAGTCTCCTGATTCTGGTGTGTTTTGTTGATTTTCCTCTTTGATTTTCTTTGGTGTATTATTTGAGCGATATCTAACTTATCTGAGTGTTCTTGATGATCGTTTTTGTTCATATTACAGAGGAAGAGGAATCTTCAGCTAAAAAGCGAAATTCATCTTATATCCTTACACACAATAAACCTAATAATACCATTTCATCAACAAATAATGAGACATCTATATTCGAATCAAACCAAAATAGATTTAGGATTTATTTCGATTCACCTCCTGAATTAGATAGAATACCTAAATCCGCTAGAAGAAAGAGAGGTAGAGAATCTTCTAGTGTAGCTCCTAGTAGGACTGGTGAAGCTGGTGAAGTTGAGGTTGAAGTTGAAGGACAAAATGAACCTGAAAGTGCGGCCGCAGTCGGAGAAACCACATCAACAGCTCCCGCTCAAGCTGAAGAGGTAGAAGTTGTCAAAGAAGAAGCAGTTGAATCAGCCCGTACTACAGGAGTAACAGAGCAAAGCGTTCAAGAAACCACTGAGCAGGTTGGAGCTGAACAAGTATCTCTCGAGTCTACCGGAGAAGCTGAAATACCGGTCATCCAGCAGGCGGTGATCGAAGTACCTGAATCCGAAGCAACTTCTGCTGAAGCCAACGATGTTACCGCTGTTGAACCAAATGAGGTTGAAGATCAAGTCGTAGAAGTACCTGCTGAACCCTCTGAAATACCTAACCAAGGAGCTGCCGCTGCTGAGCCTGTGGAAGAGGTAGGAGATATATCAATGGTCAGCGAACCAGGTTTGCTCTCCTCTACAGACGAAGACACTACTGCAATTCCATCTACCAATGATGCTCAAGTCGAAACAACCGATAATTCAGCTGAACAAAATCCAACCGAAATTACGTCTAATACAGCTGAAATCGCTCCAAATGGTGAACAAGAACAAGTAGATACATTACAAGATCCTACGTCAGATACAGCTGTACCTGCTGGGGACACTTCGGATGTCATTCCAGCAGCACCGCAAACGAGAAGTAGAAGACATAGTTCAGTCAGTTCTGTAAATGAACAAGATCAACAATCGATATTGGCCGGAGATCAACCTGTTCCTAGCGATGCTTCAGCCACTCCTGTCAAATCTGTGCCTAGTACTAATAGATTATCGATATTATATGAGAAGAGTTCAAGAAGAATTTGTATCGATTCTGATGTCGTTGAAAAAGTCAGAATATGGAGAAAAGAAGGTAGAATTGAGGTCGAGTTCAAAGATTTGAAAGGTGATAAGAAAGAAGGTGAACAAGGCAATGGAGTTGATTTACCTAAAGGTATACTGGTGAGCTGAAATCGTTCTTCCAGTATTGTTAGATGTATTTGTAGCTCATTTGTTTTCATCTACCAGGTCGAAAGTTACGATTCAACCGACCAAAGATTCATATCCTTAAATTCAACAAACGTATCCACATTTTATCCTGAGCCTGAACACAAAATACCCAATGAAGAAGGGAAATCAATACCTCCGTTCCATCAATTCGCCGCACTTCCTTCACCTATCGCTAAAGCTGAAAACGATAATTCTTCATCTGGTGGATTAACGCTAACAGTTTATCTAAATAAAAAGAATCCACTATCAGAACCGAAATGGTGTAGAAATAATTCAGCTGATAATTGGTTATATGAACAATTTGGATCAAGAAAAATTGAAAAAGATGAAAAAGAATTAGCAGATTTGGGATTAGGTTCAGCAGGTTGGAAATCTAAATTAGAAGTAATGGATCCTGATCCTGCACCAACGTTAAAATCTATATTAGAATCTTGGTTATCTTCGTCAGTATCTTCAAAAGAGAAAGATGAAGAAAAGAAGAAGAAAAAAGAATTTATTCAATCTTTATTGGATTCACCTTTAGATACGTTAGAAATTTTATTAAGATTGACTAGAGGTGATAGAAATCCTATTTATTCATCATCATCATCTTCTACATCTCCTTCAAATTCGACTGGTTCTGGTTCTGGTTCAACATTTGATCAATCATATGGATCAATCATTAATAAAAATTCACCTTATTTAAATTATCAAACTCATGTTTCTTTAGCTGTTTTGGCAATGTATAAATTATCAACTAATTTGATTGATAAATACACATCAATAGACGAAAAGAAAAAAGAAGAAGAATTAAAAACCTTAAATGATAATATCAATGATATTATAACCAATTTACCAATTAATATGATTTTAAGAAGTTTGGATGGTTTATGGAAAGAATATAATTCATATCATAAAGATAATGTCTCTTCAAAATCTGCTCCTAGTATCAGTACTGCTCCAAACGGAAATGGTAAATAATGGTGATAATCATATGTAAGGTGTTGGATCCAAGTTCAGAAGATAGTGTCAGACGCACGTCCCAATCACAGAGAATGCTCGAATCGAAAAACTGCCATATCACTTAAATAGTGCGCACATTCATAGTAATGCATATCATAATGTAATCAAGGTTGGATCGTGTAAATACGATGTATAAGCTGGTGTCGCTTATTCTATAAGGCTCCATGTTTGCTAATTACCATCGCTGCCGGTGGAAATTGACCTCTTAGAAGCTAATGCCTCCATGTAAGGTTTGACCACAAGATCGTAAGTTGCACCTAAGCGATCTCTAACAGCTTCTTTGGCTTCGGATTTGAGCGCTTCACTAAAATCTCTGAATATAGTTTTCTTAAATTGATCGTTTAACGACTCTACAATAGAAGTATTGTTGCATGCAGAGTCGAGATTCTGAAAAAATATTTCCGACATTATGTCAACCCATGTATCTTTATTAATTGTTCCCTTCTCTTGAATAGATCCTTGCGATCTTCCAAACAATGTAGTTTCGCCCATCATCACACTTTCGCCAGCAATACTTGGTGGGATATCGATTCCAAACCTAATCGTTGAGTCGGGATCTGTTTTCACTATCGCTGCTATAGAATTATCTTTTTTACATCTGATGGCCCCACCTTCTTGAAGAGTCCCTACATCCCTTCGAAGAGCTGGAATCATATTATCGAGTTGCCACCAGAGAGATCTATCATTTCGGTCCCATATTTAAGGATTATTGTCCCAGATGTATGGGGAATCATCTTCATTTTGTAGAGGAAGGCAGAACAATCAATACGTCACATAACATAAGAATAGATCATTATGTCTCGCCGATTTATGTATGTACATGGGCGATTTCGAGGGTTTTATGGAGATCGCTCGATAGAATTACTGCTAGTGGCGGTATCGACCGGAATGATGTTGGTACCGCTTTGGCTTTGAGACATGTTGTTTGGTTGATTGACACATATATCTATAGGTGGCTGATGATTGAAGTTGGAAGAGGTTGTACTGTACAATGGAGGATAGGGCTATCCTGGTTTACCTATTTTATACCTTTTTTGACGACAGTTTGAAAAGTCTTGTATTTGGACTGTGTGCTATCTGGTGGCGAAATAACACTCAGATCCTTTGTTAACAGAACTGCCACTTTACACTTACTGTACAATATCTGATGCACATAGGATGACCTTATATTATACCAAATTTGTTGTAATTCGACGTCACCTTTCCTTTTTGTCCGAAAGTGTGTCTGGTTCCCCATACCACATAGAAGGCGTCACACCTCTTTGGGTGTCCAAATTATTTTTTCCCATGTCGACAGATAGGTGTGGTTTCGAATTGCTTTGTATGACCCCCGTAGACGGGTTGAGCTATGGAGGAGGACATATCGAATAGGGCAAGCATCTCAAAATACACCAAATCGACCCCAAATCCCAAATGACCAATCCACAATGAACAACTGAAATGAATACAGAAGCTATATTACATGTGCTGACATGGGTAGTATCCAATTGTGCACATTCGCTTATGGTATAGGATTAGAATAGGATGCCTCTTGCTCCTAATCTCCTGTCTACATGCTAGTCGGTCGAAGAGAGGTGATGTAGTCGATGATGAAAGTGATAATCGAGTTCTAGTAGTAGGGTTAGTCACCGAATTTGCTAAACAAAGGATTTCCCTATGTAGAATTTGGTGAATACAGTACTATACTTCGAAAATGACACGATTGAAGATATTCCATATTGTAGATCTGGGACAAGTGTTGAACTGACGCCACTCATACGAGTATATCAAGATCGAAGATCTCGCCACAGCCAGACGATATGAGGCATTTATGACTATATATCTACAGTGATCACCCTCCTCCTGATTCACAGTCATAAATCACACGAACTCATTCGTACTAAGCCGCAATCGAAAACAGAGTTCCAGACTCTAGTTGAGAAAAGCTCGAAGTGTTCTCCCCATCTTCCTTCAGATGAGGTTTAATGACTAAATCCCAGAAGACATCCAATTTATAATCAACATCTTCAATTAATTTACCATAACTTTCGGTGTCTTGTGCTAATTCTGGAAACTTTTCTTTGATTTGAGAAATTACAGAGTTATCTTCATCTCCATCAAGACGTTCATGGTCAAATACACCTGACAATACAATATCGTTTTTCCAATCTTCTTTACCAAAACCTTCTGTAAGGGCTTGACTGGTTTTGATAAAAATAGTATCTTGCGTAAAAATGTTACCATTAGTATCTCTTATAGAGTATGGTAAAGCGATCCTTATCCCACCATCGCCATCTCTAGCAAAGATACTAACAGTCAATCCATTTTGGTCACATTGGATTGTACCGATTTCCGCAGTATACGTATTTGCAGAAGCTGGATACAGGGTATTGAGCTTGTCGAAAGTTCGAACGTCACCATAGTTCAGGTTGTTACGTTTTCCCAAGTAATGTCTTCCTGTAGTATCTGATTTATGCGTTAGTGTCACTTTGTGTGATGGGATCATCTATGTACAGTATATATGATGACTTACCCAGATTCATACCACAGTATCTAGATGTCATCAGGGAAGATGGGTTATTGGTAATTTGAGTTGAAGCTACTGAGGACATTTCGTATAATATGTGTATATTTTGTTTTTTGAGACTATCTCTCGGTTTTACTGTTGAAGGGGGAGTCTTGTCTACGAAGGCGGTGAGTGAGTGACTTTTGTGATGATGGACTTAGATAGAATTGATTTTTGGAGTCGCCTAAATTGGCCCTTTTAGACCTTTCACAAATAACAACTCAGGAGGCTACCTCGCTTCAATATGCTTGGTATCATGTTGGTCCGATGAGAACGTGAGTCGTCTTGTAAAGTCAAGTCTTCTGAACGGATAAACGTTCCATACGATTGGAAATCCATTGTGCTATACACATTTGAGATATCAAAATACATGATAGAACACCGTATCCATTTGATTGTATGATTATATGTAGATGAGAAGTGTAAATATCTATATGAGGATGGAGTATAGCTAAGAAACGTGATACAGTATTGTATAATGCTTCTCACCAGATCATTTTCCACTTCCAATTTGCAATAAGAAACCCTAACATAAACGAGTCAGCCTTCTTCGAAACCATCACATATGATTGTCAAAATGGAAGTTTGAGGATTCCCCTTTTGCTTCTCTAACGCTGAACAGCTAGCACCATATTTGGAGTGTTCGCTTGGAAAAGTTTACCATCTTTTTCCATCTGGAAGAGCAGGAACGAAAACGTGACGATTATCCAGTTTCATTCCGTTCTCATAGGAAGTGCTATATCTTCCATTTGGTCCTCTTGTATGCTAGAGAAATTTACCAAACTTCGTTGATCCCGGTCCACGATAAGATTCCAAAAGATCCCTTGTTCATCAACAAGCGAACCAGGATATGTCGTGAAAATTTATGAATCTGACCTTATGATCCCACTGAAGGGTTGCTTCGTGGCGAGATGATATCAGCCACTTGATGGTTAAATCCAAAACAGTCGCCACTTCCTGTAAAATTGACCTTTGTGACTTACAGATGCCAAGACGGAAAGAATGAAGACGTAGCTAAAGAGCGGGCACGTTATAGGCTGTCAACTAGACTACAGTATAACAGCGACGACTATAGTGTGTTGAGAATATCCGTTCGTGCAGGCAGAGAAGGTATAGCATGCACAATATTACACATGACAAATGCTTCAAGGACACAGCATGAGCCCACAAGACGTAATCTCAGCCTTTATATCAGTTGTATTCTATCCCATAAACTGCATGCGCAAACACCAGAAAGCCTGAAGGGGACAAGTATAGACCGCTGTTCCTCCTCTTTGAGCATAAGATGCGGATTACCCTTATCAATACCCCTGCATCACGTTGATATAGAGGCTATTTCGAGTACACTTAAGATTGCGATTCGAACACAAGCCGGTAGATGGCTTCTAGTTTAGTTCTGACATCCCTTTCCAGAAAGCTGTACGCTGGATCACCTAGGGTAATTTCTGGAAATCTTCTTCGAATTTGATTTTCTCTAGTCCTGGGTTGCGTAGGGACTTCGTACTCAAGTGCCACGCTGACCCAAGAGGCTGCTGTTTGAGGCTGGGGATCGTGTTCAGCGTAAATTGATACAAACGAATGTCCGCTTGACCCATCACCTGTTTTTTTATAAGGTAAAACCACTCTGTAATGTCTTCCAGCGTCTCTGGTATACATACCAACCAAAGAATTATCGGCTTGAGACATGAGGGAACCTGTCTTTACAGTGGGCACATCAGTTTTAGGAGGAATCATTGTATCCAGGTCACTTAAGATCGACCTTTCAGGTGCGGAAACATTGTTGGGGTCAACATCTTTCAGATAGTAGTCATTGGCAGCTATTTAGTTATGAAAGATTAGCTGGACCAGAAATACCTGTAATGATGAGACCCTTGTCAGCACTCACTAAACCTCGGATTGCCGATATATAGTGGATTCATATGATTTATTGGATTCATATTGCCAATGTATGTTCGATCGCGTAACTAAAGCTGTTATGCTGGTATGATAGGAGATACTCGGAAATGTAATAATATTAAGAAGAAAGACTGATATGGTACTGAAGACCAACTGTTATATACGTATACAATCGGCCTGATAGCATCTTTTCAATGCCACCCAATTTTGGGAGATGTCAGATCGATGCGATTGTCAGCGAAGGCTGTGGAGCTGGCAAATTCGTAAATTGGTCTGTAGCAATAGCAATCTTTTGTCTAGTGGTATATCCTTTGTCTGATGCAAGGATTTATTGGCAATCTGTTGACCTAATTCAGCTCGGTCAGAAGAATCCAGAAAAAAATCGGCCAGCAGAGACATAGCGAATGCATTCGCAGAGTTATGAAAATACCTCTGGCCGTTTTGTCAAAGATGACACAAAAGGATTAAAGAAGAAGTACGTAATTGATCTACCACCTCCAAAAGGGTGTATGAAAAGCAGACTACATGAGTCTTTCTACATTTAGGAAGTCAAGTGGATTTAGTCGAGTCGCGCAGCACCATCTTCCGCTCCTCGCTACCTCCGACTGCTTATTTGCAATAAGAACCCCTATACTTCACAGTCAGCCTGAGATGTCCGAACGAATTATTTAACGAGAAATGACGTACTTTCGCTTCTCTCACGCTGAACAACCAGCACCAGTCTCCTTGACCCTTGTCAGACCCACTCCCTCCCCCTAACCCTACTTGTCCATTCGCCACTCCTCCTGCTTTCCGTTCTTTCACCGCATCTCGCACGGTTTCTGCATATCGTCTATCACCAGTTGCTATACCTTCTTTGGTCATCATTGATCTCCAAGCTTCATCATCCGTCATCCAAGACATATCTAAAGTCATTTGACATAACATCGACGGCGGTAAATCGACACCTAAAATAGGTAAAGTGGAGTGTGTTTGAAGAGCGAAATCTGAAGCTTTCTCGTAATATACTGATTTGGTTCCATGTCTGAATTTTCTGATAGGCCTACCTTTTGTACCTTTTGTAGTCATGGGTTCAGGTGGCAAGAGTAATTTGATGTCAACTTCTGCTTGTTTAGGTTCTACAGACATAGCCGCAGCTTGAGCAGATGGGATGGAACCTTCAGCTGAAGCGTATGAGGCATCTATTCGTCGTTGATCCGATATAGCTATGCGAAGGTGATTACACAAATCATGTCTTGATACCTCTTCTTCGGATTTCCGTAAAATACTTCTGACCTTGACTACCGTTTTACTAGCTTTCGGAATGACCAAGTATAGGATATTCTGCTCTTGACATTCTAAAGCGACATCTTCTACACTTCGATCATCATCGTATTGTAAATCTGCTCTAATGCCTGCTCTCCATAATTCGCCTATCACGTTGAGCCTAACCGAAAGATCCACATGCGGGAACGCGGCTACATAGACATCACATCGCTAACAAGGAATATCAGTTGACAAGGAATATCACGACATTTCCCTTATCCAACTCACAGCTGGACTCCAATATCCGAAAGACCGTTCATCTTCATTAGGCTTTTCCATCAATCGACGAGATAAGGACGATTCGTATTTTGATACTATCCGAGCAAGTTGACTGCAAATCACAGTAAGCTTAAACCCAATCGATGTCACCTGAGCTTAAGGACTCACTCTACTGCGATAGTCATTCCCACTCCGAATACTCGCCTGGACTGTGAATGCATAGCAGGCTGTTTGAAGTGCTCCAACAGAGAATCATACCTTCCACCATATGCTACCACTTCTTTCTGCTTTCCTCTTCTAACACATTCAAACATAAATCCTCCTCGGAAGAACTAAAAAGAGATTTATCAGCCAATACCAGGAATTCGTTGTAAAGCGTTCACTCACCTCAGAATGTCTCGCCAAAGTGGGTCTAAATACTATTTTTCTAGTTACGCCGAAAGACCGGGCAAGTTTGATGACTGACGACATATCTTCAAATGCTGTAGCTAATTTACGTTTAGAAGAGGGAAATAAGGACTCGAGCTTGTGTCGAACTAGATCAAACTCGTCTGACAGATTGTGGATCAGCAATCCACATTTGCATCATCAGTGTTATCACTCACCTGCTATACAACATTGTTCTAAATCATCCATTAGTGACTTAGCTAATCCAGGTATACTACCTAACATTGGTCTCGAGTGAGCGGAATTTGATACGGGATGACTGGAACCGAGCTTTTTGAATTCATGTAAAACTTTCCGTCGAGGTTTATCAGGTCGGTCAGGTACGAAACCAAGGATGGTTTCCAACACTGTGTATAAATGATATGTTGTTAATCAAACTATCGGACTTTACCTGATGAGATTGGAAGTCTAGCTTACCTATACCATGATTTATGTGGAAATCATATTCTACAGATGATGATCCTCTCATTCCTCTGAATTCTGAGATTACTTTATCGACGATCTCCAATAGTTCTGCTTCTGCTGCACTTGAACGAAGAGGAGAAAGGATATCGAAACTGCATAAATAGTTTTCTTAGCTCGTGCTGCAAGCAAGCAACATGTCGACAACTCACCTTAATTCCCCTGATACTAATGGTTGTCCTCCTACTTGATCATTGGAATATCTCCTCCCGACATGATACCTTTTTATTCTTTCTATCTGTCTTCGAGTAGCTGATCTAGCCATAGCCAACAAGTCGGATGAAGGTAATTGTACCAATTGTCCAGACTTCTCCAGTAGTCTGACAGGATCTCGACCTGGAAAGTGATCTAAGAGAGTCGTTTCAGGCATCAATAATGGTAGATAACTTTCTACCGCTCCATGACGTTGAAGAAGGTCGACTAGTCGTTGGATGACGACAGTGAGCCATACTTGCAGTTGATTATCGGAATCATTATCGTATGTATAATCGACAAGTCGATGATCGATATCTGCTATTGAATGAGAGCTTTTATTGAATAAGGCATTAAGAAGTGGCTGATATTGTGACGATTTAGGATCAGTGAGTTCTGCGAAAAAAAAAACAAACATCAAATATTAGCCTACAAAACCTCACTTTGACTGTTTTGATAATCATCATACCAATGATAGCAGCATCCCAATCCTCCTTTTTCTTCTCTGGTGAAGGCAACAACGGACTTCTTAGCAGCTCTGTAGCGTTAAATCTTCTATTCGGGTCATGAGCTAATAGTCGCGCAACAATCTCCCTTTCATTGGGTTTATGGGTCGCTGGCCAGCCGGGAGGAAAAGTGATATTAGGTTGTCGGACTGCATTGAGGATATGAACCCGTTCCATAGCGGTCTTGAAAGGATAACACATTTCGAAGAAGATGATACCCAGTGAATACATATCCGCTTTTTCGTTATATGATCTTGAAATTGCAACTTCTGGTGCAATGTACAGACTTGTACCAATATTTGAGGTCCGATCTACTTCATCAGCTAGTAAAGCTGGTCCGGATGCTACTTCAATAGCTGTCATTTCGGTAGTTGAAAGACCAAAATCTGCAATTTTGACATTACCATCACCATCAAGTAAGATATTTGATGGTTTCAAATCTCTATGCACGATACCTAGAGAAGCCATATGCGCTAAAGCAGATAATACCTGTCTAAGTAATCTCCAGACTTCATCTTCTGTTAAGCCAGCCGTTATCGCTTCTCGCAGAGTTTGTTTCTCCACAAACTCCATCTGAATGTATAAGATTCTCTCAACTATACCATCATCCGTTGTAGCATCCGTAATTGAGGTTGTTGAGGGTCTAGGCGGTATAGCGATATTCAATAATCTACCTCTTTCTCGCAGTTCTGACGGATCAGCAGCCGTTGACGTATCACTGTCACTATCGCTGTCATCATCCTCGCTATCATTATCCGAATCATCATCCTCGTCGTCATCATCATCATCTCCATCTTCATTTGCAAATCGGATTCTAGGAAATGAAGCACTTCGTGATTGATCTCTCCTCGAGAACGAGGCATCATCGAAGTTTAAAGCAAAAATATCTTCTTCCTGCGTTGATGCGGCTGAAGGCCCCGGACCCGGAGTGGAGTCTTCTGCTGTAGGTGTAAGGTGTGGTGGATTAGCATCCTCTAGCCAACATGAGTAATATCTGACGATGTGTTGATGATTTACTCTGGAGAGATTGTTGACTTCCCGATAAACTTTGGCTTCATTGTCTTCTGGTCGTAATTTGACTTTCTTGATAGCATATGATCGACCATCAAGTTTATTTCTAGCTTTGACAACTTCTCCAAATCCACCTTTACCTAGAAATTCCACTTCTTCGAAGTCTGTTCTATATCTTGATAGTCTGGGTGCAAGTGGTTGAGGTGTTCCTGGCATATAGCCAAATAACCCTCTGTTGACAGGCGAGACACCAAGAATACTTAAAGTCGGATCACTTGGAGCACCAGTCAGAGAGTTATGAGGGACATGACCTACCAGACAAATTAGCCTATTTGCTTCTGATAAGTAAAAGTCTACTCACCGCTATGTTGCCGGTTGTAACCCCGCCTGGTAGTTTCTTCATCGGCTGATCTCAGCTTACTCAATGCATCATCAGCTGTGACCCGTTTTTTGGCGATAGGATTAAGAAGTCCAGACAGAACCTCGGACATTAATTCGGAATGGTCAAACTCTGCTTCAAATCAGTTATCTTAACGGAAGTTTTCAGCTGAAATTGGCTTACCATGGTGTAAAACTGAATGAAGACTATGGTATTTCCTCAGAATCTCTGGTCCAGCCATAAGCTGTAGTAAGAGTAAACCTGCATGCCAAATATCACGCTGTTTGGAGTATGAGTGCGGTGAATCGCGTTCTTCAGGGGATATCCTATATATAGCTGTCAGCATGACGCAGCGGTAAATTGCAGGAAATGAGCTGACCATTCTTCTGGTGTAGTTTCAGTTTTACTTCTTAGAAAGTTATTGGACCGATGCATATCTATTATCCGTCTTGCATAACCGGTTCCAGCCAATTTTACAGATCTTTCGCCATTGACACCAGTCGATATGAGGGTAAAATCGAGATCGATTTCTGACATAAACTTACACATAAGCAGGATACTCACTTATAGTAAGTAAGGTGTGAACTCACGTCGCTGTGTTGCATTTTTCGAATGTATCTCACTTAGACCAAGCAGTATTTGCGCGATGTATTCCTACAGGTGATATATTAGCTAGGTATCTTGACAGAAGAACGGGATCACCTATATGCTTACTCTGGCTAGACTTTCCCCAAAACCTTCCCTGGGTATCCAGCTTCTCAATCTTCCACCTTCACTAGTCGCTTCTGTTACTAGTATCAACCTTTCCCAGCCTTTGGGACTCTTGCATCTTTTCACCGCATACACTCTAACTACATGATCTGATCTTATTTCTTTAAGGCGCAGAGCTTCGACAGTACATGCATCAATTCGCTTGATCCCCTGAGCAGTAAGGTAGTATGGGGCTGCAAAATCAATGATTTGGACATTTACGCAAGGCGATGAGGCTTTAACGAAAGTGTTGACGGTGTGCTGTTCGTTATTAGGGAGATTGTTGGTTTGTTCAGGTTCAGCCGTATAGGTAGTCCAAAGTAATTCTTTCTTGGCTCCAAATAATATCCATCTTTTCCAAGAACCTTCGTATCCTTGTATTGAGATACTTTCATCTAATTCTAAATGACGACTTTCCAAATCACCTACATCCAAACTGGCTAACGATTCTTGACGACGACGTTCCTCTTGTTGTTGTTTAACTTGATCGACAGTCTCTTTCTTCTGTATAGTTTTAAGTTGAATTTGATCATGTAGATATCTATTGGTTTTGGCTTCTTCTCTTTGTTTGTGCTCTTGTTCCGTTATTCTCGATGCTTCCTCCGCCTAAAAAGTTCGAGAGATATTTATTAGCAGAGATTACGCTAGTCCAGTAGATTTTGCATGTCACTTACCGCTCGTTGAGCTTCTTCTCTTCTAGCTTTTTCCTCCATAAGGTTTACATCTCCTGGACTGGGTAACGGAGCATGATTATCGGTTATAAAGTCTCTTACGGTGTCGATTAGCTATAAGATATAGGTATATTAGCTGAAATTCGCCAAGCAACCCTTAGCTAACTTACCTCGAATATCATAGCTTCTCCTACTTTTGATTTAGCTTTTTCCTGTATTAGAGTATGTAGACTTTGTACATGTTTTGCCGTAAGGTATTCGGGGGATTTTAAAGATAAAGGTGGGACATGTTGTGGATATGTCTATGATATAAAATGTGGTAAGTGTCCTCAATTAGCTCCGTATAATTCGATACTTGAAGTTAGGAACGATTTTTCCATATATTGTAATTAAAGGACACTCACATGGGTCATCTTTCCCCTTAGAACTACGCAGACTCTTTCATCCTCCATACTCTTGATGGTTACTTCCCACCAACCACCATCAACTTCGGTACCCCATGCTGTTTTCTTGGGAGGGACATCATGCCATTCATCTGGATAAATAGCCCGAAGGCTTTCTAGCTCTTCTTCCTGAAGGGCTTTATTAGCCTCAGGCATGAGTCATTTGTGATTTTCTGCTTGGTAAGGATATATGAAGTAAAGCAAAGAACACAGCAGATTCTGATTAGCTGCTGAAGAGTACCAATTAGCGGAATAATAAAGAATAAAACTGGACGATAGATAAGATACGAAAATCAACATCAACAAACATTTTCAAAGGTGGACTCGATAACATCCGACGGAGTTGAGCTGGGCGAAGCGATGATGATGTCATCGCTTTCACTGTTCACATTAGAAATAAAAAGCTGCTGAGGAAGAATTTGGTATCAAGGAGAACAAGAAGACATGACTATATAACGAATTGCATGCATAAAGTAGCAAGAAAACCATCGCATTTCAATTAGATATCGAAGGAATGCTATCACTGATCAGGAATATGTCTTCAAGCTCAAAAAGACCACCAGTCCGTCTAGTCCTTTTTGACGTATTTGGTAAGTTGGCCTAATACGCTAAAGCAACTTTATATTGACCGGATGTTTTGTTTAGATACCCTATGTACGCCCAGATTACCAATACATGAGCAGTGAGTGTGGTAAATCTCCTCATAAGATTATCAACAAGCTGATGAAAGTAAGATATCATGAGGAAGCTATAAAAGGTGGACTTTCACCACATTCGATATCCCCTTCCAGCGTTAGAGCCGCTTTCAAACCTGGTAAATCCCAACAGTTTGAATTTGGTCGATGAATATTCTAAATTTGTAATTCAACTGACATAAAAATATTGTTAATTGTAAAGCTTTCAAAGCGATCGATGTGAAATGGCCTTTATACGGTAAACACTCAAATCCCGCTTTGACACCGGAAGAATGGTGGACGAAGATTATACGACAGACATTACTTGAAGCCGGTGGGGACGCGAACGGTAAGTTGGACGATTAGTGCTCTTCTTTCCCTATAGCTAAATGAGATGGTACTAATCACTTTAATCTAGAGCTCGACGACAAAATGGGGAATATCGGTCCAGCTTTAATGGGTAGATTTGAAAGTGATAAAGGGTATATCAATTTCCCAGAGACTATCAAGTGTTGTGAGTACAAGCTATGCTGAGGCGAGACTGTAGCCAGCTTTCAAGTTGTCTGCGACATTATATCGCATCGGGGAAATCATGCTGACTGATCCTCTTTGATAGTGGATAGTCTAAGGAGATTAGGTATCAAGACATCCATTATTTCCAATGCTGACCCTCGTATATGTGAGTATACAGAATCTCATTCGAAAATATCTCCTATTGTTCGATCGATAGATCAGCTCAGAGCAGTATTAACCCACTCTTGATTGCATTATAGTGAAAACTCTTGACTCTTTGAGGATATTACCTTTACTTAGCTACCCACCAACACTATCATGGGATATAGAAGCTGCTAAACCTTCTTCAAAGATTTACGAAGCAGCTTGTAAGGCATGTGAAGAGGAAATTGGACAAGGTATAATAATGATAGGTGATGAATTGAAAGCGTGAGTTATGCTGATAAGTCCTATCCGTCGTGTTGGCAGTGCTTAGATTAAAAATATCACATAGCGATTATCAAGGATCATTGTCTGCAGGTATAGAAGGTAGATTGATAAGAAGAAAAGGTGAATGGTCCGATGGTGCGGTCCGAACATCTGGGGAAGATTTGAAGGATGTAAATGTTATATCGTCATTGATGGAAGTTGTAGAAGAGGTAAAACAGAGAAACGAAAACCAGTGAAATGGAAGCTCTATATGAATATATGTACAATAATACATTCCCCAGATGCTCGCCACATTGCAAATGAAGGAGGAAGACAAGACCAAAGATATGAAAGTCAAAGTTTTGTCCCCACCGCTTTACCAGATGATGATATACACCTGGAACAGACGAGTCTTATCAAAGGATCTAATATTGACAACACCGAAGGAGGAATGTCAGAAGACAGAAAAGAAGATTATATCTCTTCCTGTATGTATACCGGTATAGCATTCCGATAATCGGGAAGAAACCGCTATAACAACATTCTGGAAATGGGGAAACGAAGTAGTTGAATGGACAGAATGCCAATCCACGTCCGACTTCAAAATTTCTTCTTATATACAGTTATATATATAGATCACTCATCTATCAGACAGACAAAATTAACAAGACTCATTCAGTCGCTTCAATACACATCACTAACTTATTTGACTTGAAAGTAAATATGAATACACCATCGCAATTTACTAATGGTAATGATCATACGCTATTTAATCCTTACCAGTCTACGAGAATAACAGTAAGTTTTCGCCACTCCTCATCTATTATCACATACTTTGTCTATCAAGTACAATTAAGAATCTACGTTCTCGTAGCCATACAACATGTACTGTACACGATATCAATATGAACCTGACATCGGTATATAGCTGATTGGTTATTCTCATATATAATCAGGTAAATATTATATCGAAGATAATCCAGAAATCTTCTTCAGAGTAGAATTTAATCTTCTCACCCCGCCAGGGAAGGAAAATAGTATAATTGAAAAAGGTTTGATCAGATGTCAATCGGATGATCTTGATGAAATATGGTTTACAAGAAATAATCATAATGAGATAAGAATGGGTATTCCAGTATTTCTTCGAAGTAAATCACCTAAAACACCTGCAAGTATCAAATCAATTACTGTTCATGCTATAGCTGTAAGTTCATCGGCTTCCTCCTCAAGGCAGGAGCAGGATGTAATGAAAAGCAAATTTGGATATCAGATATTATCAATAAGGGTAGTTTGGTTTCAACGTCTTGTTATGAAGATTCCATTCACCAAGATCAAGATAATTCAATTATATTTCAAATCAAAGATAAATTTCAGTCAGTCAACCCAAACAACGATGATGATGGTGATGGTGATGAGATGACTGAAGTTGATATATCACAATTTCAAGAACAAGTTGAATCGAAATTGAGTATACTATATGATCTGCTTATTAGGAAAAGCTTTTAAACTTAATTCATAATGCTTTTTTCTCTGATCTTTCAAGATAAGTTACTGTAGATTTAACGATAAGTTACAACAACACTCGAAATAAACATACTCGTATAATAATGTTTTACTTCTAAATTGTTTTCGTATACAGTATCCTGCCGGCTAAGCTATATCGAGATGATGTACTCGAGTACCATATGCCAGAACTTTCATTCTGTATCTGTACATATAAAATCACTGCCTTATGATATACTTCCCATTGATCATTCACTTGATTATTTTATTCTTCAACTACACACACACACCTCTCTCTCCTTGTTCTTTTCCACCTGCTGTAGATGAATTGACTCACGTCCTCCTACTTTCTTGTTTACCTATTTACCTACTTCCTCCTTCCTTTTTATGCCAAATTTCATCGAAGCGACATCATCAAGAAACATGTATGACCCGCGAGACTCGCGTTGTAGGTCAAGTTAGAATATGAATCTCATGTCAAAAGATCGCAAAGCGCATGTCGATGCAAAATCACGAATCAATTCTATTGCATTTGATTTACTTTAATGCATATGCTATAATCATTTTTCATTTCATTACATTACTAACTGACTTAACTGAATCTACATATTTTCCACTATTTTTATCTAATCTATCATTCAATCTTCAAAAGGATATTCAAAAGGTTGAGGAGGTTCAACATCATCATCATCATCCTCATTATTCTGTTGCTGTATTCCTACTGCACCTGTAGCTTGTTGTGTTGGTTCAGGTTGTTGTTGTTGTTCAGCAACAGTTTGACCTTGACCTGCACTTGGCCATAAAGATTTATCTAATTCTATAAATTCACCTTCACCTTGAACTTCTTCTGTTGAATCAGATTTATTATCTCTCAAAACAATTATACTTCCACTTGAAGATGAATTTGTATTTCCAATATTCTTTGATCCTGCAGTAGAAGTAGAAGGTTCAGGTAAAGGTCTTACAGGTGAATATCTACTTTCATTGGGGAATGATATGAATTGTAATTGTGTAGGTGTTACTCTTGACATATTAGGTAAAGTGAATGAAGAAGGTTCAGATGGTTTTTTCTTTTGTTGTTGTGATGCAGGAGTAGACGTTGTTGGTTTATCTGAAGATATTTCTGGTTTTTCATCCTATGATTTTTTTAACCGGTCAATATTAGTATATTGTGCTTGTTTGTTTATTTACGAAACAAGGAAAAACTCACAGTATCCATAGCTTCACCAGCTTCTTGTTTCTTAGCTCTATCTCTAGCTTTCGCTTTAGCGGTAGTTGATAGAACAGCAGTCTTTGCTTTATCCTTTTTCTTTTCTTCCACTTTCTTTTCATTTGATGGATATGCGAATAAAGATTGTTTGGAATTACATGTTAAATCAATTTTTGGTATTTTGATTTCTTTTTCAGCTGAAACACCGATAAGTGCTGTAGGGGTAAAAGCTAAACCTAAACCATGTGCTAAGGGGAACCAATACCAAAATTGAACGAATAAAGTTAATCCAACTATGGTATTCATATTTAAAGTTCCTGCTCTGGTTGATAATGCTAAAGTCATATTTCTACCACCAGCATCAATTATACCTTGGGCTAAAGATGCACCAAATCTAGCCATTGGATCTTCATGTTTATCGGAAACTACTTTACTGAATAAATCTCTGATACTAGCTGATTTGGGTGAAGATGCTTCAGATTGTTGAATTAATATCATAGCAAGTGATAAATACGCTCCTTGTCTAACGAAATCAACTGGGTCCTTGGTCATAGGTTCAAGTAGTTCAATGGCAGACTGGAAATAAGAGATGTGAACGTAAGTTGAGCGCTTTCGATTCTGATGAGGAACAGTCAACAACTTACCTCTAATCCAGTACCAGCACATGAAATACCTAAAGCGAGAGTAGCACCATGTCTGACATGAGGATTATAACTTTCAGCTAAAAGTTGGACTACTCTAGGTACTTGAGTGTGATTTCTGAAAAGGACAAAACCGAGAGCGGTAACGGCAGCTCTTCGAACATCATCGTTAACATCAGATACAGCGACATGTAAGAGTTTCTTGACTGCTTTATTGTTTCCAGTACCAGCGTAGGCGAGAGCTATAGTGAACATACCACCATATCTAAGGATAGCATCTTTTTCTTCTGTAAGAATTTGAATTATACCATCTGCTTTTTCTCTTTGATCGTACATTACAAATGCGATACCCATAGCTAAACTTCGAATGATTTTTTCATGTTGAGTTTCCCTTGCGTATGATAACATTTCATCTAAAGCTTTTTCAGAAGCTGTACCAAGCATAACTAAACCCATTGCGTAACCTGCAGCTTCACCTGCTGTAGCGTTATCACTAAATAGAATAGTTCTAATTTGTTCGTATATATCTTCATCTGCAGTAGCAATAGCACTAACACCTAAACCTAATGCTGCACCATGTTGAATTATAGGATCCATATTTTCTTGTAAACCTTTCTTTAACTCTTGTTCAGCTAAATCTTTTCGACCATTGTATATTAATCCTAAAGCGAATAATGAACCACCTTCACTGTATTTATTAGGTGCTGAACCACCAGGTAAATAAGGTTTTACAACTTTGATACCGTTAATCCATGATCCTCGATGAATTAAACCTAATGCTGCTGTGGTTGAAAATTTAGCCCAGTTTGACGCTCTACCCAACCAATCTAAGTTTTCCCTCAAGAATTTATCGGATGTTGTACCACAGTTGGCAAATGCATTGGTGAAGGTGATAGCTGAGTGGTAGATAGAATATCGGTCTTCAAGTGTTTCCTAGAAGATGCACGTAAGCTACTGCTCTCAATCATAAACAGATGCAATAGCTTACCTTGGTGACCTTCAATATCGACATATCAGTTTTATTGTTTTTATTCAAGAAATTTAGGAATAATTCAGCTGAAGTAACGCCTTTCAAGATATTGTCTAAAATCACTTTGGGATCACTTTCCTCCTATTGTGATACAATTCGTC
This sequence comes from Kwoniella dendrophila CBS 6074, assembly GCF_036810415.1. Taxonomy (NCBI): domain Eukaryota; kingdom Fungi; phylum Basidiomycota; class Tremellomycetes; order Tremellales; family Cryptococcaceae; genus Kwoniella; species Kwoniella dendrophila. Next base: position 1,516,111 of record NC_089485.1, read on the forward strand.
AGTGATACAAAATTAAAAAAACAACATTGATGGGCTACTTACTGGATCCTCTGTGGGAGGTGCTAAACCCTTTTCTGACAACTTTGTTCTAACACCTTCTATGAAAGCCTGAGGAGCAACTTCGCCCAGATCAAAAGCGATCTGATAAGCATCAAGTTGCTTTTCTTCGTTGATCAGTTTGACTAAAGCTTCTCCACATGCATCAACATCTGAATTCTGAGCCCAAATAGTGGTTATAGAGTTCCAATCTGGATTAGGGTTGAAGTGGAATAATCGAAGTAAAAGGTTGAAAAGCTAAAATCATATCCGACAAGCATTGTCAGTCATGATTACATGCGAATATGGGGCAGATAGATAAATAAGGAAAACTCACATTGGTTCTGAATTCTTCTGTCCAAGATTCATTTCCAGTTGCACCAGAAACGACTTCTGATAAAACGTATTTAAGTAGACTTTCATCATGTGTAGGTCTGGATGATTGCGATTTTGCACCTTGAGCTGAAGTTGAGGGTTGTGAAGTTGCTCTTGAAGTTAGATAGATCATTTCAACTAGATCAAGCCTTCTTAATGAAAGTGCTAAACCCATTGCCTAACAAGGATTGTCTATATTAGTGTAGTTCGTATGTGGGATAAGAATATGTGGAAAACTTACAAGTTTACCATTTTCACCTGATGTACTTCTTAATACACTATCTACAATATTACTCAATGCTGGATCTATTTTTTCACCTTTTGAAGTTTGTTCAATAGCTCTATCGAGACATCCAGCTATGAAACGTGAAATTCAAAATTTAGCTAATGACCAAGACTCTATACATATATATATATATATCAGGCTTCTTTGTGTATTGTGATGAAAACTTACAAATTATAGTTTCTCTAAATTCACCTTCTTTCTCTTTTTCAAAACTTGTACCAGCTTTTAAAGCAAATTCAACAGCTTCATCTAAATAACCCATATAGAAATATATCTTGGAGATTAATAATGCTGCTTGTGGTCTTGAATCAGGTGGTAATTCCTTTGACATCGGATCTGCTAAAAGTTCTCTATTAATTCATGAAAAAACACAAATGTCAACTTGCTATTCTTTCCTCTAAACCAATACAGCCTGCTTTATTATATATAGTGGTAAAATAGTGTGAAAATGATTGTGATATCAACGAAATGCACTCACAGATATGATAACTTATCACTCATTTCAGCCCAGAACTGTCCTACAATAGTCAATAAGTGATTTAAAGCATATACACGAATATCTTTATCTTCATCTTCTAACAAATTTAGTGAACCAGCTATAACAGATTTGTTCAAGATCATCAGCTGTTTAACCTCTCTGTCCGCAGATATTAGGCCAGCTTACCTGCGCTGGTGGTTACAGAAGCTACAGGCATATTGTGGATGTTTTCTTCTGTGTACTTGTTAGGGGGTATATAGTAATTTAAACACGATAAATCAACATATCAAGTATCTTTAACACCTCAAGATGGTTGACAATCGCGTCTGTTCCATCATTCAACTAACTCTGTCATCGCTGACGCTTGCGTCTTAACACCTTGGTGCTTGACTTGAGGCCACCACGTGGCCCAAGATACCCAGCGGAAATAGATGAAGAGTGGCAGAGAAGGACATGACACCTATCTCCATCGGGTTGATGTACATACCCTTTTCCCTATCAATTCAGGAACGATGACAAGGTTTAAGCTATTCTCCAAATTCCAAGAGACAACCGATGTCCTTTAAATGTGTGATGAAGGTTCGATCTTGATATACCTCCACTTTATAGTCCACGCTGATCGATTTAAAAATAAAAAGATTGACCAGTGGGAATGTTAAGATAACGGCATACGGCATCGGAATGGGTTTTATGATATTGAATTCGATATGTAAGGTCATATAGATAGGAATGTCCCATATGTGCCATGGATGATAGTCGGGTTCGGTGATGGTTCAGATTATAACCGCATTTTACTTTTCTGTACTGTGAAAGTGATTTGATAACTTTTTCTCATAATTCTTAAGATACTGTACTTTGATTTAATCGGGTCCTTTGGTTTGATTGATTCACTGATTGATTGATTGATCTTCTTCCTTCTCATATACCTGTATACCTTTTTGCACCTATACCAATCCATTTGTATATTCCCATAAAATATCTATTTATCTTTCTTCCTTTTGACATCATCAGGATCAAATCGTATTCAACAAATAAATACAATCAACCTCGTTAAATCTCAACCGGGTGCTTCTTTCTTTTTTTCATCCCAATTATCGATTAATTCAGGTAATCAAACGTTCTTCATTTTCCATTGATTCACTTCAACCATATCTCAAATAATCACACCATAATATCGTAGTTGGAAACAGAACATACACATCATGTCCGAGGTGATATCCTCACCTCCCAAAGATACATCAAGAAGAAAGAAGGAAGTAGGTGAAAAAGGTGAAATATGGTGGTGTAAGTGAACTTGACTCATATATCATCGAATCTTTGGAATCTTTGTAATAATGGCGAAGCTAATGAAGCTGAACTTGCAAATAGCAAATGGGATATTCTTTATCGGTATGTTCAGCTACCTCTTGAATATAAGGCTGAGCTGATGTTATTAATTTGATAGCAATCCATGTATTTGCTTTAATTGGAGCCATTTACCTCTCACCTTTGACTGAGATCAGCATGGAGACAGCTATACTCTGTTTCATTTCTTGGCAATTAGCTTCATTTGGGTAAGTTCATCAAAGTGGATATTTACGGTAAATGATCGATAAAGCTGACGAGAATTTCCCCCTTGTCAGTATAACAATAGGTAAATTGACTCACTCTTCCCTAAAATATCAACCAATTCCCAGTCCAGCAAGAGATAAACCCTCATAACCGAGCTTTGCAGACCAATACTCGATCAGATTAAGTTAAATTTATTTACACTTTTCTAACTTTCTTACAGGTTATCATCGACTTTGGTCACATCGTGCATTCACAGCTACAGGTCCATTAAGAGTAGTATTAGCATGGATGGGTTCAATGGGTTTTCAAGGGAGTATCAAGTGGTGGGTATTAAGACATAGATTACATCACAGGTAAGTTCTAATTCACCTCGCCACTTACAGATAATATACATTGCTACTAAAGTCTAAATGCATTTCAAGTCAAGCTGACGTTATCTTATCTATTTCATTGTTTCAGATTTACCGATTCACCTGCACATGATCCGTATTCCGCTTCCAAAGGATTATGGTTTTCCCATTGCGGTTGGATTTTCCGAAAACCCTCGTATCCAAGAATGAAGTTAATTGAAAGAGGTGATCTCGAATCTGATCCAGGTGAGTGGTATATAATCAATGCCGTAGAGGTGCTAACATATGGACCCATATCACAGTCGTTCGTTTTCAACATAAACACTATGTTCCTATCGCCTTGTTTTCTGGATTGATACTTCCTGCTATGATAGCTGGATGGGGATGGAATGATTGGATGGGTGGTTTAGTCTGGGGTGGTGCTATTGCTAGATTACTTATATGGTGAGTTAGCCTTTGCATGCGGATGGCTATGGGAATATTCGCTAAGAAGCCTCTAGGCATACCACCTTTTGCATCAATTCTCTAGCTCATTGGACTGGGTTGCAACCTTATACAGAAGAAGTAACCGCAAAAGGGAACTATGTAAGCTCTCGCGACTGTCAGACAAAATGGACATTCAGCTTATTCAACTTTTTTCTATTGTAGTTACTTGCAATTTTGACTTCTGGAGAAGGAAACCACAAGTGAGTTCAGCTGCTACTGTATCGATGTAGAGCCAAGCTGACGAGTCCTGTAGTTTCCATCATGCCTTCCCGTAAGTTGATATTCACGTACAAGGGCAAGGACAAGGAGAAATATTGAATTTTATTTTCACAAATAGCAAAGATTTTCGTAATGGACCACATCCAGCGTGAGTTAGCTAGAAATTAAAGGCGCATCTTTTGTCAATAGCTGACATGTTTATTAGTGATTGGGATCCTTCGAAATGGTTCATCTGGACTTTACACAAATATACATCGCTCATTCCTTCTATCGCCCGTACACCCGAAAGTGCTGTTAAAAAAGCCCGAGCAAGAGTATACATGGCTCAAGCTACACGTCTCACAGATGCTGTACCACCTCACGAAATGGTAAAACCCAAAGAAGAATTACCAGTATGGTCAAGAGCAGAGGTACAGAAAAGACACGGTGAATATGTAAAGGAAGAGCACGGTGTTAGAAGAAGAGTTTTGGTTTTACTCGAAGGATGTGTCGTGGATGTTGGAGGATATCTAGATGATCATGTGAGTAAGATTTCAGGTATATTGTGTGCGATACGTTGAGCTGATCCTTGAACTTGAAGCCTGGAGGACTTGACCTCCTCATGTCACATTGCGTATTTCCCCTTCCTTCCGATGACGAAGACTCGACACCCGATATCGATTCAGGTTACGCATCATCAGAACACGCTTCGCCACCATCTAAACCATCAATGAAATTACCTGACATGATCTCACCAGTTGATATCGATGATGATATTACTAAAAGATTAGAACTAAATAATGAACAAATCATGCTTAAAGATGCTACTAGAGCTTTCTTTGGTGGTATGAATAATCACAGTGGTGCTGCTAAAGAATGGATGAGATGTCTTAGAGTAGCTAGATTAGAAAAATGATCAAGTGCATACGTTTTGGGGCCGAATAACAAACTGGGCATTTGGAATTTAGATGAGATTTGATCGAATTACTGTACTATAGGACTTGAATCCATAATAAATAAATAACATTACATACGTACACTGTATACGATCCTTTGACATATCATGCATAAAACAACAACAATTCATGCCATGTATAATAAGTCATCTATTATTTCTTTAGAAGCAGCCTAGTAGTGGTACATAATCGGAATAACCCGATAAGCTACGTGCTTGTTGAGATCGTCGGATGCGATATAACCGGAGTGGCCACTGTAAGTAGTTAAATCGGACATGTGCGTGTTTACATATACATGTTATCTATCAAAGCTGAACAGAGTCACCTGAGTATAGATAAGCAATCTACAGTATACATTATACTGTAACGACATGAATGACAGCATGGTCGACATATTCCCCCCATCGATAACATTTCAATAACAACTCATCCTACGTGTGTGAATATCTTAACCCATTCTATTCCATACTTTACTGCTCAGCAATCACCTCTTCTCACCTCCTATCATCGTCACACGGTTCGACTTTTCCACCCGTTCATCTTGATCACCCTACTACACCGGGAACTTTTATCGTATTACATGGTCGGTTCAGCCTCGATTCGTTAGACAGCAACATCTTCAAACAAACAATCCTTTGTATCTCAAGAGGAAACTCATCGCCTTCGTCCATTCGCCTTGAGGTGTTCTTCGATCATATCCGATCATCCTGGACGAGCTCACAGGTCACACTGAGACGATTGAGTGATCAAGATAGATAGCTATACACATATATATATATAGATCTGAATCTTCATCCACACTATCAATATATCCTGTCATTATTCTACCGTCGGACTCAGTTCATTGCCCACTCTTACACGTTTTCCCACTCGTACATCAACTCGAATACCTTAGGAGGGATTTTTTATTTCATTGGCAACTTTACCAGATTTAACCACACCGGGTTCAACATTAATACCTTGATCGAGCATGTCGGAATTACAGCAAGTTTTAGAATTATTGAAGAAATTGGATAATAGACAAGAGGAATTAGCTGCTCAAGTGAGTTTTCAATCTATTTCACCGGAACTATTCCATTTTCACTCCTTGTCCTTATTCTATATTCATTACGATGTATCAGGTGTATTCCAAGCTGATCATTACACCTATGCCCAGGTTGAAGCTTTGAAATTATCATCTACATCATGTCAATGTAATCACACACATTCTCACTCTCCTACAAACCATCAATCAAATTCATCACCTTCATCACCCTCAACACCAAATCCAAATCTTACGATCGTTCCAGGCTTAGATACCATTTCTTTACATGGTGGATCATTACCAAATTCACCTATTCCTTCAGGTGGTAATGGTAGATCAAATTCAGGTGGTGTAGAACAATTAAGATTATCTAGAGGATCATTCTCTCAATCACAATCAAACACTTCAACAGGATTTTTACCTTCTGTTTTTGGTACTTCACCTCCCGCTTCTAACGGAACATCAACACCATATGGTAACTTAAGTTTGGAAGCTGCAACTCATGGTTCAGGTGCTCCTGGTGCTTTATCACCACCTGAAAGTAAAGATAAAGAAGGGAATAAGGATAAGAAGAAATCTGGGTATCCTAGTAGAGTTGTCTTGACAAGTAGGTAACCCTCAATCTAGCTTGGTTATATGGAGAAGTCAGGAGCTCTTTTGGCTGACTTCCATCCTGACTTTCTATTATAGCTTATCCGTCTCAAGCCGGTATCCATCCTATACCTCTCAAATGGGGAGGGGGTCGTAAGTGTCTTTTCCATCCTCAATATCATCATTTTCAAAATTGAGACTACTTGTTATTTTGAGCTAAGATGGACTACGACATGTGAAAAAATCATTTAGCCACAGGCCGTGAAAGAGGTCCAGTTGTTTGTTCAAGAATTAAATCAAATTTACAAATAAGAAATTCAATCGGTGCTCATGCAGGTTCATATAGTATTTACAGAGCTTTATCAATTGCTATGGGTCAGTTAAGAACGGATTGGAGACCTGATTTGACGAATACTCATGTGAGTGACTCTCTGTATATCTTTTCTTACGTTCCACCTGCTTTGCGAATAGAACGGACAAGATAGTGGTCCATGCATTCCCCCAGGATTATTTAAGATTGTCAAAAAAGGAACAGAGACGAAAGAAAGAGAAATGGGAACAACTCTTTTAGCTGCATTTTTAGCCGCTACTCCTTCTTACCTACTCTCCCACCGTTTTCGCAGATTCGCAAGCAATACAACTTCTCCCAAATGACTATCTTTCCCGGCCATCAATTTACTTGAAAATGCCGTAGTTCTACTTCTCCTAGATCGCCTGTCGTGATCACACCCCCTGGCTTATCAGTCTCGGCACACTATAGATGTAGAAGTGCGGTATCAGATGAAAGATACATACAGCAAAATGTTACCTATCATTGTGGCATGAAACAGCATGATGGACAAATGCTGACTTGCTTTATCTCTCTCATCAGCCACCTTTCGTACTTCCTCCAACAGATGGATGGTTTGGCGATAAGATCGTATCATTCGATCCTTGGGGAGCGATGTCACAAGAAATTTGGGCGAAAGTGAGTAGACTGATCCGAACTTAGTCAAGTAGTTTGCAACCTGGTTCCTGATATATGTCGCCTCCATTGGTAGGAATATGCCGAAGGTCTTGATGTTCGTCCAACCATTTCACAAACCAAAGCACACATCAAGATTGAAGAGTTGGATGTTTTATTCCGTAAGGGCGAATTTCCGATTGATGGAGAGATTGTTATCAAATCACCTGAATTGGCAGCATTCCCTGGTGTTGATCAAGGTATAGAAATCAATACTTATAAAGCTGCCATCGATCCTGTTTGGGTGAGTTTTCTATCTCCCTTTGATACTCAATAGTCCGTGCCCAATAGCGCAAGGACATAAAATGTCGCTTGGTAATTCACAGAACTCGCTGGCGAACGCGCGCATATGAACCTGGCGAACGCTTGTTTATGCTCACTTCAGCTAACCTATACTGGACTATATCCGATTTAGTATTTACCTGGAGTTGCTGCTCGACTTGGTATTGAAGAATCGAGTCTTCGAAGAGCTCTTTTCGAGGACACAGGTGGTATGTACCCGGAATTACTCACCCGACCCGACATAAAAATCTTTTTGCCACCTATTGGAGGAATAACCTTGTATATCATTGGTGATCCGGCCAAACTTCAAGATCCAAACACAGAAGTTACATGTCGACCTCATGATTCTTGTTCTGGTTCAGATGTTTTTGGTTCAGATATCTGTACATGTCGACCTTATTTGATATTTGGAATTTCAGAAGCTGTTAAATGTGCTCAGAGGGGTGGGGTGGGGGTGATTGCCTATCTTCAACGTGAGGGACGAAGTTTAGGTGAAGTTATTAAATATATGGTTTATAATAGAAGAAAAAGAGGTGGTGATACTGCTGCTGAATACTTTAACAATACTGAGAAAGTGGCTGGTGTTAAAGATGCAAGACATCAAGTTCTTATGCCAGATGTACTTCATTTCCTGGGTATCAAAAGGATCGATAATCTCATCTCAATGAGTAATATGAAGTATGATGCCATTGTAGGAAGTGGTATAGAGGTCATCAATAGATACGAGATACCTGAAGAATTGATTCCTGCGGATTCTAGGGTTGAAATCGATGCTAAGGTGAGTTGTAGTATAATATTGACAAAGATTTTGAGCCGCTTATTTATTCAATATTGTATAGATTCAATCTGGTTATTTCTCAAAGAAAGAAATGACAGATGAATTGGTTAAAGCTACAAAAGGAAGAGATTGGGGTAAGTCAAACTTATGACTGTTCGATTGCTGATAGATTATAGATGATATCGTTCATTAAACTCGAGAGAATCTCTAGATAAGTTCATTAGATGGAGTACTCAAATGAGATTACTATATATCCTCAGATCTGTTTATCAGATTTCAGAGAAAGTCACTAAATCCGAATCATCAATTGTCACATGTTTATGTATGCATATTTGTTTTATATCAATCAGTTTCCATAAAAATCACTAGTTTGGATAATAAAGCACCAATTATCTGAAAAATACTCCCTTTCATGGTGTAACTTCAGTTTTAATTCCTCTTTTATTCTCTAAATTCTACTGAATCCTATTTACATTGTACTTCGTTTTTTTATTCTGTCAAACTGAAAAACCAAATTTTGCCTTGTATAGCATGTTGATTGTATATTTTTTCAAACGCGTGAATGTGATATTTATTCGTATTCTAAGTCTCAATTGTATCTATGGTTCATGTACCTTTATAAGAGGTCTTACGTTTTCGAGGAGTTGATGGGAGTGATGGTATATGAGCGAATGGATCTGATTCTCCAGATTCAGAAAGACTTTCTTCTGTTTCTTCACTTTCAGTTTCGCTTTTCTTGGTTTTCTTCTTTTTAGATTTACTTTTTTTAGGAGTTGATTTAGCTTTTCTTTTCTTTCTAAGTTCTTTAACTAAACCAGCAGATACAGCTTGAGGTAATCTCATCGTATTTGAAAATTCTCTTAAACTGTCATACCATTCTTCTTCTGATGTAGGTAGACAAGATTGTGGTATTTGCTTCAAATAAGCGATGATGTTGAAATAAGTGATTGAATAATTGCCAATCTAACATCTCAATTGAATGATAATTACATGTTTCATCTGGACAATTCCACTTTAAAGGTTTTTTCAATTTCTTTCTAACTTCAGATTTAGTTTTTTTTGAAGCATTTGCAGGTATCTTCTTTAAATGTGGATGATTATCACTGAACATCTGAATAAAGTGTAATAAAATATGTGCTCTTTGATCTTTTCTATCGTGATAGTATACCATTCTATCTGTCCAAGTCTTAGTCTCATCATATAGACAAATGAAACATCTACCAAAGTGTGAACAAACGAATGAATTGGCGTGAATGATGACAGCTTGCGCTCTTGTATCTTGTTCAGTGGCATCTATCTCAATTGGTAATAGATTTTGTAGATCTTCAAGTAAGGTTGCTCGTAAATCTCTTTCAGCTTTCAGTAACACCATATCATCTCTTGCTGCCCATGTATGATGACCTTCTAATTTGATTGTTTGGTTAAATTCATATTCACAATATTGTTCCCATTCTGCTGGATCAGGGTGGAATGCACAATCGAGTAAGGAGTATTTAGGATCAGGAAAATGATGAGGACCAAGTGGTGTTGGTTTGGATTGTTGACGAAGCGCATTGTCGATACGGGCACCTAGACTACAAACCATAAGCTTGTGTCGAACGATTAAGTGCATGAACTGTTGTTCTCTTGATTCCGTATTGACATAACCGCAAGAGCATATTTCACCAGCTCCATGATTGTACTTAAAGTGGTTTGACCAGCCTAAAACCCATTTCGATTCAGCTTCTTTTACAAGATATGATTTGATAGCATCTACTTCTTGATCAGTTGGATATTCTAATTCTTGAACCTTGATACCGAGGCAGGCAGGACAGGCTTGTATTTGATTGTATGAAGAGATCATATCTGGCAAAGCTTCTTCTTTAGCCTTATCACGCGTTTCGATGAAGATATGTGTTTTAATCTTGTTCATCAGTGTGCCACGATCGGTCTTTTTTGATTTTGGTGATGAGACACAATCTTTAATAGGTTTTTCGCATGAAGGACAAGTATCAACACCGTTAATTTTCTTCACCATCATCCCGGGGTACCATCCTTGAACACCAATTGTTTTTGTAGGTAAATCTAAGATCATACGACCTAATTTAACTTTATCGGTGGAGGGATCCATCAACATTAACATTATAGCTTCTAATGCGTAACATGTACCTTCAATACTAGCATCTTCTGGTGATGGCGTTTCTTCAGGCTCCATCAGGCTGGATACCACCGCTGATTGTTTAGAGGTCTCTTGTGGCACATTTGGTATACTTGAAGAAGATTGTGGTTGAGAAAAATTTTCTACTGACACGGAAGATTGTTTTGATTGTAATTCAGCTATTCGTTCAGGTTGTGTAGCTGTTTGGGAAAAGCTTGAAGGTGGTGGATGATCGGAAGTCGTAGCTCTGACTTCGGCTTGAGATTGGGTTTGTGTAGTTGAAGATTCACCAGCTTGTTGAGATTGTACTTCTTGAGCTACTGATCTACTACTGGTAACAGTGGAGGTTTCATCTTGATTTTGGCGTTTAGGATCGTGATCTTTACATAATTGCTCTAAGGCATCTTCTTCAGTTCCATCAGCCTTGAGAAGTTCAACAATTTGATTCGCTTTTGAAAAATCTAAAGCCATTAGAACCGATGTACCAGCATCAATACAATCTCCAACTAAATCTGCTGATGGGAATGCATCTGCTTGAGAGGCTATATCTATAGCTTGAACTTCGGTCGCGATCTCGTTGGCTAACTTGGAAGGATCCGTAGGTATACGAAGTCGTTTTTCACGGTAAGCTTGAATTTCAGCAGTCAGATACTATGAGAAGTGTCAGTCTTTCTGCTATGATTTGCGTGGCTGTTGAATTGAGCCACTTACCCGTCTATAAAGTACTTCATAAGCGTTCTTATATTCCATTGTAAGCTTTTTCAGTTGGTGTTTGATATTTTCAGGAGCCAAGTCAATCGAACCATATCTAGCGAGATTTCGCGAACGGATTCTTCTCTGCTCTTCTCGAATGTTGTATAAGTCTTCTTCATCCAGCAGTTGTTCAAGTCGATCCTTACTGAGCCACAGCGGCATGTTCGGGTCTTTCTCCATAGACATTTGATTTAGTTTACTTAATTTGTCGCTGCATTCCAAAATTGGGCAAAGTATTAGCTGTCATTTTCATAAATGTGGCAGCAGAAACTTACGCAGTAGAACCACTACCAAATATAGCATCTGTGAAATTTAACAAATTTTTACCTTGCATATATAAGGCCCAGGTATCTTGACTGAGTTTGTGACCTATAGCCAGTTTGAGCACTTCAAGTCGAGTTGCTATGGTACAGTATTCATAGGTTAGACAATTTCATTTTTGAGGGTGCCAATGGCGCTCGAACTTACTATCTAGAGCCATCATGGCTTGTATGGCAGCGGTACGTAAATCATGAGATGCAAATGCTACAGGATAACCAGCCACAGTACAAGCCTTTTTGAGAAGTGCATTGTACGAATCTGCTGAATATGCTTTATTTGTATGGGTAAGCTCTCCAATGGAAGAATTATCGTTTGAGGGCATATTGTCAGGTGATTCGTAGAGTTGGCGTCTGAATATCGGTCTTTCCAACCTGTACCAAGAGTGCTTGAGTTAGCCAAAGACTTTGTGTTTATTGTATGTCTCTCAAGTTACCACTCCTTTTTCCACTTGATTTGTTTGGTGTCTAAGCCCTCTAAGCATTTTGGATCAAAAATCCATTCGAGTGATGGATCATCTTCAATGGCTCCATCCGCAATAGCGATTATAAGTAAGAACAAGGGACCATTGAGTCCAGGTATAGCTGTTTCATACAAGTGATGTGGACGGTTCTGTAATATGTGCATTCTATTAGCTGCGGCAGAATGCACAATAGCATCAAAATAACCTACACTCATCTCTTTAGTCTTAGTGAACCTTAATCTAAAATCGACTGTAGCGATATTATAGTCATCCGGTTCATCACTAGGTGTCAAATGAACAGTAATGTCTTTATAGCATAAAGCTCGAGCATCAAATTCAGAAGTTTGATAGCCCGAAGTAGTTGAACGTAGGATAGCTCCAATTCGTGATGCTGAACAACCTTGAAAAGCTAAAGTGGCCAATTGATAAACACGTGACAGAGTATTCGTGTGGGTTAAATCGGGAGACCAAGTGTTTATGATAACATCTGTAAGTATGTATACATTTAGCGGAGATCGGACTGCTGTACCGATGACTTGGCAATGTCAAATGAGTATCTCACCTTTTAAGACAGCACCATCGGGAGTTCTTCGAGCTCGAGTTTCATCATGCAGACCAAATTCATCCTTCAACGTAGCTACACAGCTTAAGTCAGCAGTCTATTGTGAATGAGAAGAGACGATTTATCAACAACTTACTGTTAATATAGGTATCCGCGGACACCAGGACTGAATTAGGAGTATATGTATCTGTGAAATACTCGTACGCATTCCTATCACGGATCTTAGTGATTACACTTCTAAGGACAGACAGGTGAGCTAACTCACCAGAAAGTTACCAAATTAATATGGCAAGATGCCAAACTAGGTACTTTGTAATCTCCTATTTTACCTGACATACCTCCAACCCTCCAACGCATATAAGCGTGAAGAATCTGGACAGTGAGAGGCGGACCACCTATTGAGCGTTGTTCATCAGTGATTAATCTACGTAATATGAAATATTCATCTGAGTAGTACTTACCATCACCTAATACCTCGTCAACAGTTTTACCATCAGCCCAATATTCAAAAGTTGGCATATTTTCCGGGTGTTGCGCATCAAAATAAGTTTCAGCCAAGTGTTGACGAAACTGATTCATTTCGCGTTGATAATGAGCCAAAGTACTTGGTCTGAGTAGCTTCTTTAATTTTCTGGCTGTTCGAGCGGTCTCACCAGTAGTAGCTGATGTGACATTTCTGGAAGCCCGTAATTCAGCTGCAGTTAACTTTTTGGTACTTTGACGGAGTGTACCACCTCCTTCTCTTGACATGTTGATGTGATTTTACCTAGAACAGAGAAAGTATGATATTCTTTATTGAAAATAAGTGATAAATAAGGATTATAGGATATACAAGAAGAAGAAAAAAAAAAAGATAACGAGAGGGCGGAAAAGTTGAATGTGTTTTTGGGGACGTTCTAAACCACATTATATTGTCAGAAGTTTCGACACACCGTGGGATTGTCTGAATATTCTTCTTTTTTTCGATTTTATTCAAGCGAAAGGATGCTATTAGATCATTGTCTTCGTACGATGATATAACAGGAATTTTGATGAAATAGATTCTAACAAGATCAAAGAAGCTATGAAAATAATAAAGATCGAAAGGACTCTTTTCGGTAAATGAGTTAGTTATTCGGGTTTGAATATGAGTGCCTGAACAATATGAGTCGCGTGTACCTTATCTAATCTCGCCGTTACTCGCGATCATACGTACAAACAATACAAGTGTGTAAGAGTCAATCAGGTTACTTCTCAAAGAAGGAAATGACAGAAGAATTGGTCAAAGCTACAAAAGGGAGAGATTGGGGTAAGGATGATCTTCCAATTACTATCACATAAAGACTCATCATCATGTTTGTGCCTCAAAGAGGAAAGAAATGAACTGATCAATCGCGAAACAATAGATGATATCGTACATTAAATGGCTTCGAAAATCATGCGGCTGCGGCTTATTCACCAACCGTTATTGGCATTGCATGAAACTGGAACAACTTGCATAACACGACAAAGAATTGTTTTGGGAAGGATAACTAAAATCATGGGGATGAGTTCCTGTTTCGCTCGATATGAGGTATTTGTATATAGATAATAAAGGTGATATATATATATGGAGTTTCATGGGATTGACTAATCATTTTTGTATATAAATTAGTATCTCGAACAAATCATGCATAACTTGTTAACCATTTAAGTACGAAGTGAGTTTATTGTTCATCGGGTTATTCAAATCCAAGGAGCGAAAGAATCACTGGAGAGGGAGGGGGAAAGTGAGGATTCAGTTATTAGATTGGTCTGTAGTGCTATGTCAACGTATCTAAAGCTGTATTTCATTTATTTCAAATGCGAGGCGAAAATAAATATGAAAGCAGACATTATGATACCGTTTCTTGCCGTGCGGTATCTAATGTACCGTACCTGTCCATCTAGCATTAAGATAGCATCATGCACTGAATGTCTTGTGTGTTCGAAATATTTTGTGCATGACAGTGTATTCTATAATACTATTACTTAGGGTCTATGCAATAAGATAGAATGATTTGTCTAAAAACGGAAATTTGACCTCCCTTCCCTTCCTTCTTATACTGGTGACTGATGAAATATTGTCGTCACATCTATTTCTACATCCATTCTGATATATTCATTTTTACTAACGATGAGATCGTCGAAGTGGGTTTTAGAAGGATATTAAAGTTGTACTTTGAGATCTTTCAAATCTGTTTGTGAACCAACTGCAATGTTATGTGGTGAAGCTTGTTCGAAAGAACTATTGTGAGAGAAACAACAAGTTTTATGATTCGTTAGCTTCTTCAATTTCAATAATAATATCAATAAAATTTCCAAATATAATGATAAACTCCGTTTCCTTATTTCAGAGAAACTCTACATCCGTATCATCGTCATATTCACTTTCTCAAACGATAATTTGTTTAAACATAATCATACTCCTCTCGTAATCGATTGAAAGAGCTTATGCCCTCTATTCAACTCTTCTTTTCCGTCTTGTTGTTTCTCCTCCATCTCTAGCGATACTTTATTTCAAATATCACACATTATCATCATATTTAATTCATCTTTTTAAATCTACCACGTTGTTCATACACAGCATAATATACCAGAACCTAACATAACGCACGCATGCACGGGACATCACTCGATATTAAAAAAAATATAAATTTATTTAACTCACCTTGGATATCTCATTCTTAAAACTTTTGGTCTTTCAGCTTCTTGAAATAACAATTTAGTTTCAGCAGCATCTTTTGATAATTGTAAATGTTTATCATTTCTTTCTGTCCAAATTTTTGATTCTGGTGTAATTTTAGTTAATAATCTTGTAATATAAGGTAATTCTTTATTTGTTGTAGATTTTTGAAAAAAATCAGGATTTAATGAAGGTGATGTTGTAATTTGATTTAAATTTGATGTTGAAGGTAAATATGGATAAACTAATACTGTAACTGCAGTTAAAATTATTGTGTTTCTCCAAAATGGTGTAAAGAATGCTACATTATTACGTTGTATTGTAAATGTAAATGAATTTATTAGCTTTTTTGAAACCAACCGAGACTCTTTTCTTATATGGGAATTTGGGAATATCTGGACACGTCATATATCAAGATTTTCCATCTCTTTTCATATTCTTTGTTATGTCCTCTTAAATCTGGAATCAATTTCTTTTGACGATATATTCTTTTAATCAATTTCTTTTGACGATATATTCTATTCTTTACACCACGCTTTATCAAACTACCTTTTCCATGATTGATATATATCCTAAATTCGCACCTTGTCTTCTTGCATCATACCAACATGTCATATCACACCAAATACTCACACTCTGTTGTATAAGCATCATCTGATCCTTCTCCATGTTGATGATGTGAATCATCGTGACTTGCTCTTTTAGGTTGTGAAGTTGATATACCCCTAATCATCATTTGTTGTCGAAGTATTGATGAAGTTGGTTTGAGCATTGTTGATCTGACTGACATGTTGAGAGTGTAATTTGTGTATATTCAAGTCTATTCAAATGGGTATTGTCTATGTTGCTATATATAACTCTCAATATGTAATCGTCAACAGTATCGATATCAAACCTCAATGTATCATGTATCCCTTGTAATGATGTATTGAGCATTCATTGATAGGTCCACTATATACAGAGCTCGAGCCTGCAAGACAGCCTTACACCGACGGGGTTAAACGGTTTTATCCTAATGTGGCGTAATTTGATTCCGCTCATATACCATGCCTTAACGTCTGTGCAGGGAATGATAGAAGGGATAGTCTGTGCGTTTATGTTTATGTGTATGGTGACACAACGGAGCTTAAGTGATATCTTTGGAATACCGCCATAACTTGAATCATAAGATTACAGAGCATGCATGAGGTATGAGTACAATATAGGATGCATATCTTCGATTTCACCTGTTTTTCTCACAACTAACAGCTTAAGAGCATACTTGACAATGCTGAATTAATCGAGATATTATCGATTCCAGTTTATGGATACATTTTTGGTGCCTCGGCGATTTAAAGGAGGGAGTAAGTACCCATTTTGTCGTAATATGTCCATGAAAGTAATATCGCAAAAAGACGCGTCCTGCCTTCTGAAATCATTGTTTTGTTGATAGTTGATTCTTGACAATTACCAGTATCGTTTTGAGTATCTAGATACGTTACTATAAGTTTCCCACTGAAAAGACAACCTAATCAACAATCATCATCAGCTGCAGCAATTTAGTTTTTTTTTTTTTTCCTTTCAATTATCGAAAAAAAAGACACCTCTACTGGATTTAGTGAAAAGGATAAAAGCAAACGATATACGAAGTCTTTTCGATTTACGTGACTACCCCGAACCTCGCCAAGACGAACGGATTTATTGCTGAAAATATTTTCAACCACAGAATTGAAGAGAAAGAGAGTGATTCTAATAGATCGGGATGAATATGCAAAGTATCAAATGTATGTCCTATTCGGAAGTCATCATAAAGGGGTCGATAACTCTCATGTACATTTCAATAACATGGCTAATTCTGCTTGATAGGTGTGGTTGTAGGAGATGGTGCTGTTGGAAAGGTCAGTGTTACATATCAACACATATATATATGTATTCGTCGAAGAAAGACAATAGAGTCGATAACGTGAAATATCAGAGGCTGACGAGAGAAGTCTTATCGACAATAAATCAAATAGACATGTTTATTAATATCGTATACGACGAATGCTTTCCCTGGAGAGTAAGTAGTCATTATCTCCTTCTCGCTTCAGACATGCACTGTTGTGCGAGAGTTGTAGGATAAATTAGTAGCTAACTGATTTCTTTCAATCTTTCAGATACGTACCAACGGTATTTGACAACTATTCAGCATCGGTCTTAGTGGATGGTCGACCGGTTTCTTTGGGTTTATGGGATACAGCGGGACAAGAAGATTATGAGTGAGTAAGCAAGGATCTATGTTATCGACTCTTATAATACAAGATTGGAAATTTCAGCGTTACATATCAAGGAGTTACGATGACTGATTTATTTATAAATATTATTTCTTGATTAGCCGTTTACGTCCGTTATCATATCCACAAACAGATGTGTTCTTAGTCTGTTTCTCGGTTGTATCACCTCCATCTTTTGAAAATATCCGAACGGTAAGTTCGATTAACAAAACAAGGTATCACTTATCTGCCATGAAGCTGACGGTAGATATTACATTTCTCTTTTTCATATTATCATACTTCAAATAGAAAGTAAGTATTTCATTTTGAGCGTGTTTCCCACTTTGAACGGTCAATATAACATATTTTACGTGAAAGTCATTTAAGCTAATTCAACTCTTATACTTTTAATAGTGGGTTCCAGAAATAAATCATCATGCACCTGGAGTACCTATAATATTAGTTGGAACTAAATTAGATTTACGTGAAGATCCAGTAACTTTACAAAGATTAAAAGAAAGAAGATTTCAACCTATAACTTATCAAATGGGTGCTCAATGTGCAAGAGATATTGGTGCTGTAAAATATCTAGAAGCCAGTAGTAAAACGTGAGTGTTGTTCATGCGACCAACAGGTCATTTTCATGATTTTCATGATTTCACGATATATCTCTTTACATAAATTTACTGATGATTTTTGAAATGAAAATCCAATTTTAACTTTGGATAGTCAAAAAGGTTTGAAAAACGTATTTGATGAAGCTATAAGAGCAGTATTGCAACCGTCTGTTGAAAGAGCAAATCCAGGTGCGAGTAAGAAGAAGAAGAAGCAGTGCGTGATATTGTAATTAGGGTTTGGGTGCTTGAAGTAGAGTGATGTGGTCTTTATACTATCTGTAAATGCCCTTCATTCATATTTGCACGAGATAGGCCTCCATCAATTCTGCATCAGGATGATTTCCCGCTACGAACGGTTTATCTATTCTCGTTAAAATGGATAAACTGTATGTGACGTCGATTTATGAAACACTTTCATCTTATCCTGTGTATATAGCTGGTGAGATTGTGACGAATCTTCTTGAATACTTATATTTACGAACACCTTGTGCAGTATGCTCAATCACATGATGTAACTAAAATAATCAAAGTCTTCAAATCATATATAAGCTTTGTTTTTTCTATTGAATAGATATCTGACTAAAAAAGGCACACTTCACACAATCTATTCAAACTCAAATCGCACGAGTCTGGGAGGTCATAAGCAATTCATGAGGTCGACCCATAAGTGCCTTCATTTTGAAGCCATTCTGAACTGCTGAGAACATCTATATATAGATACTTCCCTCATGTTAAACTATTCTTTACAAAATTGGCATTTATCATCTACTATACTGTAACTTTCTTACATTAACCTTCGACAGTCCTGACATCCATCGAATTCGCTACAGACTCATTTACCAAGTTGGGATCGTTGAAGGTGAAAAAACGGGATATTTATAGGAAATAAGTGGAAATTGCAACATTTCAAATTTCTAATGTGAGTAGATTACGATTTGTTTGGCATCGTCCATATATATATAGATAATAACTCAAAAGCTCTCTCGCATTCAGTTCAATACAATGGCAGTACATATAACTCCTGATGAATCATACCATTTATGGATAGCTTATAAACATCAATTAGGATGTTTGATTGAAGGTAACTTTAGTACAATACAATATTGCACTAATGGTGGTGGATACGTTCAATTAAACTCAACAGTGGCGAATTTGACTCAATATCCAACTTATTTCTGTGCATTACCAAAAAATGATAAAGGTAATGAAACTTCTGTCAATTATTTAAGAGGGAATTATAATTTAGTTGGGTTAAATACTGCTGGTTGTAATAGTGATGAATCTACACCATCCGGTCTTCGATCTCATGTTTTAAGAACAAGATCGACTATGGGTGATTTACAAGGATTTGGGGACGGTTTAGGTTATTTAGTTTACTTTTGGTTTTGGGCAATTGGTTTATATGTAGTAAATAAATCTCTTTAAACAGTTTAGAGCTGGATAAAATGCTGCTTTGGGTTATTAGGTAATTCCCATAAAGAAAAAAAAAACTATAATGGGTTAGTTCAAAACTGGTTTAGGTGTAAAGATAAATGATAGGTCGATACGAAATCGAGGAAGGAGATTCTGTAATCAATGTAGAATAATTCGTGGGTGTTTCGTCAGCTTGCATGAAGGTTACATCATCGATTCCATTTACTCTAAATGTAAATTTGCGATTTGAAATCCCGTTTTGAACAAATTTTTGGCGTCTATATTACTATTCGCATTATTGTCGTTTCACTCTATCTTTTACCCTTTCAGACGCATCTTTCACCTTTCCTTGAGCATGATTGGCTGCACGAGTAAGACCACCCTATTCAGAAAGAAAATATATGTAAGTCAGCCAATATACGTATATTCGATGTGTAAATAGTAGGTAGAGACGGAAAGTAACAATAGAATTCTGCTCTTCCCCTAACCCCTGACCCTATGCTACACCTGAACTCCCTCCTCCCTCCTTGTGGTTACATTCCCTTGTCTCCTGATAATTCATTTCCTTCTGACCTATAGATCTCCGCTTCAAGACCACAACATCTCTACAGACGACAACAAGGAGGATATACTCACCTTTCCTACCCAACCTCTACTAGCTAACCAATTAACTATTTTAGGAGTCCAAGCAACAGTTAAACCTGCTCTTACAGGTAAAAGTAAAGTTTTATGTATAGCATAAGCTAAAGCTAATTCTGCCCAAAATGTCTTTCCAAACCATTCACCATTTTTATTTTTATTTGAATTTTCCAATTTATTTAACTGAGTTTCAATTTCTTCTTTTA
The DNA here is from genome assembly GCF_036810415.1 of Kwoniella dendrophila CBS 6074. Taxonomy (NCBI): domain Eukaryota; kingdom Fungi; phylum Basidiomycota; class Tremellomycetes; order Tremellales; family Cryptococcaceae; genus Kwoniella; species Kwoniella dendrophila. The sequence continues at coordinate 1,536,527 of NC_089485.1, forward strand.
ATCGTTTTTCTTCATCTTCCTTTTTTAAAATTAAAGCTTGATCTTGACCAAATCTTAATTTTCTATAATATTGTATTAAACCATCAAATATAGGTTCAATTTTATCTGCACCTAAAGTATGTACAGCTAAAAAAGTTAAAGAACAATCTATTGTTGATAATATTGTATATATACCTAAAGCATACCATCCATATTTTTTGAATAAAATCTTTAATCTTGCTGTAACTGAACCACCTTTAGGTATTCCGTCTTCTTCTTCTTGACCTTCTCCTTCTTTATTTGTATTTGCATTTGTACTCGTTGTTGAAGATGATTTTGATTGAGAAGTGGATGAAGTCGATTGAACATTACGTTTTATAGGAGTGGTCGAGAATTGTTGAAATGATATAGGATTTCTTCTTGATACCCTCAGAGATGATAAGGCAGATTGTGAACTTAAAGGTCGAGCAAATGAAGTGGCTTTTGCTGCATAAGGTGAAACAATTCGAGGCAATGAGCGAATCAAGGTGCTTCTTGAACTCGAAGCGAAAGTTGACCGAAGTACTGGTAAAGTTGACATTTTGATGGATGAATGAGATTATAGTACTACTTTCCCGTCAAATAATACCTCCTTATACATCTATTGACATTAAGATGACCCAAGACAAAGTCATAGAAGGATATACATTCCTCCTGTCCGCTGTCACTACTACCTTCCCAAGATCACAAACGTTGTCTTTCGGCAGTAGGAAATTGACTTTACAAATTCCATCATAACCGTTCATTGTTCGAAAGCTTGGACCGTGTTTACCACGTGCAACACCGAGGGGAATGGCATGAGGGGCTTGTTACGTAAAACTCCAGCTTGTTTCAACCCCGTTGTTATGAAATATCAATCTCGAATGAAATCATGGGAATGGGCTCGTGCTGTTAAGGTGTTTAGCGCGTTTTACGTTTTACGTTTTGATTTTACCCTTGATTTGGGCACCAGGTAACGGTCGATCTCAAAGGGAGATAGGATATAGAGTGAAGTGTTTTGATGTTCTTGGCAATTGTCGTAAAGTCTACTGGCGATGATTTTATCGTTTACTTCTATTGCTGGAATTTATAATATTATTCCAACATGATCTATAAGCGTTCATCACTTCGAAATCATCATCATCATCATCACCAGGCGACCGCTTTTTTAGATGAATTAAATTGAGCTGGTTAATATCAAGCGGAATCAATGACCAAACAAACAATGATGTTTACCCCGTGCCAAGACCGATTCAAACCTTTGCCAAGAAACAAAATAACCAAATAACAACCAATGATTACAGTCAGCGGCTTTTCACATCACAAAACAATCATTCCTCTCTTCATATGCCTTGAATGAATGCATCAAAGGAAGGGGGAAACTCATTTTGTGATTGCAAATGGGGCGATGCGTTTCCTTGGCAGAGACTACAAAGTATAAGAATACGACTACTCAGTCATTCCCATCAAAGTAAATTAATCCAATCAACTGATTTCATCATATACAGTAGTTGTCTTTCTTTTGATTTTTTTTTTCTTTTCTTGTTTTGTTCAACTAACTATCCTCTTTAATCTTTTACTCTTCTTCTATCCTTCCTTCTTATTTATATATTACATCGACTTCTTATCAAATCAACTTACTCACTTTCCTTTTTCCTTCTCTTCAACGATCAACACCTAGTATAACATAAAATGTTCGCTTTAATTCCTTTATTAGCTTTATTACCTTCATTAACTTCAGCTCAAGTTACAGCATCTTTCCCAAATGGTGCTACAAATCCTGAAAAACCTGAATTCTACCCCATCGGTTCATATGTAAATTCAACTTCAGTTTCAAGATTAATCACTTTAAATGGTGTAGACGATTTCTGTTTATGGGGTCCACCAGATCAATCAGGTGATCCAAAGAATGAAATTGGTAATATCGAACCTGTCGTTGTTGCTTATTGTACAAAACCTAGAAATGGTGCAAGGTGAGTTCAGAATGTTTCACTTATACTTTACCTCTGCTTCATCAAACGAATCAATGTATCAAACGGGCAATAAGATGAGTAGAATATACCCCAAACATTATCATCGATTAGGTGGCGATACTGAAAGGTGCAAATCATTGAAGAAGGGATCAAAGCGTCTATCGATCGGATGCTAGAATATCATATAAGTTTCGGTTCTTCAGACACCGACTGACAAACCTCTTTTTCGTTTTTCAGATTGATTCCAGATGGTGCTATCACTGGTGCTCACGTGAGTGTCTATTTACTGCTTTACCAGATTCCATCTACCACATCCAAGGGTATCTTCTAATCGCACTGACCTTGTTTTGGATCGCATAGTTCATCAAAACCCCAACTTACGTTCAAATTCACGGTTTCTGGGATGGTACTAAAGTCGGTATTGTAAGTAGGATCCAGGGTTCGTTTACAAGCGCTCTCTTTACCTGTATTGATTTATTCTTTCGCAACAGGTCGCCGGTGACTCTGGTGGTGAACTTGATCCTCACGGTGCTGAAAACCTCGGTAACCCTATCGGTGGTAACGTCACTTCAAACGTCGAAGGTAAAGATGTATTCTACGAGGAGTGGATGTCTTTTGTGAGTGGATAGATGTCCATTTTTGACTGGTTTCAACTACCCCTATTTCCTCCTTCCTTTTGTTGGGATGCTAATTGTCCTCAAACCTGCAGATCTCATACGATCAATTCTGTCTTCGAGTATGTACCGCCGAAACCTCAAACGTTTCTGCCGCCCTTCAATGTGAACACGAACTTGATATTATGGGTTGTCAATTCGTAATGGCTATTGAGTGAGTGATTTAAGGTACTAAAAACAAGCCTTGGAAACTAGATAACTGACCAAGCTACTATAGGAACTTCTATCAATCCAACAACACCTTCTCATCATGTGAAGGTGAACCTGCCGCTCCCCCAGGTCTTTACCCTCAAGCCGGCGGTGGATACTCTACCTTCAGACAACGATACACCCAAACCGATGCTGCTGGTCAAGGGCTCTGGACCGTTGGTAACACTGTCACTCCTTCTACCGTCGCTTTGTAAGTGGTTTGTCACAGAGACTCCGTTTCCAGTTTTAGCTTACTTGCGGAAATTTCAGCTACCCAAAAACCTCCAACTGTAACACCTACTCCACAATCTCCAACGGTGTCAACACCGGTGATTGGGCTGTAACCGCTACACCTGTTGTCCTTGTATCTGGATCAACCCAAACAGCTACCGTAGGATCAACCTCTCAATCTAAACCTTCCGGAGCTTCTGCTGCCGCTTCAACAGGTTCTGCTTCAGGTGCTTCTTCAGGTGCTTCAGGTTCTTCAGCTTCCGCTTCCGCTTCAAGATCAGGTTCTTCAGCTGGTGCTTCTGCCTCAGCCGGTGCTTCAGGTTCAACCAACTCTTCAAACGCTGCTGCAGGTACATCAGGTGCTAGGTTGACTGCTCAAGGTAGTTCAGCAAACTTAATTGTTGGTGCCGGTGTTGCCGCTGTTGGTGTATTAGTTGGTGCTGTTTCTTTCCTTTAAACAGTAAACACAGCTTAGTGTCGAAGACAAGGATAATCGAGTCTAGATTAATGGATGTGATGATTTAACGCATAACGTTACAATTAGTAGAATCTCTCTTCTCCCAAAAACCCACGGACTTTCTTTATTGATCTTTCTTGTTCAGCTCTTATGACCCTCGTTTCATATTGATACTTAATTTTTCGTAACCTTATCCCCGAATGATACATGATTTTCGTATATTTATGAAATGTTATTTTCGTTCACAAGGCTATTCTGGATATTGATTGCACTTTTGATTTGCTTTTTAAAAGTGATGACTGACCGGGTTTCATTACAGGACCTGGGAGGCAATAATGAATGCATTCGATATTAACACTTTTTGTGATATACTACGGATGAACAACGAATAATTCAGACAACATTGAGAATGCAAATCGCTAATTAATTATACTTCGATATGGATAATAATATATTTTCAATACTGAATATACCAATTGTAATGACTAGATCAAACCGAAATGTTGATTATTATATATGTAGATTACATGAACTTACAGTGGGATAAGTGATGAGAGTGTAAAAAGAAAAACAGAACCTTAATGAGAACTTGAAGATGAATTACTATTTGAACTACCTAAAGAACTACCTTCTGAAACGCATACCTAATTAAATTGAATTTAGAATGATAAATTTAGCTCACTTAGTCTTCCCTACGTGTTAAAAAAGGGAGAGAGGTAGACTATGTAGAAAAATGATGTTGAACTTACAATTGGGAAAGCACCTTGTTTACCAATTTTACTACCTTGATTTTCTTCATTGGAGCCAGAGGATGATGAAGAAGAAATTACTTCTGCTGTACCCCAAGCATCATCAAATAATCTAACTACTCTTAATCTCATACCAGGCCTTAAATCAAGTTCATCAGGTAGAGTGGCGGTGTATCTATAATATATAACAAATATCAGGTTAGTACAAGCGAACAATTTTCATTACCAATCACTCGAAGAGTATAATCCTTGGAATGATCATACATTGACGAACGATGACACTTTTAAGAGACAGTGGAAATAAAAAAAAACCAAAAGCGAAAGCCAAAACAAGAACAACAAAGAAAACACTTACGGCCATAAAACACAAACTTCCATACCAGGTTCAATCCAAATTTCACCTAATTGATTTTCATCTTTAACTCTAGGTAAAATTGTACCTGTTGAATTTCTATTTCCAGCAGTCATCATTCCTGCTCCTGCTCCTGCTCCTGCTCCTGCTCCTGCGGCACCAGCATACAGAGCCGTATTATTAGAAGGAGTTACTAAACCTTCATTTGATGATTTGAAATAACCATTATTATTATTTGGATGATTTAAATTAGATTGTGATAATCCATTCATTGTAGGTGAACTTAAATTATTTGAACCTAAATTATTCAAACCACCTGAATGACTATGCGAGTTTCTACTAAAAGATAATAATCCTTTTTCAGATGTATTGGTCGGTTTACCATTTTGAGTTGTATTACCTGATGAAGATGATGTAGATAAGAAACTAAATATACCACTTCTTCCATTACCACTATGGTTATGGCCATTAACTCCTGAATTTGATCGATGGACAGCTTGTGATGCTGCAAAGGATGACATTGAATCTCTTTGATTTTGTTTTCGTTGTGATTTTCTTTTTCGTAGGCAGAGTAGTAATAGGAGTAATAAGAGTAATAACTACAAAGTGAAGTAGTCATAAGTTTATTAGTAATTGCTCTTTTGAATTCCTCTTGTTTCTTTTGGCGTTTTGAGTTGATAGCGATTGATGTGATTTGATGGGATTAAAAAAATTGTATAATTTATGATCACTCACCAACAAACCACCTAACACTGAACCGACAATAACACCTGCTAATTTCCCTCCTTTTAATTTACCTGAATTACTATTCAAATTATTTGATTGACCAACCGTAGCCGTCGCTGAATTAGTTGAAGTTATACTTTGAGTAGGACCTGTAACTGTATTACTTGGTATAGCAGTTGAAGTACCATTTACTTTTACAGGTAAGGTAAATCCACAGACTGACATATCGGTCGAACCTGTACGGCAAGTGGAAAAGATTATTCGATTAAGCTTTCATCACCAAAAAGAAAACTTAGAAAAAATCAACTCACCAGCATAACAACAATCATCTGGATTATCACCTTTACAAAAATCGCATAATTGTAAAGTTGAAGTTGCGAAACCACAATTTGATTCATTATCTTCACCTCTTATACAAGTTTCTGAATTATTCGTTGAATATGTTGTCCAATTTGTACAATCTACAAAATCTTTAGTTAAAGTTTGATCTCTTAAACCATTTGTTAAATCTTGACCTGGACAATATTCAGTTGAATTAACTAATAAATTTTCATTGGCAGAAAATTGTAAACATGTATTTTGACAGACCATTTTCATTGATGTTGCAGCATTTGAAGAATTATATAATGCTGTACATCCTAAAGACCATTTTTCATTTACCCATTGTGAACATAAAACTGTTTTTTCCCATCTTATTACTGCATTCGTAGCATTTGAACATCCTAATTGATTAGAACCAAATTTCGTGTTTGTATATTGAAATGGATTTGAAAAATAATTTAAAGCTGCTGAATCAAATGATGAGACTGAATTGACTGTACTGAAAAATGGAAATGCTAATGATAGATTGGATGGGTTTATATATGCGTATTGATCTATTGTGAAAAAGCACGGAGAAAAGTACAGAATGATCAGTATGTGAAGATCAATGTATTTAAGCAAGAGTCTCAACTCACACGCTGGACATACTACACTACCCAATAATCTCAAACAATCACCTTGCATTTGTTGAGCATTACTACTTCCACTTAAAAGTGATATTACTCCCACGAGTAATATATCTATTCTAAACATTCTTGTCTGATTCCTTTGTGGACCGCTTCTCTTCTTTTCTACGATCACGATACTTCAGTTGTAACAATAATGTATATATTGTCTGTCGAGCTTGGAACACTTTGTACAATCGGAACGGATCAATCTCTCGATATTATCGTTTCTTTGGATTCACCTTTTGTCTGATAGTTGTGTGATAACAATTTTCTACTTTTAATCACTTGAACACTCTTGGTCGCCGGCTGCCAAGGTGCCAAGTGTTGATTGATATCTTTTAATTACTTGTTTTTTAAAGTTTGCCTCTTGCTTGAATAAGGTATTGTTGATGTTGCTAATGAGTTTCAAGGTCGTTTTTTATCGTTGTATTTTATCGTTTGATCCGGTGAATTATACAGAATTTAAGATGTAATATACTTGCTTCTTTACTTTATGCTGTTGTTGTAAGAGGAATTTTGTTGGGTATACAGAGAAAAAAAAAAGGATAATCTTTTACTTTGAGTAAGAAAAAATGTTAATAGGTTATTGTGAAAATTCACATAATATAATACCTATCATCATGATGACAATTTTAAAATCGTATGATCATCATCTTTCCTCATCATCATTGACAAGTGAAATAACTGTAATAATGTAATTGTCATTCCTTTTCAAAATCATTTTCAGCCGAAGATACGGTACTACTATACTGTACATTTTTCGCTTCCATACCAAAGTTACGGGACATCAAAAGAAAAAGGAAAGGAAAGGAAAGGTAAGGTACAGGTAACTACATACATCTAATTTATAGATGATACCTTTACACACATAAAGACGTGCATTTCCACCGTGTCTTTTTGAGGTACACGATACAGCTGTGTAAGTTTCTTGAGGGCTAGTGTAGAAATACTTATGATAAATACACTGAGAGATCGTGAAATGAGAAAGTAGTGAGAAAGAAAGAAAATGAACTAAAAATCATCATATTAACGTAACTCTACCTTCCCGCTTTTTCTGGGCTATAGAAGTATGTACGAGTAAGTTCAGTGGACGTTGAAAGTGGAGGGAGGGGAAAGGGGAAGAGAGAATAGAATTAGGATTAATTCCAGGGTAAATTAGATTACCATAATACAACAGCACTTTCTCTCTCTACCTCTCTCTCTCCGTCTCTCTCTCGGTCGGGCTTGGCCAATTGACTTGTAAGCCAGATAGCAGTACATAAATTACAGTGGTAAGTGGCGTTCATTACGAGTACAGATTTACAGGATTATCTATCCTCCGAGTATATGTTGCGATTGTAAACCGAACAAGTGGATTTGAGTGAGAGAAACAAGGAATTGCTGATATCATCCATCATGCTCTTTACTTATAAATTATATCTCAACTTGTCTAGACCATTTCATGTCAACGATGATCATGTAGATCCGTTCACATGGTAGATATTGTATAAGTATACTACATGTAGTATATGATTATGCATGTCATGAGCTTATAAAAGTCACTACCATGGTGCCAAATTTCCCAAAACTGAAACTCAAATCCATAAATATGATAAATGATAAATAGAAATTATTTTACTATTATACTTTTCTACAGTTTGTTTATTCCTCGAAGCGATTCTTCCGTGGAAACATCTACCTCTATCACTATTACCTTTCCAAAGCTTCCTTTAAACCCGGTACAGATTTTAAATCCTCAACTCTTAATCCACCATCACTTTGTTTAGCTAATAAAGGACATACACTCATTTCTTTCCATTCTAACCATAAATTATCAACTTTGGAAAGTACTGATGGAGAATCGATAATTAAAAGGAATAAAGCATCATATCCACCAGCTGAATTCAAATGAATTGAAGTATATTAGCGGTCAGATCTATATTTCTGCTTCATCACGATTACGGATAAAAGTTGTACTCACCTCCTGGTACACCACCTCCAATTACACCAGGTAGTTTCGAACAAGCATCTAATAATCTGGTTTGTTCAGGTGGTTCTATAGGTACACCTGATAATTCTGACATCTCGCGTTGATATTCTCTAATAGTCTATATCGTAATGAAAACCAAACAGGTTAGATGGACGATTAGATGGATTCCAAGTGAGAACAGATAGTTTGTGAACACTCACAGAGAGAGTGGATCTGATTTGATAGATTAAAGAAGCTATGGAGTTATTTTTCTATTGTATTTTCCAGAAAAATCAGTGACATTAGTCCTAACTCTTTACTATGAAGGATAACAGCGTACTCACATCATCTTCGATAATTTCTTCACTCTGCCTTGCAAGCGTTTCCTCATAATCATCTTGTTCCTCCTTACCAGCCAACTCAACTAATAACCTTTCTAGATTCATATTCGATTTATCTAAATTATTCCATGATTCTTTCGATTTTTCTGGATTCTCTTTACGCCAACTCAAAACTTTACCTACAAATGAAGGTGTATCTGTACCTGCATCAACATCAGCTAAAATCAATCTTAATCCTTTAGGTAATTTGAATTTCGTTTGTTTATGATCCCATTTTGAGGGTTCCAAAATATCCAATAATTTCATTGTGTTCTGATTTGACGCTAATGATATGGATTTTGAGGAGGAAGAAGAATTGTTATCCATTAGAGGAGATAATATTGAAGGTGAAAATCTTTTATACAAATGTGTACCGAAAACAGCAGATGAAATATCAAATCCTGATCCAACTTTACCTTGTGCTAAACAATGTGAAAATTGTGCCAAGGAATGTACAATCTGTAAATCTTTATTCTGAGTCTGAGTCTGAATCTGAATCTGTGTTTGATGATTGGATAAATCTGAATTTGAAGGAGTAGATGAAGAAGGTGAAGAGACAATGTTAAGATGTGATAATATTGAAGCTACTAGAGAAGTTACTAATGCTGCTGAAGAACCTAGCCCAGTTTTATTGGTTTGCGGTATTGGTCTAGGTAATGAAGTGAAGGGTTTGAGTGATGATAAGGATGAGATTTTGGTTGGAAGTGATAAGGCCGATAGCTGAAAAAAAAGGGCATAAACTGTTGTCAATATATACATGACGTAGATAAAAATCGTAATCATCTATCCCAAGTATATCGTACACTTGATGAGCAGAATCAACAGACTCACCTGCTCTCGTTGCGAATAAAAATCATTATCAGCCAAAACAACGATTTGTAAGCCATTTGATTGTTTACCATCACCATCGTTCTTTGCTCTATTTATCAATTCTTTAGCAGCTTCTAAACCACTTTTACCGCTTTCCTTGACTAGTTTTTCATATATAAACGCGATCGTCTGGAATAAAGTTATATAAATGAACTTATTTTTACCGACTTCATCTTCATTAATCTGTATTAAAGATAATTCGTTTGCTTCTTGATTTATCGATAATTTATATATCCATTCTGAAGATTCTTTCGGGAATTGTCCTGCTCTAATTGAAATTATAGCTTGTTCTTCTTTACCGAATCCTTGCGGCGAAGAGGTATAAGGTAACGAGGTTACACTTGAATAAAACCTGGATGAAGTAGCTACTACCAATCCAGAGTATTCACGATCTAAAACTAAATATCCTCCTGCTAATAATACTTTACCAGGTGATGATACTATAGTATGTTTCGATGATTTTTCCGCCATTTCTTATATCTGACTTGCTCTTCTGTTCTTCTGTTCTTTCCGTTCTTTACTGAGATTGAATATCATTATAGCAGAAAAGAAAGAGAGATATACATATATATATATATATTTATGTACCAGGTCTTTACTCTTTTGTTGATGCTTTTATTTTGAATTTGGGTGATCCGTGCCTATATATACTATATAAATACTGAACACGCTATTCCACGTGGTACTCGCTTGTAAGTGTGTGGAGTCTCCGGATATCTCGGATAATGTCCTTTAGCTGTCTCTTATCTATGATGCTATGACGGTATATATATATGTGTATCTCATAAATGGATAGAGATAAGACCGATCTCATTAATATTCATTCTCATTCTCTTTTGCATCTCACTCCATTCACCCCTTACTTCAAATCATTGTCATCGCCTGTGTATACTGTGATATAGATTTGACTCACTAAATAGGCTTGATTCAATATGTCACTCCCAGGTGGGGGTGTACCCATTCCAGCTGTACCTGTGCCTTCTTCAAACAAAGGATCTTCATCGAGGAGAAGAAGGAGTAGTGTCATGCAAAGTAGTTTAGAGCTTGTATTTTCATGTAAGTTGGTCTTTTCAGATATGTTCTTCCATCTACGTTTATACTTTATATTGACCTTAATAATATCAAGATTCTCGACATCAACAATTACGTTACGGTGGATCAGCACCTTCATTTATCGATTCATCATCATCTAAATCACTTTCAAGTCCAGATCGAACAGGTCCTAATCAGTATTACGACGAGGAACGAGATGTAAATGGAAGAAGAGGTCAAGAGTGGCCGGAGTCAAGTGGTGCAGAAGGTGATACTGAAGGAACAGAATCAACATCAAAAGTATCAGGTATAACTAGAGATAATAGTGACCCGGAAATCATCTTTGAAGAAGATGAAGATGACGAGGAACAACAACACCGACATCTTCAGTCAGAACACCAGGAAAGAAGAATATCAGAAGATCCTTCATTCTTCCCTTCCGATCCTGTACCGTTATCTCAACCAAGTCAAATCAACAATAATTCATCTTCAGCTACACCTGTTAAATCAGATATCGCCGGTACAAGTGCAACGAGCGGAAGAGGTTTATTCACTTTAAACGTATTCTCACCTAAGATGTCATCTTCCGTTAAATTAGGTACTTCAGCAAGTACAAGATCAAGTGGAAGTCAAACTCCTTTAGCCAATAGCAGTGCAAGACGATTTCTAGATACGACTTCAGTTGGAGATAGTGATATACATATTGATGATGATATTATGGAAGAAGAAGACGAAAGAACCTCGTTAATCAAGGACACTACAGTAAATGGGTATGGAACGACTGTCACTGGTGTGCATAGCAGTACTGCCAATAAAATCAAAAAAACCAGATATCCAATAGGACAGAGTACAGATGGTCAAACTGTCAGTATTCTTTTGATTTTACCTGTCGTCCTTTTCAGTCACTCTGTCAAGCTGATAACGAACCTCTCATATACAGCTATTCAATGCAACAGCTGTTTTAGTTGGAATAGGCTTGCTATCAATGCCTTTAGCATTCTCCTATGCAGGTTGGATTGGTGGCCTTATAATGTTATTTGGTTTTGGCTGGTTGACTTGTTATACGTAAGCTAAGTTATCGACGACTTAAACCTACTATAGCTATAGCTAATAAAACATTTGATGTAGAGCGAAACTTTTAGCACAATTAATACGTATGGATTCGAGCTTGATGGGTTACACAGATATAGGCGTCAGGGCTATGGGTAATTGGGCTGGAGGTGGTATACATATCCTGTAAGTGATTACTCTGCTAAGGTTTGCTTGGTATATATCAAGACAATCAGCTGAAGTCTCCCTACGATCAGGTTCTGTCTCGAGCTATTCGCTTTAGGGTAAGCTGCTGCAATCGGAGACGATTCGCCATCGACTGACGATTCCCATAGCGTTGCTCTGGTAGTTCTTTTCGGTGATACGCTGAATGCGATATATCCTGATGTATCGTCAAATCTCTGGAAAGCTATTGGTTTCGCTATGTACGTACTCTTTGATCTGACCGAACAGTCATATTGACAAAGCCGTCGTGTATATAGTATACTTCCAACAGCACTACTCCCGCTTCGATTGCTATCTCTTCCTTCGCTACTGTCATCGGTCTCCTCTATACTCTTAGTCTTCGTTCTCCTGATCGACGGCTTTGTTCGTACTTCAGCACCGGGGTCTATCCGTCATCCTATGCCTACTTCGCTCTGGCCAGAATGGAAAGATGCCAATTGGCTAGGTGGAATAGGGTTAGTTTTGGCTGGTGTAGGCGGTCATGCTGTCATGCCTAGTATAGCTAGAGACATGAAAAATCCTGAAAACTTTGGTGGGATTGTGAATAAAGCTTTTGTGAGTTGATTCTTCACAGTAGATATTGGCAATGCCAACTCGGTGGAAGTACTGAATCGTTTTACTCTAGGTCATTGCAACCGCCATTTCTTTTGCGTCAGGAGCAGCAGGATATTTAATGATAGGCGAAAATGTATCAGATGAGGTGAATTTTCCGGGGTAATGGTAATGAACATGTACTAACTGTCTAATGATCCAGATCACTCGAGATTTGATGCAGGAGAAATACGGTTATCCTCGTTGGCTGAACTTGGTAGCGCTATGGATGATTGTAATTAACCCTCTGTCAAAATTCGGTCTAAGCTCAAGACCCGTAAGTCAGGCTTTCATATCGAATTCTACAGGCTGTTGAGCTAAAGGATTTTCATTTATAGCTCAATATAACAATAGAAGATATCCTTGGTATATCTCCTGAACTACCCATATTCCCGGTTGAAGACGAAATATTTGAACCTGATCAAGATGGAAACATCGATAATGCTATTGATTCAGGATTCAAATCCATTCGTCATGATAGACGACTATCTACAATTTCAACGAGAATTAGAAGGGAATCAAGAGGAATAGGAGAATCAGATTGGTCTTATCGATCTATACCTCGTAGAGAAAGTGTTGATATACCTGTTGAGGTTGTGACATCGACTCCGACTAGGGAACGTCGAAAAGCTATTTTCAGAGTCATATCAAGGACAATCGTTACTGGATTTTGCGTTATTACAGCTATACTGCTACCTGGCTTTGGTAAAGTTATGGCTTTCTTAGGAAGTTTTTCAGCTTTTTTAATCTGCATTATATTACCTGTAAGTTTTGGTTCACATCGTTCCTACCATTATTCAGGTTATCCAACTTCCTGTTCAATAGGATATAGACTGATTTTACTACTTATTTCTACACTAGCTGCTCTTCCACATGCGTCTATCATCCAATTTGGAACCAGAGTCAGAATCCACCACTTCAGCAAAATGGCAAAGATTCTTTCACTGGGTTTTGATAGGTATTTGCACAGTCCTTATGGTAGCTGGTACCGTTTGGGCATTCTTACCGGGTAGTGGACATGGTGGATTGGAACCTTAGATCTGTGGATGGAATAGATGAGTATAGCAAGAAGATATCACATGTGGCAGTACTGTAGGTTTGTAGCATTTTGAATAGGAAAGATAACATCTTGACTGGATGATATTGTTGTACGAACAAGTAGAGATGAGATATTTGTATACTCCCGAGTTATCTTGAGATCTTGAGGGAAGCCAGCAAGCGAACAAGCTTAAAAGGTTATAAAGCTGCGTAAATGTACGTAAAGAAGATACTCATAAGATAACTAAAATGCCAAAAAGGTACCACGTGTTCACATTCCTTTTCCCTTTATTGTTGACAATTCAAGCAGTTCCAACAAGAAGACGCGACGTGTAAAAAGTTGATATGTTATGCTATATCTACGTTTCAGCAACGTTTACTATCTATTTTTACTTGACTGCTGGACATACTTTACAGCTCTCACATCTTCTTCTAACCTCATTAATCTGACAAACACGATGACAGGATCAGTATTCAAATTATCACCAGGTGTACAATCTTATGATTGGGGTAAAAAAGGTTCAGCTTCTTTGGCTGCTCAATTTGGTAAGACCTGTGTAGAAGGATTTGAAATTGATGAGAATAAGACTTATGCAGAGGTAAGTTAAGTTATCAAATTATCAGAAGATCTTTATATATTCATTTCATTCCAATCCAATTAACCCTCAGGGCAAACACCTATATTGGATTGAAAGCTAATCACTTGACGTGATACGGTAGTTATGGATGGGTACACATCCAACCCTTCCATCCAAATTATCACAATCAAAAACCGAAACGACATTATCAGAATATATCAAATCATATAACTCAGTTCTTGGTGATAAAGTAATCAATAAATTCGAAGATGCCAAAGATGGAAATTTACCTTTTTTATTCAAAGTTTTAAGTATAGGTACTGCATTAAGTATTCAAGCTCATCCAGATAAGAAATTGGCCAAAAAATTATTTGAGGAGAGACCTAATGTTTATAAAGGTGAGTTCTGGTTCTATGATTCCAGACAATGTTTTCTTGCGATCCATATATTCGTATTCATATACATCACAACTATAATACGAGGGACTACCCTATATATGGGGTTGACGCTGACGTAGAGAATTCCTTCTACTTCACCAGATCCAAACCATAAACCAGAAATGGCAATTGCATTATCACCGTTCTTAGCATTCCTCAACTTCTTACCTTTACCAGTATTATTGCTCAACTTACTCAGTGTACCAGAATTAGATTCCTTGATACCATCAGAATTAGTTGAAGAATTAGGTCAATCATTAACATTACCTACAACAAGACCACCAGATTCATTCCTATTTCAACCTACAATTTCATCACCTAATGAAGAACAAAAATCTATTCTGAAAAAGATATTCAATGCTTTGATGTCAGCTGAAGAAGATCTCGTTAAAAATGCAGTTCAATCGTTAATCAAACGATATCAGTCAAATGGACAAGATATACAAGAAAGTGAAAAGAGTGTGGTTGATTTAGCTATAATGTTAAATGAACAATATCCAGATGATATTGGTGTTTTATGCGTTTTCTTCCTGAATGTAGTAGAATTGAAAAAGGGTGAAGCGGCCTTCTTGGAAGCTAATTCTCCTCATGCTTATATTAAAGGAGGTAAGTGTATCTTAACCCTTTAATAATTATCAAAAGCACTACGCCATCGTTCCATCCCTCTAGCTGCCTCGGCTATGTGTGAACGCTGATCTCTCTTTCATATTCACTTAGACATCATCGAATGTATGGCAACATCAGATAATGTAGTACGAGCAGGTTTAACACCAAAATTACGTGATGTACCAACTTTAGTTGAAATGTTAACATATGAAGCTGGACCAGGTAATAAACAATTATTAAAACCTACTATTTTTGGAGAAGATGGAAATGATGAATCAACAAAATTATATGATCCACCTATAGAAGAATTTTCAGTTTTAAGAATTGAATTACAAGCTGGTAAATCAACTATACATAAGAAAATTCAAGGTCCTTCAATAGCTATTATCACTCAAGGTAATGGATCGATCAAAGGAAATGACGATAGTATAGAATTTGAAAGAGGTGATGTTATTTTTATTGGTGCAGAAGAACAAGTTGAATGGAAAGCTAAAGATGATTTAGAAGTTTTTAGAGCTTATGTAGAAGCTTAGAGTTGTATTGTTTGATTATAAGACATACTTCAACGATTGACAATCCAAAATTCCCCTTGAACGAATAATATAGATGAGTTTTGGTATTTGCCCTGTAATTAACCTATATACCCACTCATGTATCTTATGCATCTACTCGTATTGTATAATTATTCAAGTGGCATACGCCAAAAGTCTTCCTTGAATGATTCACCATAACATTGAAGAGCAAGATTGGCCGTGAGGTCAAGATGCGATAACCGTCTCTAGTATAGTAAATGTCCATACTACTACTACTACTACTATATGCTAACGCCCTCTTTCGATTTACGAATAATGCTCGGCTTTAACGCTTCTCTGATGTTTTATGCAAGTTATCGGGGAATATGGACTATACCCTTCTTATGCATCTGAATAGACTGTAAGTTGTTTCACCGATCGAATTTGGTCTTCTGGGGGCTTGTCAGTATGTATGACAATGCTTGATTGATACAGTGACATAATATTTTATCTGTGGCTTCTGTGGCCTTTTTGTTGGAAGAAACTCCACTTTCGGATAAAATGATCTATAAAAGTAAAGTATCAAGTAATCATCATAGCCACAGTTGTTTTCATCACCTCGGGGACCGTAGTTGATACGTTGATACCTCCACTACCTCCACAAAAAAAGGATAAAAGTGAATTACAGCAAACATCAAAGTGGTAGCGATATCCCATAAACACGATAGTTACTGCATACAGTAGCATGCAGCCGGATCGATGTGCTCATATCTAGATACTGACTATAATGTATACATACTAAAAATCAAACCTCATCGAAAGAAAGTATAAATAGAGCAACGAAATCAACATGATTTTATTGACGACTATTCTCATGTTAAATCTTCCCCATCTACACACTTCATTTCTCTCACTCCAAGCTACTAGTTTGACGTATCATCTTGACCTTGACATTCATCTTATCGAGAATACCCGTTAGAGTACTCTAGTAATACGTTACTTTGCTTCTTTATTTCTAAATTAGATTACCTATGAGATCTTTTGATAATAACAATATGACAGTAATCAACGCCACATCCTCAACGCTTCGACAAGCTGTTCGAAACAAAGCTTTATCTAGTGGAAATTTATTCAAACCTTATCAATTAGGTAATTTATCTTTAAAACATAGAATCGTTATGGCTCCTATGACAAGATTAAGAGCAGGTGAAAAAGATGGTATTCCAAGTGAATGGGCTATTGATTATTATAGTTCAAGAGCTACTGGTAAGTGACTTTGTAATTTTGTAATTGGTGATGAATTGTACTGAGAATATACATCTATACTTTCTGTCTTATGATTAGATGGAGGCTTAATTATCACAGAAGCTGTCTCGCCCTCATTGAAAAGTAGAGTATGGAATTATATTCCATGTAAGTTATTTCGCAAACATCACTCGTGTTCTGTTATATGTACATCCAAGCTGAGTTATGTACATATTAATATTCATTTGTTGTGATGCGGATGCTTTTTAGGTATTGAGTCGGAAGATCAAATCAAAAGATGGAAAGAAATCACTGAGGCTGTACATGCTAAAGGAGGTAAAATTATAATTCAACTTGCTCAAGCTGGGTAAGTCAAACTCCTTTTCTTTACATGATATTACCTTATAATTAAATGACTGACCAGATATACTGTACTTGGTTCTCCATACAATGTAGATGAGTCGCTGTACCAGGAGTAGCAGAACATGTGTATGCTCCTTCAAACATTCGTGATCCAACCCCAGGTGCTATGAAACCAGAATTAAAAGTAATGAATCAAGATGATATAAATGAAGCTATTAAAGAATTCACAAAAGCAGCTGAAAATGCAATGAAAGCTGGATTTGATGGTGTTGAAATTCATGGTGCTAATGGTTATGTATGTCTTTCGTTTATCTCACTTTCAATGTGTACTGCACTTCTTTAGGCTGAATATTGTTTCTCATCTACTTGCTCAGTTGCTTGATCAATTTGTAAGTTCGTTTTTTTCTTCGATACAGTATCTACTAACTCGTCTAATTAACCTACCTTACTTGACTACAGACGCAATCGGTATCAAATCAACGGACTGATAAATATGGAGGCTCAGCAGAAAATCGAAGTCGATATTCAATTGAATTAGCTAAATCTGTATGTTCAAGTATTGGTGCAGGAAAAGTTGGTTATAGAATATCACCTTTTAGTACATATCAAGGTATGAGAGAACCTACAACAGAATTAATTATAGAAACTTTTTCTACATTATTAAGTGGTTTGTTCAAAGAGATTCCTGATTTTGGTTATATACATTGTGTTGAACCTAGAACAACAGGTTCAGAAGACAAATCAGTAGATGAATCCAATCCGAAGGACTCAATCGAAGAGTTTAGAGAGATCACTAAAAGGAATAATGGTGGATTTATTGTTGCTGGTGGTTTTACACCAGATTTAGCTATTCATCTTTCAGAGGACCATGATGAGTTGATCGCTTTTGGAAGCCATTATACTTGTAAGTTGAAATTCATTATTACCATTGGTATCCAGACAGTTACAACGTGCCATTTAACGACCGCTGACTTGAAATTTTTTGGTTTTCATCATATGAAGCTAATCCCGATTTGGTAGACAGAATCAAAAACGATCATCCGTTAGTTAAGTATGATAGAGAAACTTTTTATTCTCAAAGTAGACAAGGTTACTTAGAGTAAGTTACATTCATTCCAAATCTCCTTTGATATCTCTCCTTAACAATGTCATTTGGTTATACGTATTACTTGTCTTGACGATGTAATTGGATTGAATTGAATTGACTGATCTTGCTTTCGAATTTTTGCTATCTACATTCCGCAGTTGGCCAACTTACGAGAATCAAAATTAACAAGAAGGATAGATGTTTCAATGGAATACAATTCCTCGATATTTAGAATATGATTTCTTTCTTTACATTTACATACTCAAGTTGGATTCACTATATCATTATTTACTGTAGAGTGAACCAAAGGAGGATATACATAGACAGAATGTTACGATTCGCTGAAACAGCAAGGTCGTCGAAGATGGTATTTAATTAATTCTTGATTACCTTTAGTATGCATAGAGTAGTTTTCATTTCATCATTATGAGATGTTCACGATGCATGCCTGATACACCGATATTTGCATCTCTCCTCGCGTTAAAGTAGTTTTGATTATAATCTTCGGGCGAACAACCTAAATTCGGGTCAACCGTCGGTTATCGAAACCCAGGTCATGATGATTCTCAATTATAAGACTGTTTTGGATCTTATATTTATCCGTGCATTACATCCATACATACATACTCGGTATGAGACTTGCCAAATATTTCAGTGGAGCCATAGTCCTTACATGTTTGAATCTCCACGTCAGTCCACTCTACATAATATAAATCGTTTGATCGCAATGTGGAGGTGGGGCGTGATCGACCTTCTGGTATTTTACCAATCAATTATCTGATTATTCATCGATTATCAATCTTCCGTGCAAGAATGTATCTCCTTGGTGCTTGCTATCTCAAAGGTAGACTGATTCCCTACATGCACAAACTTGTGTAATGTCAAGAACTCTAGTGGAGGCAGCTGATGTGACGTATAATTTGCATGTTGAAAATATGCTTATCATTTTGACCATATATGCATATATAGCTCATGGTATTCATGAAAATGCCCAATCTCAGCAATGAATCACAAAGCAATTCACAAGGTAATATACAGATCACATCCATTCACCTACATCTAAATCACCACTACACCTTCATAACAATACAGAAAGAATACGCTTATAACCATGACACTCATCAAGGAACAACCAAGGAATGATACTGGTAATTTGTTCAAACCTATTCATTTAGGTGATATGGCATTGAAACATAAAATCGTCATGGCCCCTATGACTAGATTGAGAGCTGGAAAAGAAGATGGTATACCAAATGATTGGTCTATTGAATATTATTCATCTAGAGCAACTGGTAAGCGAATACTCGGGTGGTTGATATGACAGATTCGAAGTTGATGATTGTTCTTACTGAAATGTAACCTTATAGATGGAGGTTTGATTATCGCTGAAGGTATCTCACCTTCATCAAACAGTAGGGTATGGCAACATCAGCCAGGTAAGCAACATTTTCAAACCGATTTCGGTACTTTCTCAATTATTATTTTCCAGCTCTCAGTCAGATAAACTTGATTAAATGATCTGATGAATTCCATGAATGCAGGTTTATGGTCGGAAGAACAAGTCGTTCAATGGAAAAAAGTTACAGAAGCTATTCATGCAAAAGGCGGGAAAGTTACTGCTCAATTAGTTCAAGCTGGGTAAGTTTCATCAACTACCGACAAGATCATCATCCTTCATACGAGTATCTGATTGGCAATCTTACATACTTACTGTATAACTTTAGTCGAGTAGCAACACCGGGTATAAATGAGATAATATATTCACCTTCAGATAATCATGATCCAACACCTGGAGCACCAAAACCACCTTTAACAGTTATGAATCAAGATGATATTGATGAAGCTATTAAAGAAATTGTGATTGGTTCCCAAAATGCCATTAAAGCTGGTTTTGATGGTATTGAACTGCATGCTGCAAATGGATATGTGAGTTGTCACGAAATAAGTGACTATTTACGCGTGTACAGAAATGATGGCGGGGTGCTGATCTTCTTCCTGACAATGTCGCAACCTTATAGCTCGTTGATCAATTTGTAAGTTGGAGTTGAAAGGACCACTTCAATCGATGTACTGTACATTGCATGTGCTGATGAGATAGTGATTAAATTGTTATAATGATCGGTAGATTCAATCAAATTCCAATAGAAGAACTGACAAATACGGTGGATCAATTGAAAATCGAATTCGGCTTATGTTAGAAATTACACGATCTGTTTTAGCTGTTATTCCAGCCCAGAAAATTGGTTTAAGAATATCACCATTTAGTAGATTTCAAGGAATGAGAGAACCTAATGTATATGATAAAGAAGGTGAATTAATTGATGGTCCAATTATAACATTTTCTAACCTATTAGAAAAGATCTTTGAAGAATTTCCTCAACTTGCTTATGTTCATGTTGTCGAATCTAGAATTACTGGTTCAACAGATCAAGATTCGGATAAGTTTGATGTTGTGAAAGATACTATTCAACCATTTAGAGAAATTTCAAAGAAATATAAAACTCCTTTCATTGCTTCGGGTGGATTTACTAAAGAATCTGCGATTGAACATTCAAAGAAATACCAAGATGACTTGATTGCTTTTGGTAGATATTTTACTTGTAAGTTCTCTTTTCTTTGTTGTTTTGGTATTTTTTTCCCCTCTGGTTATCAACGATGAGCATTGCTAAGATGTGATTTTATTTGTTTCATAGCAAATCCTGATCTTGTTGAAAGAATTAGAAATAATCTTCCCATAGTCAAATATGATAGATCAACTTTCTATTCACAAGGTAAAGAAGGTTATTTAGGGTAAGTCGTATATCTCATCTATATCCATGACCCAATTCGTTATAAAAAGCAGTTTAAGCTGGATTGTTGATTCTGACTATGTATACCGTATCTTGTATAGATGGGAAACTTATGCCAAACCAGCTGAATTAGCCAAATGAGGGTAAAGTATTGAAAATGATAAGCAAGCTGGGCTAGTAGATTGGACATTTGCGACAACAAATTTAAACTCGATAGATATATTGATAGAACCTATAGATGATTGGACCTTGATATGGCTTATGAATGTATATAGTCGATGTGTATTGAAGCCCTAACCCCCATATCCTTTGTAGCCCGTGATGCTTACTGTATTATTATCTTCCAATTCTATCTGAGTACGATAAGCATCTTTGTATCCGATATCATATCTGGTACGTTGAGTGTATATGGTAGTGATGGATCTATGAGTCTGGCTAGATAGAAATGTCTATATGATTGACATCTTTATGCATGTATCATCTCATTAATCTTTCGGTATAGAGGACACAACCAAATGTGCCACATCGATTGATAACCCGTTGATGCATGAATTATAATACCGAAACGCCGACAACTTTCTTCAGCTTCAGCTTGATCTCTTTGTTCGTTTGTATTTGATATTGTAACCTTTCAAAAGGACTACATATTGTCCACCTCGATGCATACAACAAACATCGACTCAGCGCAAAACATAAAAAAAAGAAAGGAATAACCCTTCAAAATGACTTCTATGGCAGCTGCTTTAGCAGCTTCATTACCCGCTGCAGTATCTAGAACAGGAACACCTCAACCTTCAGGATATGGTGGATCATCAACAGCACAACAACAACAGTCACAACAGAACAAACAATTTCCACAAAGATTAGAAGGTGTTGTAGATGTTGAGGCTTTAAGAGAAGTTGAATCTGTTCAATTAAATTCATTAGTATTTCTTAAAATAATGAAACATTCAACGGATATCTTACCTCCTCCACCTGCTAATACATTACAACAAGATAGAAATGCACCACCTCCAACAGCATTATCATCACATACAGATTCTATTGGTGTTTTATTAGGTTTAGATTTAGATGGTGTAATGGAAGTTGAAGATTGTTTTGCTTTACCAGGTGGTGAAACTAGTTTGAGTTCAAATTCATATTCAGATAGATTATTAACTCATTTAAGAGAAGTTCAAACTCCAGATTCACCAATTGGAATTTATTTATCAACTTTTAATGGTGGTTTCGCAACAAGAGTCACAATTGATTTATTATCTGCAATTGAAAAAATTTCAAATGGTAGAGGTAAACCAATTTTAGTCATTCATGATAAATCAAAATCAAATGGAAATGATTTATCAATAAAAGCTTATAGATTAGGTCAAGGTGCTAGAGAAGCTGCCAAATTAGGTAAATGGGATGAAAAAACGTGAGTAAAACCTTTGCTTTTTGAAGGTGAAGGTGAGATGATGTATATAAGAGGATGGTGTCGATGTGTTTTAGAGAATATGTACGGTGTTACAGAAT
The DNA here is from genome assembly GCF_036810415.1 of Kwoniella dendrophila CBS 6074. Lineage (NCBI taxonomy): Eukaryota > Fungi > Basidiomycota > Tremellomycetes > Tremellales > Cryptococcaceae > Kwoniella > Kwoniella dendrophila. Next base: position 1,559,124 of record NC_089485.1, read on the forward strand.
TATCAAAAATTATCTCTGAAAGGCGCTTCGTCGGGTCAAGGGAATCAGTGGAAGATGTTCAGATCGTTGTGATGAGGGGTACCAGACACGATCCTTAGGATAGATGACAGATGAGTACTGAAATAATAACAATCACTAACCTAACTTCTGATTTTAGCCTCACCGAAAACGGTATAACCTCATCAACCCTTTTAACATCATTACCATTAACAGTTACATCACCTTCATTAATTCAAGCATTCTTATCAACATTAACACAATCATCTGAAGAACAACAATCTACTCAACAACGTCAATTATCTTCTTCTTCTTCAAGTAATGTACCATTACCACCTTCATTTCAAAATTTAATTAATCCAACATCAACATCTTTAACTAGTTATTTACAAAATACATTAGATTCATTAACTTTACATTCACATGAAACGAATAATATTGCATTCTTATCAAGACAAATTATAAGAGAAAAATCAAAACATGAATTAGCTATAAAAGAAAGAGAAGAAGAAAATTTAAAAAGAAAAAAACAAGGTTTATCTGAATTACCAAGTTTACCTTCACAATCTAAAAATCAAACTAAAGAACCTTCAAGATTAGAATTAATTTGTTTAGGTGGTACAGTTGAAAATCTTTCAAAAAATATGTCTGCTGAAGCTGGTAAAGGTTTAGTTAGAACTTATCTTTAAACCTTACATGTTTTCAGTTTTCAGTTAGGCGATGGATGGATGGTAGAGCAAAAAAGATGTTAGACGAGGTCAAAAAACATGATAAAGCAGATAGATGTTTTGTCATGATTATTGTATATAGACTTTTCAAAAGATCATCGGTTAGGACGATGATTTCAACATTGGCTCTTGGTCACGACCGAAGCCTTCTTTTTATGCATTTGGGATAATCACACAACCATGCAGGCGAGCGTGAACTGACATGGATAGATAATCACGATACTGGAATTCATGCAATGCAAGTTTGGAGTGGTGATGAAATAAATATACAACAACATATACTTTTATTTATCTATCTGATCTATTTCTTTAATCTTCTCCTTAACTTTCCTCACCTAAACGTTGCGTATCCTTGATCACTCCACTTCCAAGACACCAATTGGCGTACCAGATCGCAACTACTTGACCAGGTGATACACCAGATAAAGGTTCAAGGAATTCTACGGTAACGCTAAACACGAGATAAACAGAATTGCAGATCAGCAAACTAACAGAATGACTTATACACAACTGAAAGCCATCAAAGTACTTACCCTCCATCTTGATCTGGTTTGCTGATTTTAGCTTGAACAGGTTTCATTCTATGTCTAACTTGTATATTGATTTTACCATCATTGTCATTTCCTATTAAATCAGTCGGATATTTACCATGGATCCAGTGAAACTTATGTGTTGTTACTGATTTGCATTGTAGTAATGGATGATCTCTATTCACAAGGCAAAAACAGATTAATTAACCAGTCACGACTAGTAATACATCGACACGATGTATCTGTCAAGAACAACAAAAAACGCAAGTTGGCCAAACTCACTGTCCAGGGACAACCAGAATATCTTGATTATTCTCACCAACACCTTTCTTAGCTACAAATAAAGGTTTCAATTGATTAGGTATTTTTGCCCTCTGTCCAATTGTATAATACCATAATCCTTTATGATCACCTAAAATTTCACCTGAAGGAGATACGATATGACCTTGAGATGTAGGTGGTGCAGTATATTGGGCTATCAAAGATAAGAATATGATATTTTAGCTCAGATCATATTGGGGGGTTTTTCATAAAACAAATTGGGATTGAAAATGTAACGTACATATGAAATCCCCAAATTTACCTCTTTCACCAATAAAACAAACACCCATGGATTCTTCTTTATTTGCATTAGGTAAATTCCAGTAATTTGCTAACTGTCTGACAGTAGATTTGGTCAAGTTGCCTAAAGGTAATATCGTCTGTTTTGTAAAAAGCAAAGGCCAAATCAATATAATTCAGCCAGTTTGTCCGATTGTATTAGTAGCTTACCCTGCTCAATTGCGATTCATTCATTTGGGAAAGATAATAAGTTTGATCTTTCGTATGATCTTTCGCTCTCATCAATTTTGATATTGTTGATGATGATGAATGATCTACTCGACCATAATGTCCAGTTGCCAAGAAATGTCTCTCTGATCTAGGTAGATGTTCCATCAAAGCCCCAAATTTGATTTCTCTGAGTTCGCCAAATTAGCTGTTTATTTACTTTTGTACAAAATGCATTATATATAGGACAAGTAGAACCGAAGACACCTACCTATTACAATCAATATCAGGGTTCGGTGTACCACCATTTTCCCAAACATTTATGGAAGGTTCAAAAACTCTACTCCAATATTCTTTACTTAAATCAATTAATCTAACTTTATCATTCGATATTCCAACTAGTTTCGTTATTAATTGAACATCATTCCAATCTTTTTCCCATTGACATGTAGACTGTACACCAGCAGTGCCACTATTTTGTCGAGAAGATGAGTTATATGATAATGAATAATTCGAATTTGAGGAAGGCGGAGAAGACGATTCAGATAATATTGGGTCCCAATTACGCATAAATATTACATCGAGGTTTATTGGCTATGCAATGTTTTGTTAGCTATCCTGCCATAAGTTTGCAAAGGTGGAAACAATAGCTCACTAGTTCACGTAGTATACGCAGCGTTGTTGCTGAATCTACACCTCCTGATACTGCTACAGTAACTGCAAAGCAAAGTCTGTCAATCAATGAAACGGGTAGAGCAATTAAACAAGTTAGAGGGCTTACCATTATCGCCTCTCTGTAAACCCAAGTCTTCCAAAGTCGGTAGTAGATTATTGACTTGTGATCCAGAAAGAGAGCTTATACTCCTCCTAAGCTTGATTCCACCATGAGGTATAAGCCTTTTTCGAGGTATATATCGAGCGGCAATTCTTGATGGACCAGCAATACCAATCGAGAAGACCGAAGAGGTTCGAATACCGATGGTAGCCATTTGTCTTGAGAGATACCTTTCTATACCTTTCCCTTCCTTCCTCTCTGAAAGCCTATATCGTCACGATGCTAATGCGTGGGATCGCTCAAAATATCAACCCAGGAGCGAAATAGAAAAGATGTAAAGAAGAAGCGCAAGGATTGTAAGATATCGAACATTTTGTTATCATTATGTGTATATTTCGTACTAATGTGGGGTCTCCACAACCCTACACTGTATGGTGAGAAAATGTGTTAAATGTATGAGATCCAAGCGCGTCGAATGTCGAAAAGAAAGAAAATAATGAAAAATCTCTAATGTTGAAACTATCTTATATTCTTACATATCTACTACATGTCATTCTGCGATACCACATAGCCATATACTTTCTTGCCTGCCCATATTCCCCTCCTGAATGTCAAGTTGAAGGATCGATAACAATATGACAAGCAAACGAATTACAGACGACGCACCTACCGACGACGCAACTTGGACAGCTCCGTGAGTGTTAAAACATGAGGATGAATCTGTTATGTAGAGTACATGACTGATCATTTATATCGTATAGTACCGAGCAAGAATTCAGAGCATTAAGAAGATACAAGTGAGCTTCTGACTGACTGACGCCGTCTGTGGGATGCAGCTAACATAGCTTCCATCATAGATCGTTTCTCTGTGAGCCTTCAGAGCCTTGTCAGTTCGAATAGGACTATATAAACTAATTTCAAATTATCGTCATCTAGTACCTCCGAACAACTCTTACGCTGTAGGACAGTTGTGAGTACTGCACAACTTGTCTATCAAGAAATACTTAAAACAATACTGACAATATACCAAATTAGCGTATGGTTAGCTCACGGACAACCAATTTCGAATTATGCGCAACGAAATAACAAAAAGCCTAGACATTCAACATTAGACAATGGTGTGTTGCCAACAGGAGAGCTCGTGCTACCTGGTCCGCTGGAAAGGATACACGAGGAGGAAGATTCGGATATCCATTGGGATGGAGGATTTTGGATTGGTAGAATAGCTGAGATAAGAGCTAGAGATACCAGTTTTGTTTGGATGTAAGTGATTATTTTGCAGATTAAACAGGATATCAAAACACTAATTTTCCGTGATGTTTTTAGGCGGATCAGATGGATGTGTAGAACGATAGCCGAGTTGAAAGAACAAGGTATAGGAACTGGTTTGTAAGTCCTTTTGCTATACCTGTTTCCATCAAAGTATCTTATGCTAAATATCGCCTTTTTGAATGTTAGACCGCGAAGTAAAGGTGGAATCAAAGAAGTGTACACGCTTGGACCAGAGTTTGATTGTTTACAACCTGTTGGAGCTGTCGAGTGTGCGTAACCAAATGTCTTTATTGTACGATTGGAAAATCCCTACTTATCGGCTGATAATCGCAACCCACTATTCTAGCTGATGCACCAGTAATAATGTTTGATGAACGAAACCCTATGCAAGCACCTTTCGGTCGACATAGAATATTCACACGTTTCGAAGCTCGAACGCCAACTGCGGAAGAGGCAGCCGAGGTATGTTGTGTGAAGCCATCATATCGTCCACCATGCTGACTCGTCAAATTCATGATGTTTTAGCTGGTTCCAAAACGTGTCGCTGGTAATGTGGAACCCAAATCGAAGAAGAAAGCTCGACAATCCGATGGTAAACCACAGGGTCACTTGTTCGTGAGTCTATTTGTTATCACTGGTCGTAGGTATCGAGCAAAAAGGCTTATAGTACCAACAAATAGCCCATGCGAAACCCAACTTGTTACTGTAAAGATCCGTATAGACCACTAACAGATAGGGAAGAACCTATGGCATTGTGTGCACATAAAGGTAAGCTGATCTTTCCTAAAGATCTGTATATCGAATGATCGCCTAACATAAACCTCATTGCCCCATAGACTGTCTGAAATGGTTTCATTTCGGATGTCTGGACTGGAGAAATGATCATCGTCGAACGCCTACACCGTCAATGATAGAAGATATCGTCACTTCCGGATTGGAATTAATGGATTTATTACCTGAGTATGGTCTAACTACACCGGCAAGATCATTACCATTTGAAAAAGATCCATCAGAATTAGATTTCGCTAAGCTTGGTGAACCAGGAGAATCAGTCAGAAAAGTTACACCAAGTGAGAACAACACGAATACGAATGGAGCAGAAAAAGATAAACCAAAGACAGAAGAAATCAAACATTCTAGTAAGGATTTCAGTCAATTTGATGGATCAGTACCTTCTATCGATTCTAGGATTTTAGAGAAATATCAAGAATGTGATTCACATATAGATAAATTGGTGATCAAAGTTGCGCAAAGTGCGATAGTTAGAGGAACAATCGATACAGGTATAGTAGGCAATACAAGATACATCATAAGAGCAAGACAAATTATACATGAAAATAGAAAAATCAGAAGTATGACCAAAGGTGATCCAGATCAAGTAGAAGTGAAGAAAATAGGTAAAATGATTGAAGAATGGAAAGAGATTTGGGAGATAAATGATCCAAAATTAGAAGAGAATGAAGATGAGAAACCAAAGAAAGAAGAAAAAGATCCTAACGGTAACGTTCCTGAAGAGATTGATCCGTCAAAAAGAGCTGTGATCTGGTTATGTCCTAGTTGTAGAAGAGCCATTTGATTTGGACTGGAATGTATAGAAACGAATTTTGATGAAAAACGATAAGCAAGAATTGTCTAATATCTTGGCGAGTTCCCGGATGTTAGATCTGGAATTATGAAATTTGAGGAGGAAGAGTTTAATATTTAACATAACATAGTCCTTGTTGAAACATTTAATAGTGATGATATTTGATGAAGCTTTCGAAAGAATCGAACAACGAATCAAACAAGCGAAAATGCGAAAATGCATGCAGCACAAAGCAATTCTATCTATATGTATTGCCCATCTACATATATGGATTAGCACCAACATCGAAATATCCACTGGTACCTGAAACTTCAGGTTCTGGACTATCATCTCTAGTCATCTCAGTGGTCGAGGGCGTACTGCCTGGAACTTCAGCAATAGGTCTTCGAGTTGAGTTTGGTAATTCATGCAAGCCAGAGGTGTCAGCTGATCCTGACGTAGTCAAGGGTCTAGGTTGTTGACCTCGTGAACGCAGAGCTTCTAATGCTATGATTGGATGCGACAAGGTGGATCAGCAAAGTATATGAAACTTGATTCTAGTAGCGCATAACGTAAGGATTTACTCACATCTTCTGCTCATATGTCCATATCTTGGATCCCCCGTTAGTGGCTGCTCAGTAGATTTTGATGACCTGTCCCGGCTGAACACTTCCCTTAATTTTGTAATAGAGGAGGAACCGGACGCTGCAGTTGGAACGATAGGTGGTTGTACCAGAGCTTGGGTGTAGGTTGAACCGCTAGGTTGCTGACCTGGAGCGCTCAAGGCGTTCACATGATCTAACCAAGTCTTTCTCAATGAACCAAGAGTAGTCGATTTTCTGGCATTAGTCATTGGATAAATCGAAAGTCTCTCAGATTTTAAAATATCTGGTTTCCCATCTTTTGTTTTTTTGCCTGTCCAATAATACTCGACGTAAGGAGACAGTTTCGTATCAATGCTTCTGTTAAGCCACAAACTATGACTCTTGTTAGTTGCCCAAAGAGCCACCGAACTTTCTGGATGATTCTGACCAGCCAGCTTGTTGTTCAAGTAGCTAAGTAAAACATATAAGAAATTAGAATTTGGTAAAATCACCGACAATATATTTGATATTCAAGAGCAAGAGAAAGAAAGAGATAACACTATCACATCTTGGTTGTTTTTGGATTTCTCAACGAAAAATACTGTTTTACCCTACTACCCTACAAATGAAAATTTTATTAAACTTACTCTTTGATATTAGCTCTCTCATCATGACTTGATATACATTTTTGGGAATCTTTGATACAAATATCACCATTGGGTGCTTTGGAATGGATATTTTCGATTGATAAATAATTACCATTTAATAACGTTTGATTTGTATTCCAAGGGTTATAATTTCGATTCGGAACATCAATGAATTCATCACATTTTGCACATTGAACAGATGTCAAAAATATTGATTCATTCAATGCTTGAGTCCATTGTTCATGATTATCTGTAATATTAATCCGGTAATTCAACATTCCTAAATCGCCGCAAGGATCTCCTGATTTTCCAGTAGGATTTGGACAGGTAATTTCATCTGCACCGACAAGCCATCTTGATCCATCATCTTCAGTCACCCTTTGCCACTGGTGTGAATATCTTAATTGGGGAAGATTAAGAGTTGTTTTGTCAGACATTATTGATAATTTTCTTCTTCACGTCAGAGTGGATCTATGGAATTCAGTACAGTACAATATACGATTTTTTTCCATACATGCGACGAAAGTCTGAAAAGATTCGGGGTGAACAAGCGAATTGACCCTTTTTATATCAGTTAAATCTGTCTTTAAGTAGACATTTCACAAAATGCATATGCAAAGTCAGAAGCATGAACCTTTCAAACAATCGAGTCGGAAGTGGCTCTCAGCAGTTTTGTTTCAAGAGATCTCACCGACCTTCCATCTTCGGAAGGAGCGACTCACCGATAGTTTGCGGAGCTTTCGAAAGAGCGACGGACAAAGGTAGTGTGAGAATTGACAAATTCCATTTTTGTTTCCCAGCTCGCTTGTATTCCTCTACCGAATAGACTACTGTACAGTATTGAGAGAATCTTGGCCATGTAGGACCTGGGACTGAATTCGCAAAATCGGAAATCGACGTCGACAATATGGATTAGTGGCAGTCCTCAAAGAAAATCATAAAGGAGCAAACCTTCTGTGATTATCAGAGGTGATTCAGATTGAAGAGCCTACAACGCAACCGATCGTCGAGCCATATAGAGGAAGTTACACCGAGGTGAGTGAACACGAAGAATGTACAAAGAGAGAAGAGATCACTACCCAAGAGACTAGAAATAAAACTTGAAAACTTTTTTCTTTCCACTTAGCAGAACGGACAACACCGCAGTCATGACTGCTAAGGTCTGTATGGTTTATACTCGTATTGACGACCGCCATTACCGTTCACTGGAGCGCCAGGACGTTCGATCGGATCTTCACGAGGTGCTGTGCTACCCTCATCCAGTGTTCTCTGTACTGATGTCACACCCGAAGTTGAAGGAATGGCTCCTAAAGTTCTAAAATCTCTTTGTCTCGAAGCTGAAAATGAAGCCCAGTCCGGTCGATCTCCTGGGCGAGTATTTGGTAATTCGGCCATATATTCACTTGGAGCATAACCTAATTCGAAAACTTCAGCCTCATTCGGTGCTTCACGTAAATATCGATACTCAGTTGGATCATATGGGAGTTGAGGAATACTTGGGGTGTTCGACATCTCAGCCATGTATGCTGTTGGGTTGTATTCCATCTCATGCATCCCTTTCGTGTTGGCCGGTGGAGGGGGTAAATGGGTCCAAGGTGGCGCAATTCGAGGAATGTACTCTTGAGCTGGAGATTTAGCAAGTGAGTCAGTAAAGAGAACCATTTACCGTACTTACAAGCAGCACTGGGAATGGCAGTCCGGGGATCTATTGATTCATTCTTCCTCAAACGGAAATGTTTCCAGCGTGATAATCTAGATTGTCTAGGTTGAACGGCTTGGCTGTTATCCTCTGCTAAATAGCTAGTATGGACAATAACTGAACGTCCCGTAGCATCTCTTGACCAAAGTTCTCCCTCATTTGGGTTTTGAGGTGAGGGTTCGAAGAATTCAGCTGTGGAAGCTAAAAACTTTAGATACTTCTCTTGTATACCGAATAAAGTTTCATCTTTTGAGCCTACGCTAACAGGGTAAATATTTAGTCGTTTGTAATCATCAACCATCAATCTACCATCCAAGGTTTCATGTGCTTTGGAGCAATCTGCCCAAGTGTAGCGTAATGTTTCTGCTAAATTATGTTGTTCAGTTAAATCGCGAACAGATTTTATATCCTTCACTGTCGCCCAGCCAGCCGTAACAATAAATGGAATATTTGAGTCTTTTATTCTGAATGTCAAGTAGCTTGATAAAACAAAAGATATTGATTAGTCATATACCTATAACGCTTGAGATAAAAGTGTTTACATCAAAGGAAAACTTGTGTATACTTACGATGAACCCCTAGCTTGTTGCGGATTTAAACATTTCATATTTAGGCCAGTGTCAAATAAAAGTGCTGTATCACTCCTTTTCGGTTGATAATCAGGATTTTGCACATCCATATCTTTTCCACAGTTCGAACAATTCACTGTCAATAGGTAAATGGATTGATGTAAAGCTCAACCCGAATTACGACCATCGTCAAGAGGTTTAAATCCAACCGGATCCTGTACATTTGGATGTCGGACATTTGATTGTCCATCTTATAGTTTTAAAATCATTTGAATCCGCTTGAGAATCAGTCATATTGGTTTCAAAGTCCGTCACCATTTCAGCTGGTCTGAGATCCCATGGGTAAGTCATTGATCGTGACATCTTGAAGATGCGAATCGAAAAGCTGTACGAGTCCAGTAGATACACCCTTGAAAAGCTATTACAGTATATGTTGGGTGCAGGAAAAATCAGAAATGCTTATGATTTAAAAGGTTTGGATGAATCAACGATATTTATATCACTTATTCACGTTGCAGTGTAGTATATGGTCTTCAAGTATGAGAAGGTACGGTAATATATGCATAACAAAGGATTTTACAGTCGAGGGACGAATACTTGGTATGCCAAGAAAAGAAGGATCAGATTTTCCTATGTTGAAAGGGTCGATTTTAGTTTTATCTGGAATACTATATGGCGTAATGTACAGAGAGAAACTTTATGGGTGAGCTCTCTAATATGATGAGTAAGAGATTCTTGGAATAATTATGCAGGTTGAGCCTTCGCCATGTCAGTTTTTAAGTCCGGCGAGAAGCGTTCTTCAAGGGGGAAGAAGGCCACGAAGACCGGTATTTTCCCGTTGAACACAAAAGATCTCATCTCTGTGATGGATTTCGCCTCAGAATAGAAGACACATTGTCTCTCTAGTCTGACTGATTTTCACTCTCCTATAGCTAGTAGCGAGCTAGCTGGATTGGATGGGCAATTAGACAGATTGGAAACTTTGAAGCGTTAGAGTATTGAGCTGAAATGAATTATATGTCGTTTTTCTCCCCCTTCGAATTAAGACGAATCTTCCAAAGTAGCAGCATTTACGTCAATCATGCAGGGTCATTGTAGAAAACTGTACTGAAAACAGTTGCTCCATTCCGTATATATAACTTGCGTCTTGTCATAAGCGTTTCGAATATTGACATATTGACATTGAAAGAGTATAATCGTCTTTTAAAGATGACATAATGGTGAGAGTTTCGCAACCTCTTCTTCAGGATCATCATCTTGCTCGTCCCTTACCTGTTCGTCTGTGTTCCAGTAGTTGTGAGGTGAACATCAAATCAAGACTAGCATAATCGAGTCGTTTGTTTTGTTTGATAGGTGTGATATAACCTTAAATGAATTCCATGCAAGTTCATAGGTTCGAGGTAAAATGACACATAAAACCGCCGCCGCCGCCGGTCAAATTCGTCATATATATACTGATTGACCGATCACCGAGATGACATGAAATCGATAATAACAGCATTTAAATAAACGATAAATAATTGGTGAAGCAGAAATTTATATTTTGTTGATTTAATTTTATCTATGCTTTACAAGGATACGCATAGACTCATGTTACTCCTGACGCTTTCCCGCAGTATAGGACGTCAATCGATATCAAAGATTGGTCAATATGCTCGATTTACGCATTCTCAACCTAAACGTATAACAGTACCCGATCCTATAGAATGGTTACCTTTACCTAGACCGTTAGTCTATCGAAAAGCTATAATGTTATTATCATTACCCATTCCACCTTCATCATGGCCTTCGCATCTAGAAATGGCTTCACCATTATTAGCTACAGCATCAGCAAATTTAAAAAGTAAAGGTATAGCTGTAAATGCTATATATGATGGCATAGGTAATGAAACAAAATTCGCAAATGAAGAACAATATAAAGCTAGAATATTTTGGCCTGATGGTCATTCGAAATCATATGATTCGCTCAACATGGAAAGTATATCTTCTGAGAACTTGTTAAACGATTTAGAATATATACCGAAAGATGTAAATATCATGGATGGAAATCAAGGTGTAACGAAAGAGATATTGGTTTGTACGCATGGTTCGAGAGATTGTAGATGTTCTGATAGAGGTGGTCCGTTGGTCGATGCTCTCAGAGAGGAAGCGGAAAGAAGGGGTCTAGGGAATCAAGTGAAAATTACAGAGATAGCTCATGTTGGTGGGCATAAGTGAGTAGGATTATAAAGCCTTCATTTGACTGATCATTTTGGAGACGGCAAACATGCTGCAGATAATCATGAGTCTGGGATTACAACTGACTTAGTTGTGATAGATATGCAGCAAACGCAATTCTTCTACCTTCTTTGGACATGCTATCAAATCTGACACTCGAACATGCACCTTCTATCATATCACATATCCTATCACCCAAAGCAAATTCGCAGATGTGGGCTCATTGGAGGGGTAGATTTGGGTTAACAGAGACTCAGCAAGTTGAATTATGGTCTGAAATCAATCCTGAAAATAATTTGAGAAAGATACAGAAAGAGGTTGAGGCTAAGGAGGAGAAAGTTAAATTGAGATTTAAGACTTTTGAAAGTGAAGAAAAGATTGTTCAAGCTAAATTAGGTAATAATCTGTTGGAAGTTGGGAAGGAGAACGATTTACCTTCTTTGGAAGGGGTCTGTGGAGGTAATTTAGGTGAGTGTTTGAAGCTTGAACATCGTTTCGCTATTCAATTTTGGGGGAACAATCTTGTGTAGAAAGCTGATTTAATTTCGACTTGATACTAGAATGCGCAACATGTCATCTGTATTTACCTCCTAAACCAACCCCCTCACCTACAGGGGAAGCTTCAGACGAGGAATTTGACATGTTAGGCTACGCGTTAGGATACAAAGATGGTGAAAGTAGATTAGGATGTCAAGTGAAAGTAACAAAAGAATTGAGTGAATGGTGTAAATCAGGTGGGGTGATCGGTTTACCTAGATTTTAGAATGCGATAGAAGTATAGATATACTCAAAATTGAGAATACCCTGCACTCTTTATACCCCTCCATGACGACTTTGGTCCTTGTATCAAACATAATATTTCATATCTCTGCATGAAATCTATAATATCCCCAGTTATTCTGTTCAAAATTTCGCCCCTGAGTGTTAATACAACATTTTTTCTTATCTTAAAGCATGAACTATGGTCTAACTCCATATCTCGCCATACCTCTTACATCATCTAGTAATTGTTGAAGTATTGTTTCTTGTTCATCACCCAAAGAATATCGTTCCAGACTGTAAAGCGGAGAAGTCAATCAGCTTTCAATTGTCTAGAAATATGAAAATGTTTCCCGTAGTCGGATGAATTCCAGTTTACTTTGCGATGACATTTTATCAATTTGTAAAAGGAATCCAGGAAGATTATTCACCTTGGTATTAACGCTACTGCTACTTCTACTCTTTCAGGTCTTAAATACATGATCTGTGCTATCTCAAACTTGTTTAAGAATCCTGGTCTTGCCATGAGTGCACTACAATTGGAGGAATATGGTTATCAGTCGATTTATTGGTGTTTACGTAGCATCAAATAATGCAATATGAAGAGGATTCCATATACCCACGTTCTCATACTTTCCGAAACTTCCATACTAGCATTCTGAAATTCGTTAACATACTCAGTCGTGGATTTATACACCCTAAGAATGTAACATGTCAGTACTCCAATATCATGCTAGATATTTGGAAGATAACACTTACTTGTTGTCAGGTGCAGGAGGTACATTGGGCGCAGCTCTAGCTGCTACAAGAAGCGTTGACACTTCAGTCAAAGTTAAAGCTTCTCCATCCGCAAATTCTAAATTGATGATGAATACATGGTGTAAGCTAGAAGAAAATCATCCCGATCATATGATATATTTGAATTGGCTTACCTCCAAATTGTAATTTCGTAGCATCTTCTTCAGGTATCTAAAAATCAGAATTAGTTAATAAATACTGTAAAACAAGAATTATCCGAGAGTATGAAATGAGTTGATTGACCCACAGCATGCCTCCTGCTCCTCGTTGTTGACGATGAACCCATAGAGAAAGCATTAGGTTTTGATCCTGGCGTCTGGTTGACCATGTTGACAGTGGTTGTTTTATAAAGATACTATGATATATTTGTGAATTGCAGAAAAGGATAAAATATATACGAAAGAGGGATTGGATGATTGTGCATTTAAAGGTTAGCTGAAAGCGGAAAAAGTGTAGTTACGTAATGATTCTCCAATGTTGTTGTCGTCAGTCATCTTCTCCCTCTTTCGGCCATTTTAATCTTAATCATTTATCATGGTTATTATCTTCATCGACGTCCTTCTTCATCTTCTTCTTGCTCTTCTGCATATAGATTTCATACGACTGATATCAGCTCTGATAGCTTTTGACATATCCTCTACACTGATACGTTCATTCAATATCATCAGTTCATGAGTAAAGGGTATTGGTTAGCTAAGTAAGTTGTCACTCCTCCCTTTAACCACATCGGCTATATTGTAACTTCCTTTGATCTGATATGTGAATCAGTTATCGTTATAGATACCCTATTTATATACAAGAAACTCAGCCTACAAGAAAGGATCTAGTAAAATTACCAATACATGCAGTGAAACGTGTTAGCAATTTCAAAGTCAGTTAAAGATTGGAGGAAGGAAGGAAAGATCATCGGTTAGGAACCGTTTCAACGACCTTTAAATGTGTGTCGACAGCCCAAGTCACCTCGACCACAGGTGGATGTTATTAACCACAAGGCAGTAGGGCTCAAGCTTGAATATTCGTCAACATGCCTGTCACACCGACTTCGACTCCACCAAGAAGGCCTGCTAGGCCATTAGAAGATAGCCCAACTACTTCTCCTCTTTCGGGTTATAAAAGATCACCATCAGTATCTGAAATTATACAGAAATATGATCTGAAGAATAGATCAAATCCATCATCTCCGTCAACATCAACAGTAGAAAGGAAACAGTCTGTTCCAACGCCAACACGTACTGGCATTCCTTCTCGTATAGGCTCTTCAGTCAGATCATCACCAACATCACCTAGAAAAGAAAACAGAAGTGCTTCAGTCGGAGGAACAGGTATAGCTGGATCATCTAGATCAGGATCATTGTCAAGTACGAGAGTTGAAGGTCAGTTCAGAAACGGTGCAATTGGATTAGGTGCACCTGTAGGAAGTAAAGTGTTAGAAACTAGAAGAGCAACAGATTCTCGAATAAGATCAACTAGACCTTCACCTTCCTCTTCAACAAGCTCTATTCCTCGACCTCGACCTTCACCTTCGTCGTCTTCCAGCTCTATACCACGACCTTCTGTATCAACCAATAGCTCTTCGTCGTGTAGTGTGGATAGAACACTCACATCGCCTAAAACCACGATTAAACCATTTCCCACATCGTCCCCATCCTTACCGCGTTCAACTTCAGATACCTTTTACACGAGACCTTCATCCCGTACCACCACACCCTCGTCCTCAGCTGGACCGTCGCGTATATCCAGTCCACAGAAATCTGCTGTGGCTTTATCAGTCACTCGACCCAGTCCTAGTCCTTCACCTCAGAAACGCCCATTACCACTTCGACGTAGATCATCGAAAGAAGATCTCACCAAACCGAAATCACGTCCACCCATAACCACTCGAAACTCATCTCATAAAGCTTCCGCCTCTGTATCATCACAGTCTACAAATCCCACACCTCTAGCTAGTCCTGATATAAACTCTCACAGAGATTCGACAATGTATTTTGGTGAATTTGGAGAAAGGGAAAATCAGCCTACGCCAATAGCGCTAGAAGAAGGGGCGATAGCCATGGTCAGAGGAGGGGCAAATAGAAGTTCAAGGTCGAATCAGGGTACAATCGTGGGATCACCGACGCTATCTGTCTCAAGCTTTGGATCACCGTCTAATAAAGAGCGTATACGAATCAACATACCTAAGAGGACTTCCTCTAATCCTAATTCACCTAAAACACCTCGTTCAGCAGGACCACATCCTATATCACCTCGTACAACCTCAATCAAACTGCCTAGTCCATCGAATGATCCACCTTCGCCGATTGCTGCTCGACATGCACAAGCCAATTTCGGTATATACTTAGAACCGACGGCGAGTCCTAATCGAATATCGATAGAAAGACCTGGACATCGTCGGGGTAGTTCACAATCTTCGGTTAGTAGGTTGAGTGAAGCTGCATCAACTATCAAAGAACCTATAAAACGACCAACATCCGCGGCCACCGCTAGACCATCTTTCGAATCAAAAGTTTTCCCATCCGCTTCATCTTCACCACGTATAAGTCCTCCTCCCTCTCCAAAAGGTTCACCATCTCGCTTAGCGACAAGAAAACCATCTTCATCCCCGAGAAAATCGCCCAATCTTACCATACAGACACCCCCTACTCTTATTAACTCTCGTCTGTCTACAATAACATCAGCTCAACCTAGTCCACCTGTTCCAGCTAAATCGCCACTCCGAAGCTTGAGTAGAGAAAACGCTGACCCAAATTCCACCGGTCGTCAGCAAACTCCTCGATCTGGTTCGGGAGAATCGAATATAGCTCAAGTCGGTACACCTACTTCCCTTCGTTCACAATTAGAAAAGATGGCTGAATTGGAAGAAAGCTCGACAAAGTTAGAACCTCCACTCGAGTTTGATAGTCCAGTACAGGAGACTATTCCGCAAAACAAGGTCGACAGCTCAGCTTCTCAAGTCGTATCTACACCTAATGAGATCCGCTTTACGAGTTTCACGGTACCATCAATGTATTCTCAAGATTCCGCTCCTTCTTCTGCCATACCTTCCGCTACTAGTTGGAATTGGAGTGAAGATACCGCTAGATCTAGTATAGATGGTACCGCCAAAAAACGACAAAGTAGGTTAGATTCGGTAGAATGGGGAAAACAGAAAGATATGCCTCCGCCGTCTAGTCAGCGGTCCAGCTTTGATTTAGGTCGAGAAAATGGTCATAGAGTGAGTTGTCTCAATTGTTCGTAAATCCTTTTGCTAATCAACCTAAAGCGATCATTCTCCCTGCCTCGCCTGAGCAACGCATCTGAAAAAGCTCTGCCTCACATTCCCGATGATGTCCCATCGACAGCTGCAACTCACGGCTCATCTGACGATGCTATCCCCATGTCACCTACTACTATTACCGACTACTATAGAGAACCAGCCAAATCTCCATCTCTACCAATATTACGTGAAGGAAAGGTTTCTCGACATTCATATACGCCCGAATCACCAATCTCTAACACTCAATCACCTTCATTAACTCCGTCTGCATACTCTCAAAATGGCAAAGCAGCTGAAACGCCTCTTCGACCATTATTACCCTCATCACCATCTATTGTTATGTCCAAGCGGTCTCATCTGATTAGAGAAATAGCCTCAAGTGAAAGAGCTTACGCTAAAGATTTGGCTCTGATTCGTGACGCGTACATGTATAGATTTTTTCGACCTGGTTCTCTACACTCTACAAACGGTGATTCGTCAATTAGTCCTAGCGATGGATCTAGAAGGAGTTCAGTTTATACATATCAGACAAATGATACCAAAAGATCAAGTGAACATGATTCGACGAATTGGATTTTCCCAGGTAATGGCTCGACTACACCTTTACCCAAAAGTCCATCAGATGGATATAATCTAAGTTACTTTTCTAATTCAGCTGCTGGAAGTTCCAATTCGTCATTTCAGATAACACCTCAACCATCGCTCAAACACCATAAACGATCCTCAAGTAGTATCCCTTCAATGGGCATGCAACCGCCAATAGGAAAACCATTATCACCTGCAGACTTGAAGACAGTTTTTTTGAATTTGGATCAAATTGCTAGTGCTGCTGATGAATTGGCTACTGCTTTTGAACAAGCTATGGGAGAAGAGGAAACTGGTGTTCAAGGTGGTTTAAGGGAGAACGAGACAGGAAACGATAGGTTAGGGCAGGCGTTTGTTGCTATGGTGAGTTGATCAAGAGTCGAATCCAGCTGACAGATAGATCCCACGTATACGGCCCTTGTACAACTTCTACTGTGCAAGACAATCTCAAGCTTCACTTCGACTTATGGAGCTTCAAGCAGATGCTGCTCATAATGCACATCTGAAGGAATGTTGGTTATCGATAAAAAACCATACCCACGCCTGGAATCTCGATTCTATGCTCATTAAGCCAGTCCAAAGAATCACCAAATACCCTTTACTATTCGATGATTTACTTTCTAGCACTACACCTGTTCATCCAGACTACTTTTCCATCAGAACTGCAGCTCAAATGTCAAAAACCATTGCCTTGGAAATAGATGAAACGAAACGTAGAAAAGATGTGGTATCCAATGCTATCAGCTCAAAGAGAGCTCCTACTACCAATGTATCGCCTAAAGAAACCAAACAACCCGCATCAAAATTACTTGGTCTCGGAAGATTTAGAAAAGACAAAGCTGCTTCATCTACTATCTCTCTCAGTAAAAGTGTCTCAAGCACTGATCTCGCTCTTCCAGCTACTATATCTGATTCTTCATTGAATACTTTGAAAGATTTAGTCATCAAAGTTGAAGAAATTGATAAATGTGTAAGAAGAGTAGGAAAAGAAGTTATTCTATGGACTGCAGCTGCAAAGGAAGTTTTGGTCGCTGAAGATGGTGTAGTAAAAACGTGGTTAAGGGTTATTCAGCTTGAACCTACAGATGCTGCAGATAGAAGGATGTTGGAATTCAGGAAGGTTATCGATAGCATAATAGCTGAAGTGTGGAAAGAACTGGTAAGTCGACGCTGCATCAACAGGATGAAATCAAGCTAAATGAATTTATAGAACGACCAGGTCCGACAACATATTATGCCTATTTTTACTAAATTGCTGGAATCCACCTCTAATCCACGTAAGGTAATCCATAAACGAGATACCAAATATACGGATTACACTCGTTATCATGCTCTTCGGGTTTCAAAGAAAGCAATCGAAAGAAGCATCACTCAATCAGCGTTAGAGTTTGTCGCTCTACATACACAATTGGTCGACGAACTCCCGGCTTTCTTGGAGGGCTGTTTGAGGTTACTTGATATTGCTTTGATAGGGTTCTCGAGAGCTCAAGCTCAATATCATCAAAAGGTTAAAGAACACTTATTAGTGTACGAAGAAGCTTGGATAGTATTACCACTTAGTCCGAAAGTAGAGATGAGATCACCTACGGATACTTCCACGTCCAGAGGTATCGTCAAAGCATGGCATGATGGATGGTCACCTTACGCTGAAGCAATGGATCATTTCACTTGTACTCGACCTGGTAAGCTAACGTCACTATTGATAATTGATCCAGCTAATAAACATACAGCTCGAACAGCAGCAACCAGGATCGCAAGTTTCAATGCTAAACCTGGTAGTCGACCAACATCACGCTCAGGCAGTCCAATGCTGTCGCCAGGTCATGGTTTACGTCATTCAGCTTCAGTAACTTCGCCAACATCCCTGTCGGGTAGTCGACCCAGTAGTCCAGCTCAAACAGGTAGATTTAGATCATCATCAATGAGAAGTCAAACAGGTCCTTCAGCTATTACCGTAACATCGCCCAAAGATTCCCAATCTTCAATGTTCAGCTTACTTCGTCGATCCAATTCCAAGACTAACGGAACTAGCAGAGTAAACGAAAGACCAACATTATATACAAGAACTTCATCGGGGTTTGGATTGAAACCATCTTCAGCATCGATGATATCAGAAGCTTCAAGTAGATTGTCATGGGGCTTACCTAGAATTTCAGCAGATCCAAACCAACCTATCTTTGATGGGTTAGGGTTGTCACCAACTAAATCTACTACAGGATTAGTGAGAAGTAATTCACAGAAAACTTCACCTCAGATATCGACTTCTCCTTCGATTACCACAGCAATGAATAACATCTTCAGTGTCGATTTAAATTCATCTCAAGTTTCTTTAGCTTCAACGAATACCAACACTGATACTCCACCTCAAAGAAGAGTTTCAGCTAATTCTTCGTCAGCAGTAGGATTAGGTTTAGGTGATGTATCTACCTTGACCAAACAACAACAACAACAACAACAACAAGCAGAACCTACTTCCACAAATAGACATCCTTTCGCTGCTATTCCACCTTCGCCAAGAGTAAGGCAAAGAACAGATGAAGTTGATGCTGCAGAAGGTTGGAAGAATGAACAGGTCATTTATCAATGCGCCTGTGTAGCTGATTTGTAAGTACATTGTGTATACCGATGCCGTGATCCTGGTATCGTCGCTGAGATGACGGATGAATAGCGATCCAATGGAATTGGGTAATAGACGGTATAGAGGACTAAAATTCATACCTATGATATCTGGTGACCTTATCGAGTGAGTGAATATATCCTTGCTGAACCTCTCAAATTCGTTAGCTAATACCTCAGTTTGATTTTTAGCGTATTCCACGAAGTCGGCCGAATAGATGAACTCCCTTCTTTCCCTTATCCGGAAGTAGGTGTAGATAATGATGGTGTATTGGTGGCAAGAAGTGAAAATGGCAGTATAGGTCTGGTTATTTGCAGTTTCTTAGAACCTTTGAGGGATTAGTTACCAGGGTTGACAATGAAATGCGGACAATCACGATTTTAGCCTCAAGAGATAGAGCATTTTATACAAATTTTCGCATTTTAGAAGAAAATCCAAGTTGTAAGTATATAGTACATATTTTTGTAAATGCATTGGTTGGAAATAGGAGTTTCAGTGAATCGATAGTGGAAATTTCTAAACCTAGCGATCAGATTCGTTCGGACGCTTCTAATCAACAACCAAAATTTGGTCTGATTCCTAGAATGGAGATATAGCAATTTCCCCAATATATTCTGATACAGCATCTTTCGTGCCTGCTTATGTACTTTGATGTTTCAGATGAATGCTGTGACTACGGAAAAGGGGGTACGTATTCTGAAATTGTTATGAATACGCACGTTGTATCTCCTGGTGACGATGCCAAGGGTAATCTAAAGGAAAGCACACCGATCAGCCGAAAGCTAGTATGGGTTGATTCTGGAAGTTTGCTGATAATCTAGTTTCATATCATCGCATTGTTCAGCCGTAGTTGAAATTATCGGTTAATTTGATGCTTTCAATCGTTGATAGATAGTTCAGGGTAGATAGATCAGGCTAAAATCATCGCTTAATCCCATCACCATGATCTCCGAGATAATCTTTGATCGAAATTGATCCGCATATAACATCCCGAATGAACTGAAGATAATGATTCTCATACTACTCCATTCAATCAATCAATTTCAATACGAGTACTGCTGAAAAATACCCAATTTTTGATGGTTGTCAAGTTTCAATAATTAGATTAGTTGTATCAGTCGTAGAGCATACATAGCATGACATCAGTTAGATCAGTTAGATCAGTTAGATCAATTGGACCACCATGAATTGATCGGTGTTTCGGTGTCAGGTGTGTGATCACTGAGAATTACATCACACTTGACACAGCTTGAAGGTGATAAGGAGGTAGAAAAAAAGTAAGAAAATGGACATTGTTCATCTATCTTCCAACCGTTTCCAAATGTAGTAAAAAGATATATAAAGACCAAAAAAATAGGAAGTTACATTAGATTTTCTTTCATCAACGACAATATTACCAGTCAAATCGACATTTACAAAAACCAAATTTCTTCAAACTAAAATCCAAACAAAATGAAATTCACCTCTACTTCACTCTTCGCCATTCTTGGTTTCGTCACTTATGTTAAAGCTGACTCTTACGCCAATTTCTTCTCTGGTGAGTTCAATACAAAAATATTTTCCTCAAATAATCCTTTCAACTTGTAAAGCTATTCCAATATCACCAATGCATACCGCATGCTCGTTTAGCTAACCATACTAAATCACAGATACCGAATGTAATGTTGATGGATCAATCGGTTTCGATATGCACAACGATGGATGTTTTGCTCAACCAGGTAGAAAATCAGTTTATATTCCAAGAACAGGTTTAATTAGTGATCAATTCTGTTTGGTTTCAACACATGATGATGATTCATGTTCATGTCAATCTCAAGCTTATGACTTTACTGCTACTGGGTTCTGTCATGAATTAGATCCTACTGTTAAATCTTATAGATTCATTCACGTAAGTCAAGCAACTCTTATCACACATCCTGTCTTCATTATTGATACTCCTTACTCCCGAATTTCATCCAATCAAACTATCGTATATTTCCGACTGAGCTAATGTTATGTACAACTATTACATCTCTATAGGAAGCATGTGGTAGTGACGACTGTCCTTAAACATATGTTTTCAAGGTTATAAAACAATTAACTTCGGACTTGTACTGTAATACACACACAAAAAAAGGTGGTTTAAGACAAGTTGTCGCGTTATTGTAAATTTTTTATCATTTGTAGCGATATTTCATATAGCAGTGTATGCATTTTACGATGTAAACTGTAACTTATATTGCTTGAAGTTTATTTCCTTCGCCTAACCAGCTTCGTTGGGTTATCACCACATTGAATCATACTTTGCGACTAGTCAAAGAAGACTTTACCTGAATGTATCACAATTTGAGATTTTACTATGTGTGATGTAAAAAGACGGATACCACATAGCAAGAGATTCTCCGCAGTATAGGTCAGCCTGGTACTACCGAATGATCCACTGGTGAATTTCTTGGAAAGTAGTCAAGCTGATCATGATCTTCACTTCTGCCAAGAACTAGGTCACAATGCCCGAATCGAGGTCATGTCGTCATGCTGTCAAGGAAAGATGTTTTGATTCTTCCTCTCTCAATGATGTCTCGGTATTCCGGGGTGTGATGTATCTTGTTTTGATGGTCTAGATCAG
Source organism: Kwoniella dendrophila CBS 6074 (assembly GCF_036810415.1). Taxonomy (NCBI): domain Eukaryota; kingdom Fungi; phylum Basidiomycota; class Tremellomycetes; order Tremellales; family Cryptococcaceae; genus Kwoniella; species Kwoniella dendrophila. Next base: position 1,581,091 of record NC_089485.1, read on the forward strand.
ATAGTGCATAGCAATTAACTGAATGACTTCATCATATAACTCTATATTGATTGACCTTGTGCTTAGGGGAAATGTATCCTCGGCCGATATCACCCAAGTTGAGGATATAGGTTGAATATTTATTAGACATCGACAATCATCATTCTTCTATCAACAATTTATATCTATCAAACCCTTTCGCATACATCTAAAAACCCAACTTGACATATTTATAAACTGTATCTAGATAAACCTACCATAACAAGATGAAATCTTTCACAACTATCGCCTTTATCGCCACTTCTCTCTTGACAGTCGTCTCGGCGGACTTGTTTGCGAATTTCTTTAGTGGTAAGTAATCTTAATTTCAACAGTCATAATTGACCTAATATGACCTAATATCTCACTTCAACATCAATCCGGATGAATCGTTGACTTGGATCCACCTTGATCGCAGACGAAGCATGTAACGTAGACGGTTCGATTGGATTCGATATGACCAATCCAGGTTGTTTTGTTCAAAGATCAAGAAAATCAGTTTATATTCCCAATAGTGGATTTGTCAATGATCAATTTTGTCTAGTTCAAACTTACGGTGATGATCATTGTGGCTGTCAAACTAAAGGTTATGATTTCACTTCAACTGGATTTTGTGCTGTGTTAGATGGTGAGGCGGTATCATATAGATTCATCGGTGTAAGTGTGTTCTTATGCTTAAATTTGAGCAGGATTTCATATTCGGTACTGAGAATAGCTATTGATATCTTGTTTTTCCTTCGATTTTAGGGATCTTGTGGTGTCAATACCTGTTAATTATCACTCAAGATTTTCGATCCTTGAAGGCGTTAGAAGTGCCACTTGTCAAGTTGTTTCCATTGCCCTCGTTCCACTTTACAAGTACATCAGATCTCCTTATAGCCTACTCTGTTACATTTCATTCCTACACGTGAAAAGTTGTCGTCTCAGCATGGATCTTTCGTACCAACATGCTAAAGTCATAGATGTCGTTTTCACCGGCGAGGGACTAGCTGAGTTATAATCGCATTTCACTGCCATCTACGATTTGTGCCTTGTTTCGAACTACGCATTACAAGTATATCAAAAAGTATCAACTCACCATATGCATACAGTACATGCATGGTACGTCATATTCATCAGACCGATAGACCGATAGATCATTGATGGATTGATGGCAATTACTCTGATTGACTGATTGATTGATTGATTGATGGATCAAAGTTGTCTCCGAGTGAATAAAGAATAAAGTTTCAGTGACATACCTTTGAGACTAAAGATGATTAGACTTGTAACTAGTGAAACACACACACACACACACACACACAAAAATACACTAAGCTACATAGCATTACATCGTCACCATCAACCATCAACCATCAACCATCAATCAGCCAAGATAGGAGATTTCATCTTTTATAACGATACATCATACATCATGTCATCATACATCATGCTATACACTATCTTCATTTAGTGTATAATCTACAGTCTATAATCTATAATCTATGCTTCTTTCATCTCGGTTGATCGGGATGAAAAGCATGTGTAAGTGACAAGTCTAGATAAGCGAGTTGACATTGACTCCCGGTTAATCAGTCGATGGTATCTCTATCATGATATAAAAATACTCAAACTTTTCTTTCATCTGTCATTCATGATCGTTATCCTTGTCATTTGAAAACAGAAACTACTTTGGTATCAGAGTGATTACAGAGACTTCTCACCAAACATAAAATTCCTGAATTAACCAAAAATGAGATTCACCCTTGCTACTATTCTTTCACTCGCTTTCGTCGGTCAAGCAGTCTTGGCTGATAACTTTGCTAATTTCTTTACTGGTAAGTATTATCGTTTGTGTTTGTCCTTCCTTCTTCGTCATCACCACTGTCCTCATTTACCTTCATATCTGGTAACGACTTGTGCTGATTTACAATACTTTGATTATATAGATGACGACTGTAATGAAGATGGTTCAATCGGTTTTGACATCAACAATCCAGGATGTTTCGTTCAAAGAGGTAGAGGATCAGTTTACATCCCAAACAATGGGTCTCCTTTCAGTTACCAACATTGTTTAGTAATGACTTATGATTCTGAAGAATGTAATTGTCAAAATGACGGTTATGAATTCGGTGCTTCAGGTTTTTGTCATCAATTAGATGGTAAAGCTACATCTTATAGATTTATCAGTGTGAGTGAAAATCCAAATCAACAATACACGCTTCACAGCATTACAACCGATCAGTATAAATATAAAGCTGACGATAATCTTTCTTCTTGTCGTAGGGTCCATGCGATGATAACAACTGTTAAGACCCTTACAATCAGGTACTTCATCGTATGATAGATGAACTTATCCACATAAATTCCCTTTTTCGCTTATACTGCTTTCAGATTCTGTACCGATAACTTCGCATGTAACAATGTTTACCAACAGAGTTCTCGCAGAGGCTGTTGAAACTACATCATACAGTATGTTTTTAGTTCTGCACTTAGAACGATGCTTGTACTCAAAATTGGGTAAATAAGACTTCTCTTTCTCTGTTATAGCTTTCAGGCAGCGATGAAGTATAATAATCAATAAACGTATGTCCCTCTACAGCCACTCTGCAAAGTATCAGCATGTCTGGCATACGGATAAAGGTGGCATGCTGTCACTTCGGTTTCTCGGTAAGCAAAAGCAAGTTGACTGGTTGTCATTGACATGCATAGATATGTCACAAGGTCTCGCAAACATATGTAATGAAGTAACCTATGGGTCAGGACTTATGAGATGTTGTCTTGCAATACAATCTTCTCCATCATCGTTCACATATATATACATTTGATACGCGTTGAGCCATACCTTATAACGACATTACCATGAGACGCCTCTTAGCCACTTTCGCTTTTGCTTTCATTATCGGTCTTACCAATCATGCAGTTGCCGACAACTTTGCCAACTTTTTCACCGGTGGTTAGTATTGTCCATATACTTTAATGTTTTCGTACAGAAAACATGCTTCTACTTTCACAACTTCTAGATAGTGAATGTAATGAAGATGGATCAATTGGATTTGACCTAAATAATCCAGGTTGCTTCTCCCAGCGCAACATGGGATCAGATTACATCCCAAACAATGGTAGACCTTGGACTAGTTACTACACTGCTTAGTCATGACCTATGATGATGATTCATGCGGATGTCAAAATGATGGTTATGAGTTCGGAGCAGACGGGTTTTGTCATGTTTTAGATGGCAAAGCCAAATCTTACAGATTTATTAGCGTAAGTGAAACTTAGTTCTGACATTCTATCGATAATTTGTTTCTGTTGTGAATAACCGAGATACAATGAGCTAACTCTGTTCTGATCTGAAGGGTGGATGTGATGATAATAATTGTTAAACATAGTACGATGGAGTAATCTTACTGTTAAATCGTAATGGGTACAATGACAGAAACCCCTTTGTTTCCCAATTACCGTATATGGCTTTGAATTCCTGGATCGGTATAGAGCTTGTATATGTCCTTTGTTTTCGATTCCAATATGCCTTTTCAGTGCAGATTTTGCTCAACCGGCATCGCCGTGGATATTCCTCTGAGCGACTAACCCTAGACGTGTTGGTCACTTATTTTATACAGTCATTCTATTTCATCATCAAAAAGATCGACAGATCATCATCTTCTGATGGCCATAAGGCGTCATCTCGTGCACTCGACTCTTCTACTGAGGGTACCAAGTCACAACTGATCGTCCGACAGAACGAATTATGAGGTGGATCGTACGATCGGAATATGACGTGTATATGCTTTCACCAGTCAGCTGATGGAGAGAGTCATCTTCATCATACCTGTATAAAAACTAGCCAAAAAGATTAGGTTGCTCTCATTCAAGTTGCTATTTGGTAGTTCTTGCAGCCCACAGAGCACAAGGGACTTCCTCAATTCTCCAGTTCTTTATTCAAGCAACAGTGGACCCATCGAAAATGCATCATGTGAAAGATATCCTCGTTTTCCTGTTCTTCCATCTTATTTGTATTTTACAAGTATTCGCTGACAATTATGCAAATTTCTTTACCGGTAAGTACACTTTGAGTCGCGATATTTCAATACAGCACAATGACTGACTTTCCTGATGTTGTTTTCTTAGATAGCGAATGCAGCGTAGACGGATCAATTGGGTTCAACCTCAATAATCCAGGTTGTTTTGCACTACCCACCATGGGTTCAGTCTATATTCCAAATAATGGTATACCTTGGACAGCTTATTATTGCTTGGTAATGACATATGGATCTGGAGAATGTCATTGTCAAAATGATGGATATGAATTTCAAGCTGATGGGTTTTGTCATGTTTTGGATGGTAAAGCTCAATCTTATCGATTTATCAGTGTAAGCCGTTTGAACATAACTTTGGTTGCCATAGTGTAGCTTCGGTTCATGTCAGACTGATATCAATACTTTCTCTGTTAGGGTGGTTGCGATGAAAATAATTGCTAGACCGCTACAGTACTTCCCAATAGCCATCGATATAACATTAGCTGTTGTCAAGGTTGATCACCTTCTGTAGTCGAGACAGTCAAGCTACTTTTGTGGTATATTGTAGATAATCGGCTTCAACTAATCTTTTCATGCACATGCCTATGCCAGAATTGTTTCTCAGTCGTAACATTTGAGAAGCCAAGTAATAACCATATAACGCTTTGACGATCTAAAATAACTTGGACGGGTAAAAACGCATTTTTATTATAGTGAACACAGTATATACATGTTACACTTGAGTATTCCGGTTTGATTGTACTATATGTATGGGTGGCGAGTTGGTTAAAAATGTATATATCATCTCTTTTTGTTTTTCTTCATGTATATTCACTGGCATGCGACTGATTTTGGTCTTTCGCTACAGAGATGATTGAATCTATATCTTTTATTGTTTGTCGACTGATCTGCCACCACGATTACTACAAGATATGTCATACGATCAGTCCGCTAGGGGTTTCACCAGAGAAGAATTAGGAGCAGCAGTAATCGTACCGCTGCTCGCCGGATTAGGCAGTGTTCGATCAGATAGTTGCTTATTGATGGTAACCTTATCAAGCCTGTGTTACTGCTGAAGTGCTGAAAGTAAATTTCAGGAATGTGATGGTCGCTGTGTAATGAAGTTGTATGCCATGTAATGTTGATCGGTCAATTCAAGGCCGACTTCTTGGCAGTGTTCATTAATTTGATATATATGACATCCTTGACCGGTGTCCCGATGATAAGTTTGAGAAGTCGAGATCATACCAATCAGTAATATATGTATATATAACTCACAGTATATCTCATCTACTCCCTCTCGTTCTTTCATATTGTACAACATCCTCTTTTAATGACTTTTACCAATATATGCTAACATTTTACCTAAACAATATGAAATTCACCTTAACAACAATCACCTTATTCGGTCTCTTAGCTGGAGTCAAAGCTGATAGATTTGCTAATTTTTTCGTTGGTGAGTCACTGAGGTTTGTTGTGTCGCATGATCATATTATCATATTATCATATTATCATGTTATCACTTGAACAAGAGCTGTTGGTATATCCCTAATAGAAATCTGACTTCTACCTTGATCGTGACTTTTCAGACGAAAATTGCAATGAAGATGGATCTATTGGTTTCGATTTAGATAATCCAGGTTGTTTCACCCAATATAACATGAAATCAGTTTATATCCCAAATAATCCAATTGATTGGAATCAACATTATTGTTTAGTTATGAGTTATGGTGATGAAGGTTGTGATTGCCAAAATGATAGTTATTCTTTCTTAGCTACTGGGTTTTGCCATCAATTGGACGGTAAAGCTTCATCATATAGATTTATCGGTGTAAGTGTCTTCTTTTTGTATTTCTTCCTTCTTCCTTTTTGCTTCATTGTTCTTTATTTGATTTTATATCATTCAGGTTGAGCTGATTGTTCCAACTTTCGATTGCCTGTAGGGTAAATGTGATCCCAACAATTGTCCCTAGATTCGATAACAATATCGACATCTTCCTTCACGATCTATGGAGTTTTATCCTCACTGAAAGGCGTATCTAGACCGTAGGAAGTTTGTTGAGGTAGATACGTTGCGATGTGTCCTATATCGTTATATTGATAAAACGTTTGTAGCTATACTTTTCATGCATGTTAATTAATCCTCTCTTACCTGTTAACCATTCAAATATGTCTAACATTTATTTCTTGATGAGATCTAGGCACCAACCTTTTCGTGTTACCTCTTAAATCCCTTTCTCACCTTTTAAGATTATCTTCATTTCATGAACTCAGTCACTTTTACCATTTGTTTGAAAGTAACTCGCTCTAGCTTGTTACATATTACCATGTATAATGGCTGAACCGCTTCCCGGCACATATTACCATGTCTCAGAAACCGACACATTCCCTTATATCCTACCGCATCGATCAATCAATCCTGAAGGTGTTTCAACAATCGTCTTTATCCACGGTGCTTTCGGTTCACACCATGAATACGCAGGAGTTATCTCATCAAGTCTACTTGAAGATTATCATTTGATATTACCTGATCTACATTCGGATGGGAGGGATATAACAAAAGGGATCAAACCATTTGAAATCTTGCGCGTAGCTGAATTAGTAGGTCATTTAATTAAGAGAAAAGCTAAGAATGGTGGTAAAGCACATTTAGTTGGTGTCTCGTTAGGTGCGCATATAGTCATAGCTACAGCAGCACTATATCCTGAAATTACAAAAGACCATTGTATATTCATAAGTGGTTATAATCGATTTCAACCTCCCTCAATATTCAAACCAATTATACCTTATGCTTATGCTGGTTTAGTCAAGATTGGAAATACTTGGCCATTTAGATCAACCACTCCTACAGATAATGTTCCTCATGAAGATGTCCCAGATGATGGAAACTTACCACCTCCAGATGAAGTAGCAAATATGGAAATACTTAGACATGTTGTAGATACAATATTTGATACTAGTAATTCAGGTGAAAGCTTACTAAAGGAACAAGGAATTGTCGAGAGAACCTGTATCGTGGTAGCTACGCATAAAAGCTCGGGAGATAGAGTGAGTTCTTCACAATTCTGGACTTATAGTCTCAACATCAACTGACTGGCCTTTCGCAGATTGCTCACTCACAAAGACTACTTGAAAAGATTGAAGGAACAAATTGTGAGGGAAGAGGGCATATATTGGTACAGAATAAGAACATGAAACATCCTTGGCATATGTTTGAACCGCATTTATTCGCTAGAAGTACTTTAGCTTGGATCGAAGGAAAGGATTTACAGAAAGGATTTCAACCATGTTGAGAGGTGAGCGTGATCGATGGTTTCGCTCTCATAGTTACAATCCCAGTGATGTACAGCTGCTAATTAGTTGCATTACACTTTATCTTGGGTCCACTCACAGTATCAGTATAATCATTCAATACCTGAGCGACAGATCACCTGTAACACACACCATCCGTAGAGACGTTACCATAATTGCTACCGCCAGACATGTTTGCTGTTCAGTTATGACGACCAACATGTCTTATTGAAGACAAGTAGCTTAGTATTAGGGAATTAATGCTATTCGAGAAAGCATCAACAAATGGAAATAATTTAAGAACATGGATCTGACATTAACCTTTGATTGGTGAGTTTCAATTCCAACGGCCGTTCAAGAAAGCTCCTATTATTATACATTCACATATCATGGTATATTACAATCTTCTCATTTACCTTCTTTCTTTTGATCCTGCAAGGCTTTATGCTCGAGCCCCATCCACCACTCAACTCTTCTTTCATATGCTCGAGCTCCTTCACCTGGAGTAGCTATAACTCTTATACCTTCTTCTTCAATATCATCCCTTTGACCTTCTTCACCTCGTAAAGCTTTTCGATTATCTCTGCATTCTTGAATAACTTGATCAAAGCTTATCCATTTTCTATCATTTTCATTGTTGATATGTCTTTCATAACCCCACCTTGCTTTATAAGCTACACCTACACTGCATGAATTCCATTGAGCATCTTGCCATTTACCATTTAGATATTCTACATTTTTGCAGATTTTCGTACACAAAATATCTGACATTAAACTTAATATAGTTCTGTTTGCTGATGCACCACCTGTAGCATATAATTTTGTTAATCTAGGTAATGAAATATCAATTGCGACAGTAGATGGATAAGATGGATCATCAGAATCGTTTAAAATCGTTGATGATCTAGATCGATAATTCAATAATTGTGATTCAATAATGGATATAGCTTCTTGTCGTACATCTTCGAATTTATCAACTCTTTTAGCCGCTCCAACTTCAAATAATTGCCCAGCAGATGGATCCGTTACATATTTATATATACCATGGGCACCTTGTGGCTAGGAGATGAAGATCATCAGCATGGTCATAATTAGATTTTATCACACGGTACACTTACTAGGATATCTGGAAGTAACCACCAAAAAGCGGTTTTATTGGGTAAATCTTCAACTGATTTAGGTCGTAATTCCTCTATAGCGGCATTGAATGCATCCCATGATTTATCAAAGTAAAGATCTCGTACATGTTGACGAGTGAGAGAACCATCTAAAAAGAATTAGCACACATCCTTATAGGTTGGCAACTCACTTTTATACACCAGCATGTTGAAGTATCTCAGGGATTCTGCACCTTCTCTCTTTTCAGTATCTTGTGAACTGGGAGGAGCGATTTGAGCAGGGTGGAAAAATGCGTGGAAATCAGGATGAGGATGATATGTACTGGTTGACACGAGTACGACGTCGGATGTACCCATCGATATGAGACCTTCACTCTCTCGCACTAGGGACATACCGTTAGTTATGGGCGATCGAAACCCAATTTCATAGAAGAACAAGGATCAAGCTGTACTTACAGGTAAGACTTAAAAATGTAGCTGGATTGTCACCAGTACCAGGGAATACGTAACATTCAGGATTAAAGCCATATCTTTCTATAAACCATTTCCCAATCTTTCCAACAACTTTTCCACCATCAGTTTCGACTTTACCTAATTTTCTTTCTAATTCATCTGCTTCAGCTTGATCACCACTTGTTATAGCCAATAACAGTTCTCTTGACCAGCCTCTTTGATCTTTATTCATTGTCCATAAATTCATACCACAAGCATCACTTTCATCTATACCTTTTATTTCACCATCTAAACATAATAATGTTGTTATGGCACTACTGACTAAACTTATTCTATCTGTTTCTTCATATGATTTAGGATCTATACGTTTGAATCTCATGATTTGTGATCCAGTAAATCTTTCATGTGCTTTTGATCCTGTGATTTGAGCTAAAGCGACTGCTCCACCCACTGTTTTTTCCAATTCATCGCATTCCAATCTGGTTGATGAATCTTGCCAATTTGGTACAATTGACCGAGAAAATGCAGCTTCCCCAAGATGTGATAAGAGTGAAGAAGATGGATTTGGGCTAGCAAGAAGCGATGAAGCTTGTTTGGACCAGTATACTGAAGCGTGTTGCTGCAAATAAGAAAACATAGGGTCAGCTCCCTTTATCTGGAGATTTCAGTTTACTTACCTGACCAGCTGCAGCGACACCTCTAATTTTATCAACTTCCCATTTTTGTGATTTTATCTTTTCGAACAATTTATCCATCGCTTCTACAATCATCAGTATAGGTGAATTGACTTCACCATCTTCACCAAATAGTACACCACCTTTTGTTCCATATTGAGGTAAATCGGTATCGAAATGTATACTACATTCTGAAATCACATCCAAGTTGACTGATAATAAAGATGCTTTGAGTGATTGAGTTGATGCGTCAAGACCTAAAAAGTATGGAGCTGACATTCTGACTATCGCTGTATCTTATAGTTTGCCTGAATAAGGAGTATACGTGAACTATATCTGTTGTTATGAATCAACATTATGATTGAAGAAAGTAAGGATATATAAAGAGTAAAGGGGATATAATAAAGTATGACAACTATCTATTTTCGGTAGGGGTGGTTGTTATCGGGAATTTTTGTCCGCTCGAACCAGCGGTGGAACGGTGGAATTCATTCCATAAACATTTCAAAAGGGCCGACAGTATCGATGCGATCCAACTATGCGCCGAGATTATTCATATATTCATATGCATCTCTTTGATGTCATAACATCAGTAAGAGAGGTAGAACTGATAAAATCATAGATTTAGCGGCTCAAATACAAATACAGCGAGCGCATTTTGTGACTTTACATGTAGCCGTCATGCGAGGACAGTCTGGCTTCCTGCATCATATAACTTATGAATGCATGCAGCTTATTCTACTTCTGCATTTACTTCACCACTACCCCTTTCCTGCCCTACCGAAAACCAATAGGTATCCTATCATTTCCTGGCAGCTTCAACCAAACCGTCTAGCCAATCTTGATGACCGTTCAACATTTTATTTGGTTTCTCTTCAGCTAATTGTCTAGCAGCATCACCTAATTGACTTTCCTGAGTCAATATTCTGACTCTACCACCTTCTAAATTCTCGATAATCCATGCATGATAAACATCTATACCATTTTGTTCTTCATCAGTCATCCAAGCTAATCTACCTGGGGTGGTTTGTTCTGGCTTGATGGATTCATTGACAATACAAGATAAAGGTGGGAAACCGAATGTCGAGAAAGAAAAATGGTCCCCTTTCTTCAATTCTGGTCCGGGATTAGGAGGTGTGATTTTTGCACAATTTGAGTAGTAACTTTCCCATTTGGTTGGATTGACTAATAATTTCCATATCTTGGAGATATCTACATCTTTGACGATCACTTCATTGGAAACGAAATTATCTGTTGTTCCTGGTAGAAACTTTGATGGCCATTCAATATCTGCTGTCATATTACTTATCTAAATTGTTTTTGGAGTTTTGGCGTTTGTGTAAAAATGAATATTGTGATTCTCCTGCAATTGCTGAATATTCGAAGCTGGTCGCTCAACTGCCAAAATTACTCATAATGTACATATATATCGAAACACTACTGCTGCGACACCCTCAAATATGATATCTGATAAAACGAGAGTTAAGTATTTTGAGATCACCTGACTAATAAGTATCTCGATTCTGACTAATTAATCCTTAATTATATCTGAATGTCTCATGATATCGATATCACCCTCCACTTCAAAGTCGCTTAAATCCAATTTTCGCAGTTGACTTTTATGCCGGTGTTTGATATATGGTACCACTATGAGTATGCGAGAATCTTCGCCTGGACCCGTGTTCTTACTGCTTGTGTATATATATACGAGTTACAGTGATGGCCTGGAGGTTCGACATCAGATTACCTTTGACCGTTTTAATATCCTTACGCATCGGCTCTGAGATGTCAGATCATGCTGATTGATATTGGAGGTATCATGATCAGGCACGAAACCTTTATCCCATGTGCAGTAACAGGAAATATGCGAGTTGTGAAGTAAGAAACGGTACTTTTATTTATAGGTGAAATCAGATAAAATATAATGGTTGAAACAAGCGGATAAGATACCCCGCCGAGTCTTTCATTACTCTTCATCATCGTTAACATTTCTCGCACCATTCACTGGCCTTACGCATCTGAACTGATTCCCTTGCAACAGACATCTTCGTGCATCCCCATGTATTCGGTAAGTTTCGGGCAAATGCCGGGTTTTATCCATACTGACCATATGTCATTGTACTCCCTGCATCTGATACAGAATGTACAACTTCATATACGTTTTTCATTTCCGCTATTCCAGATATTCATGTATACATTTTAATCGCTATCATCCAGCCCCTCGTAATACTTGTAGCCGACTATGATTACATTATCAGCTTACAATATCTGCGCAAATCTGGAACACTCACTGATCTCACTAAAATCGCAATATCTAGCTCTTTGACCTTGAGTTGAATTAGCTATCGATTTGATATCTTCAGATGATAATTCGACAACCTTCAGATTCTCTTCGATACGAGAAGGAGCGACAGATTTAGGTAATACTGAGCATCCTTCCTGCAATGTATAAAAATCAGCTGCATTCTGATGACACTGATATACCACTCACAGAAAGCTGTAGACTGATTAACACATTGGCGGGTGATATACTATATTTCTTAGCCAAGGCTTGAACAGCCGCATTCTTTTGAATAGGTGGTAAAGGATCCCTATCAGCGAAGGAAGGATTGGTATTACCGAGAGGACTGTAAGCGGTAACATGAAGACCAATCTGTTTCAGAAAGTCAGCTGTATTCTGCTCATACTCAAAGGGTAGCTTGACCCACTTCTTTATGATATTTCATGAAAGCCTTTTGAGGGAGATATGGATGTCTTTCAAGTTGATGGACAGCTGGCTTGATACGACAATCGTTCCAAAGATTCTCGACCTCGGTCTTAGAGTAGTCTGAAACCAATTGGTGAGTCTTGATTAAGATTATTTGTAATGCATAAGGGGTTGCGAGGTAGCTGCTCACTCGATATACCAATATTTCTGACTAAACCTGCTTCAACACAATCTTCCATAGCTTTCCAGGTATCGGTGTATGGTATATCCAACACCTTTATTCTAACCTCATTATTCGGATCGGTATCAGTTGCAGCTGGGTAATGCATCAACCATAAATCGATATAATCTAAACCAAGCAGGTCAAGTGATTTTTTGCATGCTTTTACCACATCGTCGGGTCGATGATCATCTGCAAAAGATCTTAGCTTAATTCTTTGTGATAACTCAAGTGCTGTAAGGAGAACTCACCATTCCATAATTTAGTAGTCACCCAGATATTTTTTCGATCCACCCCTGACTGTCTGATACCTTCGCCCAAAGCCTTCTCATTACCATAGATGGTTGCGCCGTCAATGTGTCTGTATCCAACCTTGATAGCATATGCTACCGCTTTGGTCAAAGCTTCGGGTTCACTTTGCCAACAACCGAGACCAATCGATGGCATACGATCGCCAGATGGAAGGATGATATGTGTGGGTGGATGAGCGATAGTCATGATAAATATGTATATGTATTTGAGGTGACAAGGAAGAGAGCATTTGCTGGATAACATTTCTACTTATCTTATATTTATTACCTTGTTTACCTATGCATCGGCATCACTGATTACACACTCACAATCAATGAGACTAAAATAGTGGGCATTATGATGGGCGAATTTAGCGGTAATTATGCCCACCTTGAATACATGAACCAGAAGGGTCGATAATAAAGGCAAGAAGGCAGAAGGAAGTAACCGGCAAACACTCGTTGACGCTGGTGAATTGATTAAACAGGTTGTGCCATGTTGTGCGGCACTCTGATACATGCTATGAATTTCAGCTATGGTGCTTTTTTATTACCAGTTGATAGCCCAAAGCATCTTCAACTCAGGTGTTGTCTGTAAAAACGGGTAAATCATATAACTCATAGATTTAACTCTTTCTACAGAAGTACCAATGTACACATTCTCGCAATTCAACCATACCATATGAATTCCGCTTCGCATATAGCGCAACGGCCTCAGCGAAGTCAATCACTTAGTTCATCCGAATCTACTGCTATTGAAGGTGGTTGTATCAGAACAACGTATTCTAGGTATGTTATCTAAGCCGTCAACATATGTGTGAAACGTGATCACTCTATCAGTCGCCAAATACGTCATGATATAACAGCTGTCATTGAGTCGCTGGTTCCGTGTTTACCAACGTAACTCTTCGTCTGCTTTCGAATAGTCGATGATCATTTCCCTGACGACCACCGAGATCAGTACTATAATCATCAGTTTCGGTACCTCTAAATAACCATCTCAGGTGAAGCCGCATTAATCAATGAAACTGCGGGTGCAGGAAAGACAAAAATTCTGAATCATGGCGTCGGACAATATATTTAGCCTGTTTTAGGGATCGCCCTGTCTGATCCAATTCTATCGATTCGAATATTGTGATGCAACACCCCAATTTATGTCGACAGCACGTAGCAAGCTTTTGTAACACCACGACCTGATGGAAGTTTCCATGCTGAAATGCATGCATTTTATTCGGATCAATCGTTTTAACTCTACATGTGAATGCCGGTATTACGGAATACTGAGCATTCAGACTGCGTAGTTCCCGTAAGAATTAACCGCATCCGGTAGAAGCGACCACTGATAATTATGGTAAGATGGTTCATCGTCAGGGAACTCACAAGCCGGATGGTCTCATTTCAACAGCTGATCGTGTCTCATTCGCCCTGTCGATCATTTCTTCTGGCTTCTTCACTCTAAATTTCATGCAATTTGGTTGTCCTTGTCTCATTTGCCCTGTAATATGGCTGTTTCTGCATTGAGAATCTTTTTTTTTTTTGCCGGAGTAATTAGGCTAGGAACCATAATGTTCATAGCGCTTCGAATAGTCATATATAAAATGGTATCCTCGAAGAAAATTAAAATGAAAACTTTTACCATCTTCACTCAAGAAACAACCCAAGATAAACCCTACTACTCTTTAAGCTCCTTTCTTCCTATTCTTCCTATAACTCCACATTAATCAACCTGTTAAGTCTTTTAACACAAGATCCGCCATGTTCGCCTACGCTCTTGTTCCGCTTATCCCTCTCCTCTGGTCACCTACCACTATGGCTGCTCCTACCTCGAGATCTGTTTCCTCAGGATATCGTTGGGTCTCTAATGGCTGCTTGCTCGATTCCTGGAACAGAGCTCTAGGTGCGTATCAGTATATTGACGAAGTATCAATGACCACCCAGAGCTGTCAGACTACATGTCAAGGAAAAGTAAGTTAACAGTGTCTATCCCATATATACGCTGACCATACCTTCTGGACCAACAGGGCTATACATATGCGGGTGTAGAGTACGGCAACCAGTGCTTTTGCGACAACTACGTTACTTATGGCGAGTGGAGTTCAGGAGCAAGCGCTGCAGAAGCCGATTGCAATGACCCTTGCGTTGGTAATACTACTGAGAACTGTGGAGGTGACTGGCGTCTTCGTTCATTCCGGTGGACCAATGAGGTCGAAGCGGTTACTCCATCCTCCACTTCTACTAGCGCTACATCTTCCACAACCAGTACCGCTGCATCTTCCGATTCTTCCAGTGTGGCTTCTTCTACTACTTCATCAACTGCTTCAGCTTCTTCTTCCACCACCGCTGCTTCAGCTTCTGCCACTGCCGTTCCCTCCGGCTGGTCAAAGTCATCAAACCCCTGTATCGCAGAGGGCACCTCTGGTCGAGCGTTGGCCGGGGCTTCTTTCGCTTCATCCTCTATGACATGGACTCAGTGTATCAATCATTGTCAAGACGCTGGCTTCACCATTGCTGGTCTCGAATATTCATCAGAGTGCTATTGCGGTAATATCCTCTCCAATGGTGCATCACTTACCAAGACATCCTCATCATGTTATATGGAATGTTCAGGCAATTCCCTCACAACATGTGGTGGACCTTCAGCTCTCAGCCTTTTCGTCAGCGATGCTGCTCTCTCGACATTATCTGCCGACTTGACTTCCAAGAACTTGGTTCTATCAACCGGATGGTCCGCAGCGTCTACCGCCTGTATCGCTGAAGGCTCGTCTGGGCGTGCTTTGGATTCTGCGTCCTTTGCTGGTTCTGCCATGACTGTCAACAAATGCTTGAACTTCTGTCAAGGCAAAGGTTATCAATACGCTGGACTAGAGTATTCATCCGAATGTTACTGTGGTGATTCACTTGTCAATGGCGGAAGTCTTTCCATCTCATCGTCCAATTGCAACATGCTCTGTTCTGGTGATGATACATCTTTCTGTGGAGGTTCCAACGCTCTTCAATTATACCAGAACCCATCGTTGGCGCAAGAACTCACCCTAGTCGATAATTATAAAAGTCAAGGCTGTATCCAGGAAGTGAGTGAGCTTCGCTTTGGAGGAGATGAGTGTTTTAACATTGTGTTTAGGTTTCCGGTCGAGCGTTAACAGGCGCCTCCTTGACTGGCTCGGATATGACAATCGACAAATGTGTTACCTACTGTGCTCAAGAAGGATTCACTTATGCCGGTCTTGAATATGCTTCCGAGTGTTACTGTGGTAATACTTTGTCCAATGGTGCCGCTATCAGCTCATATTCCAATCAATGTAACATGGCATGTGCTGGAAACTCAGCTGAAGTTTGTGGCGGCCCGAATGCTATCTCTCTGTGGAAAGCTTAATCGTTATTGGTAACGTAGTTTAGTAAATTATTACAACTGGGAGGACGTAGAATAGTAGAAAGGGCTTTGACTGTATATGCAAGCGGTCTTCGAGCAATTCAGTACAGTTGCGGACCACTTTCGAGTTATATATGTACTTCTGTACAGTATAACGTAAAAGGCTTACTGTCGATTACGAGTATATTGGCTAGATCCATTTCAGTTTCACAGCGGTGTTACCTATGCTCAAAGCATATCTATCGGACGCCCAACCAGTTGTGATTCGATACTACTGCTACTATGGAAGAAGTAATTGATTCATCCAAATAGTCCTTCTTGATCCGTACATAACATCCCACCAGATGTTTCACTATAATATCATTTTCCAGTAGTAATCTCCATAATACAAGTATTTTGTCTAGTCTACAAGGTTTTTCCATTCTGTAACTTTCATCTGGGTACTTGAATCGTCCACACGCAACGAACCTTACGGTAATTGTTCAAGCTATCTTGATATTCCGCAAACCCTATTCCCTGACAGCAACAGCATGCACCCCACCGATATCTTCTTTCTCGTTCATGCTAACTCCAATGGTATCTGTCATGTTGATAGACTTTTCTACTGCTTCTGGTGGTCCAGTCGGCTCTCTATCACACAGGAACATCCAAACACGGTCAATATGCTGCCGCACTCCTCAATCACGCTAGCAACTCACCCGAAAGTACCGAATATATCATATTCATCAACTTCATCTATTCCATCGGGAGGCCAGATTTTCGAAAGAGCCACGAAGACAACTCCAGAGATGGTGAATCCAACTGTAACGATTGTCAGTGACCGGTGCGCTCTAGAATTCGCCTGTACTTACGAGGCCAACAAAGATAATAAACGTGTGTAGCTCCAAGAGAAACCTTTACCGTTGAAACACTTGCCAAGAAACCTGGGAAAGAAGGTGCGACACCACAAATCCACGCAACTGGTGCACGAAGATTGTATCCTTTGTAGTAGTAGTATATCGAACTGGGCGAGCATTCATACTGGGAAACACAATTAGCTTTAAGTTTCAACTTGACTGTCATCGCGAAGACTTACCAAACTCGAAAGTTTGACTTTTCTTTTCCGAATAAAGATGTAATCGAAAACCATCATACCAGTCATTGGCGCAAGGAAAGTGGCGTAACCTATAAACGAGGATCGATGATCAGCTTCTGGATCTCTACAGTAGCCATTTCACTTACCAGCCATCACAGAAATATAGACTGTTGCACCAGACACTAAAGCCCAAGGACACATGGGTAAAGCCATCAAGGTAGTCTGTACTGTAATCAGCATGGATTGAGGAGATGAAAACTATGCGTAGCTTACGAAATAAGCTATTGAAACAAGTCAGTACTTTTTAACTACAATCGCCATATGATCTTCACTCACCTCCTCGTCTGATATTTATCCACTTTGGGAACAGAGAAGCAAGATCGATACCACCAGAAATCGCATTACCAGCTATGTAATTGGTTCAGTATCGACCACAACTTTATACGAATAGAGGCTTACCGATATTGATACCAAATTGAGCAAACAAGAAGGCAAGAGCTACACAGTATGTCAGCATAGACCTTAATATGCATCAGTATCACACTTACAGGCAAAGAATACTGCTGCTCTCGCACCCGCACCACCGTTCTTTTGCACAGCAGCCAATAAATCGTATGGTGCCCAGAGTAAGCCTTCATCAGGATAAAATTTGGCAGCCACTGAGGTACAGATAATACCTATTAGACAGGTCAAAGTCCCCATGATGGGGATGACGCAAACTTGTGAGATAATTTGAGCTCGGGGGTGAATAGCAAATCGGGTGTAGTCTGAGTTGTTCAGGATCTGGATTTATCTGTCAGCCGGCTTGTCTCACGGAAGAGTGAATACATCGTGGACTTACACCAGCGCAGATTTGACCCATTTGACTGGATATACCATGGAAGATTGCCCAAGCTAAAACACTTCCTCTTGCTTTTTCTACTCCTACAATTGCCATAGCTTCACTACCGATCAAAGGTCCACCGCCATGAGCTCTAGCAAGTGACCAGAAGAAGATAGAGAAACAGCAGGTGGTCGAGATGACACCGGTAATCAGAAAAGGTATTCTGAAGTGTTCAGGTGGTATATATATCAAGGGCAAAGAGATAATCAGAAATAAGCAAAAGCATAGGAAATCTGCACCATCCATAGCTGTTGAAGCAGGAAATGGGTTATGCATGTCTATCATATGATCAGCTTTATTCATTGATTTGTGTAACGACTTACTGTAAATCGACGGGAACATAGACCCAAGCAAGGTCTTGAGTACTTGACCGCCAAACCATGCTTGAGCTGTGATCTAATTAGCTTGACTCATAAAACTGCAATAAATGATTACTCACTAGCAGACCAGGTAAAAGAAAGCGCGATACGGTTGAGTAGAGGAAAAACGGACGCTTTCATACCCCAAGTAGTCTATGTACATGTCAGCTTGGTTCGCGGTATGCATATTTGAACTCACTCTATTCCATAAAGGGAATCCGACATGCCATTCAGCACCAAAAAGACCAGTAAGAATACATGCACCTGCTACCAAACATTGGCCGATAACGACAACCGCCATTGCCTCACCTATGATAAAGTGGAATTCAGGGTAAATTGACGGTTAATTGACTATGTATAATGCATGGGAATGTGAAAATGACGCTCACCAACTGATAAACCCAATGATAATAAGGATGATCCACCGGTCCATCCACTAATATTGATACCTATATATCAAGTTAGCTCTCAATCATTATATACAATTACAACCGATACATACCGGTAGTACACCAGAAACCAACATAGGACCATGCTCCCCATAATCGACGAGATGGTGGTAGAGGTACATTATCACGGTTCAACTGTAGCGGAGATTAGCGATTCTGTGTCACATACTTCTTATCTTTCTTTCGCTCACCCATCTTGATTGTTGCCAAACTTCAGCTTCTTCTTCTCTCTGCTTCACCTCCAGTTTTGACAAGATCTTTGCTTTATTCATACGGTTGAGGTGACTTGGTGTATTTGATAGGTGAGTTCGGATTTGCGATTTGAAGTTCAGGGGATGCTTCCTCCTATGATCTATCCCTTGTTATATACGCATAGCTAAGATAAAGAGCTGTTCAGACGCCCACATAGCAGTACGACTCTTTCTTCTTCTACTTGGATGCCCCATATCTATCGATGGGAAAGATAGGTAGATAGATGGGTTTACAAGGTGAGCGATAAGCAATATCATCTGACCCAATCAAGTATCAAGTGTTTAAAGTGGATATTTACCGTTACAAGTTAGCGTTATTCTCATCGGGATTCATATCGATTTCGGTGACTAAAACGGCCCACAACCTATTTATATTTCTCACATCATCACATCCCGGCAGAATATCATCCCCCTCTCGTCCATCTCCGATATAATGGCATATATGCCCACCTTGAGATATTGGGCAGATAGATCATGGGATACAATGAGAGAACATAGATAAAGGACAGCAGCGATAAGAAATCATGGTAAGTAAACCCATTATCTTGAAAAGGCGAGCGAGTCATCTTAGTCTTTCAGAATTCATTATAGAATACCTTTGTCATAATCTCATCAGCATGACTGTAGCGCACAAAACTCTACGAGTTGGAGTCGATGTTGGAGGAACCAATACGTGAGTGTGATATGTATGTGACCCCACGAGATAACTACTGATATCCGTTATAGCGACGCTGTTATTCTAGATCTCACACCCGGTACAACTACACCAGTACTTGCCTCTTTCAAATCACCAACTACACCAGACGTTACTGTTGGTATACAAAAAGCTATTCAAGGATGTTTAGAAAAGTCATCAAGTGATAAATCAAGAATTGAAGCTATATCGATTGGTACCACTTCCTTCGTTAACAGTTTAGTCGAGAGAGATACTTCCAAGCTTGAAAAGGTCGGTGTAATCAGACTTTGTGGTCCTCATAGTAGATTATGTCCACCATTTGTTAGTTTCCCTTATGAGTTACGTGCTGTGTTAGAAGGTCCAGCTTGGATGGTTGATGGTGGACTTCAAGTGGATGGAAGGGAATTATCCAGTGTAAGTGTGAAGAATAAAATAGTTGCGGAATGCATAGCTGAACTGTTTCATAGGTTAACGTTCAGGAGATTCGTAGTGTATGTGCAGAATTGAAGAAACAAGGAATAAAAAGTGTAGCCGTCTCTGGAATTTACTCTCCAATTGATCACCACTATAAGCAAGAAGAGTTAGTACGAGATATATTGCAGCGGGAAATACCAGATACCGAAGTCACCATATCAAAGGAAGTTGCCAATATTGGTGAGTACATATTACATACACACAATTGACGTCGCTGATAACCATACAGGTATACTCGAACGGGAAAACGCTACTATCCTTAACGCATCCCTCCTCGCATTTGCCAAAGTCGCTGTGGCTGGATTTAGAGCCTCTCTCAAAGCATTAGATCTTGATATTCCACTTTTCTTGACTTCAAATGACGGTACCTTGATGACTTGCGATCAAGCGGAACACTTCCCTATCAAAACGTTTAGTTCGGGACCAACAAATTCCATGAGGGGTGCCAATTTTTTAGCAGGTTTAGCTAATGGAGGTGCCAAGAAGGAGACTGCTTTGGTCATTGATGTCGGTGGAACAACAGTGAGTATTGTCTTTACATGCTGAAAGACCTAGCTGAATATGCAATAGACCGAGGTTGGTGTACTTCTTCCTACCGGTTTCCCTCGACAAGCAGGGGCTAGACATGAATTATGTGGTGTACCACTCAACTTCTCCATGCCACATGTGCACTCCATTGGTTTAGGAGGTGGATCCAGAGTTCGTACTATAGAAGGAGGAAAAGTTACAGTTGGACCGGACTCTGTCGGTTACAGAATTGATCAATCCATCGCATTTGGTGGAGAAACCTTGACAACCACCGATATCGTTGTTGCCGCAGGTAAAGCCAAAGATGTAGGAGATGCCAATCTTGTCAAGAACATACCCTCGGATACTATCGCAGCCGCTCAGACTAGAATGAAAACGATGATTGAATTAGCTTTAGAAAGTATGAAGACTTCAACTCAAGATGTACCTGTATATCTAGTTGGTGGTGGAGCTATTTTAGTTCCGGATACTCTTCAAGGTGTTAGTCAGGTCCGTAGATTCCCATTCTTCGATGCTGCGAATGCAGTTGGAGCGGCATGCGCCCAAGTGTCGGGTGTCATTGATACATTCGAAGATACAAGTATAACACCATTAGCCGAGGTTAGAAAGAGTGTAGAACAGAGAGCGATCGACAAAGCTGTTGATGCTGGAGCAGATAGAGCGAAAACAACTGTAGTGGAGAGTGAACTTATTCCCATCGCTTGTGAGTAGTACCTGTCGACCGTATAGTGCCAGTCTAACTCTTATCTATAGACACAACCGGCAGAGCCAGGTTCTATGTCAAGGCAGCTGGACCATGGACAGGCGCGCCTGTAACACACATTACTCCTCCAGCCAGCGCAATTAAGGATTCTTCGATTCAAAAAGAGTTGGCAAGTATCGAAGTCGAGCCGATCGCTCCGGCTAACGTCGGAAAAGGACTGCTCTTGAAGCCAGACATCCAAATCACTCCTCAATTCATCATTGAATACAAGCCCCAGATTACCAGCGAGAAAGAATGGGTGTTATCAGAAATCGATACTGAATGGATAGCTACCGGTTGTTACATTTTAGGTTGTGGTGGTGGTGGAAGTCCTTACAGTAAAGC
Organism: Kwoniella dendrophila CBS 6074; assembly: GCF_036810415.1. NCBI lineage: Eukaryota > Fungi > Basidiomycota > Tremellomycetes > Tremellales > Cryptococcaceae > Kwoniella > Kwoniella dendrophila. The sequence continues at coordinate 1,603,012 of NC_089485.1, forward strand.
TTTAGCATTAAGGGAAATTATTCGAGCAGGTGGAAAAATCAGAATTGTCGATCTGAAAAGTATGGAGGACGATGGATTAGTAATATGGGGTGGTGGTCTTGGTAGTCCTGAAGTCAGTCAGGAAAGATTGGTTACAGAGGAGTATAACGAGGCAGTTGCGGAATTGATGAAGTTTCTGCGAGTGAGTGGTCGAAACTCTTTTGAAAACAAGTAATGGTGACTGACTAATACCATATAGATGGATAAATGCGCTGCTCTCGCTGCCCTCGAAATTGGAGGAGGGAATGGTATGATCAGTATGATCACCGGTGCTACCACCTACATGGATATTCCAATTTTAGACGGTGATTTTATGGTGAGTACACCACATCGTAATGCAAGAAGGCGTATGCTAACAACTACGACTGCAGGGTCGAGCATATCCTACTGGCTGGCAAACAAGTCCAAATGTTTACGATCTTTCTGGTCGGGGAGAAATGCTACTTCCAAGTGCTTTAGCTAGTGGTGATGGTACTGTGACTGTAAGCTATGAGACAGTAGAATATAGCTGACAATGTAGTTTATGACTAAATCTCGAACCGATAGAGAAGTAGACTCTGTTCAAAGAGCTTCCTGTGTTGAAATGGGAACTCATGCTGGTTGTGCTCTAAGACCATTGACTAAACCTCAATGTGAACAAGCTATGATTAAGAATACTGTGTCTCAAGCATGGCGATTAGGTCGTGCTGTGGCCTTAGCCAATCATCAATCGAATGTTGGTAATATCGGAAAAGTCCTGGTTGAAGCTCTGGGTGGGAAAAGCTGCGCAAAAGTCTTATTTAGCGGAAAGGTTACAAGTGTAGACAGAAGAATGTACAAAGGTCATACTGTTGGAGAAATAGTCATCCAAGCTCTCAAAGCGGACGAAGAGGAGGATGAGGATCCTGCCAATCTAAAGGAGAAGTTTGAAGGAGGTATGACAAGTGAGTATTTACTACTTCCACTGACACAGTATTGGCTTATCATCCTTCGTAGTACCATTCAAAAACGAAAATTTGATGTGTCAGCATGAAGTCAATGGTGTGACAACTGTGAGTAGTATGTATGATATTGTGAGACCATACTGATCGTCGTAACATAGATTACCGCTGGTGTACCTGATCTTATCTCAGTAATTGATTCACAAACTGGTGAAGCATTAGGCACTCCAGATTATAAATACGGCTTGCGTGTTATGGTAGTAGGTGTGACTGCTGCTCCTCAGTGGACTGATACGCCTAGAGGCTTAGAGCTTGGGGGGTTGAATGCTTTTGGATATGAAGGCATTCCTTATCAACCCATTGGTGTATATGTCAAGCCAGCTAGTGTGATTGATGAATATGGAGGACAATAGGTATTCATAGTAGAAGAACGCGATTTGTATCTCATTATGTGAACCAGACTAAATTAGACTTATTGATGCAACCTCTTTGTAATACTCGTCAATCACATTACCGCTAGCATTCATGACCTTCTCAGCACCCATCCTGCATATGGCCAATCGATCTAAAGTTATGTTTTCCGCCCAGGTGGTTTCCTTAAATCGCCTGACTAGATCGCGAGCATCAATGTTTGGTGGAAAACCGCTTGTTTTTAAGTACCTGGTATTAATGACAGTTGCATGTAGTCGTAAGGGTCGATTCTCCGGAATCGTATAGCCTGCAACAGTGAACAACTTCTGCAGCCGTTGACATAAAGGCTGTAAGCGATTGGATGGGTCTTCAGGTTGAATGTATACTACTGATGTCTTATAAGGGGAACGCATGGTGCTTAAAGAACGTAAATGACATGTTATGCGAGCTTCAGCACCTGTAAGCGTCAAAATACTTTCATTTACTAGCTGAACTGAATACTCACCGTTATTAAGACCACTTATAGCCTGCCTGACTTCCGGTCCTTGGAGAAAAGCTAATGCCCCATTCATCCTTTCCTTTTCTCTTAAATTCATAATACCTAAAGTAAGGTGAATACTTCCGATAGGTCTAAATGCATCTTTGGATACTATGGAAGAAGCTGCAGATCTGAGCTGGATGAGAGACGTCTCCAGTTGATGTTTTGATTGCTGAGTGATTAGAGGTACACATAGGAAGTGAGTTGGGCTAAGCTTTGACATGGCCAAGGTGTTGAACGGCGAGGAACAGGAAGGTGAATCAATGGGTATCACATGAAAGGCATTGTATTCACTTGTTATGCTTGACAGCAATAGTGAATGAGGTGACTGGTAAGAATATGATGACTACATGATGATATTCGCAGGAAAGTAGTCGTTGTTTTGATGTATGAATCGAAATGGGAATAAAGAGGAGACGAAATGCTAGGAAGTCGCAATCAAACGCGTCATAATGGTAGACTGCAAGTAGTTCTCACCAAATGAGAAACGCTCTTAAATTCTCCTTTTTATGTCTTCCATGTTATTCTGTTCGCCAGTTCACACGATATCATTCATAGAGTTTCCATTCACACCTTAGGTATCACTGTATCACTTGCCTACACGTTATGCACATAATTTGCTCTACGCCACAATACTATGAGACTCTCCGAGGGACTATTGAAGATGCGAAGATACTGAATTTGAAGGGGCAGGTGGTTTATAACTCCAAGCGCGCAGTGAGTCAGTCTATGAATCACCTAACGACCAGATGTAGATGTCGGAGCAGTAATGGATGGGCAAATGCAGCAATCGATGTATCGATATGAAGTATCGTGACAATAATTGCGAGCAGGTTGAATTTGGAATGAGTTGGTGAAGCGCAACCTGTTGAATCTAGTGAGTGATCTAAAACTCAACATCCATTATCATCTTTCAAGCGGAGGACTACTATAACATCGAGTGATACCAAACGATCAGCAGATTCTGTCGCTTTCATTGCTATTTAAAATTTTTCGTATAAGGTATCCGTCGACACCATGAATGAACCCGTTCTATCGGATAAGGGGGAGCCTTTCAACCAAATCAAGTAAGTTGCCAAAAAAAGAATTTGCGGATGAACCGTTTACCGAGAAAGGGTTGATTGAAATCGATGACTTGTCAGGATCTTCTCTTGGATAGGGAAAGATAACGATTTTATCGAGCTCAAGGATAAATGTTTTAACGCTGAAAATTTTACGACAATGTTAGCGGCCGAAAGGAATACAACAGACGCACCGAAAAAGCAATTGCTCGGTACAGATCTTCTGTAGCTACAGCTTACCAAGACCCTTCGTACTCTTCCCCCAATATAAATTAGGTAAATCAGCAGCCTTTCGATATGTCCAGCCTGATCGTAAAAGAGGGCTAAACCGGATTTCCAACGCTTTGGCTCAACGCTCAGAGGGGTTAAAAAACTTCACCGGATAATCGTACAAAGTGCAATTGTATGCGAATGTCGCATCCCTTGCAGATCATGGCGTCTGATATGTTGGTTTGATACACGGATGCATCAAAACCCACTGGGAACTCGAACGTTGATCACATCACTGTTCCTAACGATTCGATAATTGATAGTTGTCCAGCGAGATGTCGCTTCAGAAGCGGAGGATTCGAGCGGACCAGTAGCCAGTAGACCCGATCAACCATTCAATCGTCTCAATACACTTCAACTTAATCAAGACGAAGCACCTGTCCTGCTTTCACACAACAACGCGGAATACCTCGGAGCTTCAGATAGTCGTATATTATCAGATTAGCTTTTCGGCCGATACCCTGCCAAGCGTAAGTAGCAGAACCTGAATGTATTCAAACCTGAATTCACCACCTGGTCCTCATTTTCCTATCTTCACACTGCGGATATAACGGGAAATAAGGCTGAATAATTGTTTGATAAATAGCTTCTTCGAATCATGGGTAAAAACCTCGTATTATAGGAATCCGCACTAGGTGGCTTATCGATCCAACTGAGTCTCAGGTGAGTTCACTCGCTAATCAGCAAGGCGAAACGCAGCTCATGCCTTTTTACGCGGATTATCGCGGTGGAACAGTCATCCACTTGAACGATCCCAGGGCTAAAGATTCGAACGTTGATAGAAATATCTCCAAATCCCCTCTTCCGATGGGATTAGGATCGAATCTGGACTTATACTTAGGGACCAAGACAAACGTAAGTTGTCTTGGCATATCCCGCTAAAACGCCCTCTTTATGCTTCTGATGGGATATCAGATAGGGGGAAATCAAAACTCCCGACAGTCCATTCAGGTTAGTAAACCATCAGGCACATCAGATTTAGATATCTTCCTGAGTGTTATCAGATTTGACAAATTTTTTCGTCGATACCGGCCGACCAAGATGACCAGGAACATCATTCGTGAATTTATTCGAGTGGACTAGAAAATTTTGTGGAGCTGTATCTGTCAATTTACAGATATATATAGCAACGACAATTCAAGCTTTGATCGACAAAACATTCTCATCTCTATCAATCTCATTACAACAAAATGTCTGCTCAACGTACAGACGACCCAGTTGTACCATCACTTGGGCAACTCCCAGCTGGTCACGCATCAAATGCTTCGGTACCACTTCCTCACGATGACAAGAATCGATACAGCGATGACAAAGACAGCTCCAGCAATGAAGGAGGTTTCAACAAAGGTGATATAGTTCACATTGGTAGTAAATCCAAAGGTGTTATCGAAATGGAAGCCTTAAAGGCTAGAATGAACAACAAATGGAGATTCGTTATCTACCTCTTCTTCATGTTTGTCTCTTACAGTTTGTCACTTGGTAAGTTGCCTTTCACCTGTATTTACTGCAGCGCTGACCAGATGTCCGATCGTCAGATCAATCTACCGCCACTCCATACCTCAACTATGCCGTTTCCAAGGGTTTCAAATTACATTCTCTCCAGGCTTCCGTAGCTGTCGTCACCTCTATCTTCTCTGCCATGGCTCCCACTCCTATCGCTAAATTCGCTGATTACTTTGGTCGAGTTTACGCTGAAATCGCTTGTCTTGTTCTTTACACCATCGGTCAAGCTGTTATGGCGTCCGCCAAGGGCATCGTACAATTCTCTGCTGGGTCATGTATCCACACTTTAGGTATCAGTGGAATGTTTATGCTTCAAAACATTATTATTGCCGATATCTCTTCTTTGAGAAACAGATGTAAGTACTTTATCTGCATTGAACGATCATGATGCTGATCAGACATCTAGACTGGTGGTTGGTTGCTCCTTCCGTTCCTCAGGTATTCAACTCATTCCTTGGTGCCAATGTCGCCAAGTCAATGTTAGGTTATGGCTCAGAAGATAATTCGTGGAGATGGGGTATCGGTGAGCTTGCAATTCTTGACGCTCATGCCAGGTGCTGACGAGTATCCATAGCCATGTTCTGTATCCTTATTCCACCTATCACTACCCCTATCATCATCACTCTTTGGTTAGGTACCAAGCCTACACGTGAGATCCGATCTCAAATCAAACAAGCTAAAATCGAAAAAAATGCTGGCAAAACCTTTGGTCAACGATTCTGGGACGATGCTAAAGACATCTTCTGGAAGCTCGATGTCATCGGTCTTCTTCTCTTCGTCGCTGGTATCGGTCTTTTCTTGGTCACCCTCACCTTGGCCAACTCACGATACAACAAATGGAGTGATGCTCACACTATTGCTCAATTAATTGTTGGTTTCGCCCTGGCTTGCGGTTTCGTTGTTTGGGAAAGATGGTTCGCTCCTATCCCATTACTTCCTTTCGCTTTGATCAAAAGAAAAACCGTTATCGGATGTTGCTTGATCGCTTTATGGCATCCTCTTGCCGGTAGATGTGTTAGTACCTATCTTTATACCTATCTTCAAGTTGCCGCCAACCAATCTCAACTCTCCGCCACCCGAATCACCAGTTTCCCAACTATTGGTGGTTGGGTTACTGCCGTTATTGGTGCTCTGGTTGCTAGAAGATTCCGAATGCTCAAACCTATCATCATTTTCGGGATGTTTATCGAGACCCTTGCTACCGGTCTTATGCTTAAATACAGAACTAGTGGTAGTTCTCAAGCTGAACTTGCTATCATTCAAGTATTGCGAGGTGAGTGAAAGATGGTGAAATAAGCTGGAAATAAACTGCTGATACTTCTACCAGGTGCTTCAAATGGTTTTATTCCATACCCAATCCAAGCACTTATTCAAGCTGCTGCTCCTCACGAACACCTTGCTCTTGTCACTGCCGGTTGGACCGCTATCTACTACGTCGCCTTCGGTATTGGTGCTGCTATCAGTGGTGCTATGTGGACGAACATCGTTCCAGACAAGCTCAACGCCTACTTGCAAGGTAACCAAACACTCGTCGCTGCTGCTTACAGTGATCCTTTGACCTACGCTACTAAATGGCCAGTCGGTACGTGGCAAAGAGATGGTGTAGCCAGGGCTCAAGATGAGGCTCAACGAACCATGGTTATCGTCGGTACCGTAATCTCTTTCATTGGTCTCCTCACCGCTATCTTCTTACTTGAGAACCTCAAACTTACCGACAACCAATCATTGGAGGAATCAGAAGAGTACATCACTGAAGCTGAGAAGAACCAAAAGAAAGCTTTGACAGTTGCCGCTATCAGAGATGGCCCTGTTCCTGCTCAATAAACGGTATGATGTGTTACGACTTCTGGCTGTTCAGCTATTACATACATAACCCCGACGTGCTTCACATGAGTTTATATTTATAATATTCCCCACTTTATAATCTACCCATCATGCATAGTTTGACCTATATTATGCCTAGTTGAGAGAAGACTTTATATGATGCCCCATACAAATTCCAGTACCAGTCACAAAAGTTTTATCTTATTCGCTTGAAATAGACAACTCTATCATTGGTAAACTGGATATCACTGGCATTTTCTATGACGAAAGATGTTTTAGCACCTCCGTTGATGGTGATATGATGTGATTTTCCAGCTTCAAATCCCCATTCTCGTAGATTTGCTGAACCTCTCAAGTCATGGGGCGCCGAAACTTTGAGTGTGAAGACATTCAAGTGTACTCTCCATTCAGCTTCGATTTTACCAAAAGGAGTTGCAACGACTGCGGATGCCCATGCCAGACCTAAACTCATAGGACTAACGGTGAAAGTCTTGAAACGGGGAGTAGTTGGTCGTACACCTACTACATAGGCTGGTAAAGCAGCAGTTGCCGCCGCCGACCAGCCATGAGCTGAGTAGAACCAAAGTCAGCAGAAGTTGTGCCGGCTTTGACAGGTCGCCTACATACCTAAAAATGTAAAACCTCCCATTCCTGGAGACCCATCGGTCAACATCAATTCCCAGAGTGTACCGGTAACTGTAAATACAAGATCAGAATATGCTTTACACAACGTTTCCAGATATCACTACTTACATCCTGGACTAGAAATAGCTGTTTATCAGTACGTGAAATATCTATTCGACTCAATCTCACTCACTGATTGGGCAATGAAGTAGGAACCAATATTTTATCCAAAATTTCTTTGGCATGATCTTTTGCTCCAGCTTGAAACGCTGCAAAAAGATGCCACCCGCTAACAAAATTTGATATACTTTCACGATATCCACTTTTGCGATCGAATGCTAGTAGACCTCTAGGGTGTGATAATTCTCTAGACAAGGTCTCAAGTACAACCTGAACACGACTTCAGCCATGACTTCACCACTTGCAATATCGCAAAACTCACTTTGGACCGCTCGCAATCAGCTAACCCAGACAGAACACAATATACGTTCGCATCTTGCGCGATGACATCCGGAGAAGCAGCAGTAATACCATATGCGCCGGTCTTTTCGTTCCATAAGTGCTGGTTAACCGCATCGGCAGTTCTTTCCGCTTGAGCTTGATAAGTGGCTTGAGCGGTATGATTTCCTAGGTACTTTGCTATTTCGATGATCTGTTTCAAAGAAGCAACATATTGTGCATTCAGTTTGGTGCTATGTCCTAGTCGAGGAGGCTGAAATACAGAATTAGAATAATGCTCGTTTAATCTTCCAGGCTATTCCACTTACATCATAATAGTTGTACTCCCTAGCGTCACGTGCCTTGTTGGAATCACAGAAAATCAAACCCTTGCCATCTATGAAAGTTTCCACTCTAGCAAGTTGACCTTGAACAGCTGGGAATAGATTTTTCAACTCGTTATCGGTGATAGCGCCAAACATCCACGCATCATAGATGGTTTGTATCATGTAAAGCTCATATGAAAGAGAGAAGTCTGCAAGAAAGATTCATGAGCTTTAGATCAACTTCTGTAAGACGCACTCACAATGGCCTCTGATCCTGTAAAAGAAGTCATCAGAGACTTGTACCACACCAGGTCCAGCAGGAAATGTGGGAAGTATTTGAGCCGCAAATCGACCGTCTTTACCTCTGTGAGAAGCGAGAAGATCGATGGTACCCTTCAACGCATCTAGATCATAAGTGGAATAAGCCACGGGTGGACCCATGATGGCAGCATCTCCACCCCACACCACTCGGTCTCTCTTCCCACCATCTAAAAGACAATCTAATGTAGTAGTTCCAGCGGCGAAATCTACCAAATCTTGCTGATTATCGAGGTTGCTTTGGTATAAGACTTTTCCGTCTATATTTGATGTAGCGAGAATATTTGTATATGTTGCGAGCGCATCAGGACCTGGACCAAACCCAAATGCACCTTGAGGTATGGATGACTGTGTAATAGGAGATGACTGAAATTCGGATGATTCGATAGTGTAGACTTTATCGCCATTAATGGAAACTACTATACCGTCCTTGGACATACGGGTAGAGATCGATGACATTTCGTTGATGATGATGGATTTAGGTAAAGGTGCAGTTTTGAAATAGATATTCTCAACAGAAGTAGCGTTTTCATCTGTAAAACCGAAAACAGCAGAAATCGAATCGGTTTTCAAACGCTCAGATTCTGGTTGACCAGCGCGTAGATACCCGACTTGATTAATCTGCAGCATGTGTTCGATTAGCTAGATTATTCTACAACATAGTGGATCTCACTGACGTAGAAGACATATCCTTGAAGATTGGTCATTGAGACACCCCAACCACAGCCAGCACGGTGTATTGTAACATCGAACGACAGAGTATAATCCTGCCAATCAAACGATTCAGAATGTTTGATGGCTCGAGTTGCGGATATAAGTGCACCTTGCGGCGTGGTTTGCCATAGCGGAGGAGTCGATCCTTTCGCAGCGGTACATAGCTATGTGTTAATTAGCGACAGTCAGACTACAATTGGGAACTTACCTGCATGGTTCTTGCGCCAGCGTCCCATAAATGATTATACCTATCATCTGAACAACTGAATCTGGAAGGCAATTGTGTTGGGTGTATAGTGGAGATGGTTGCCATAAAACCTATCGAAGGGTTGTAGGGAGGTCCCGGGGTTTTGGGGTTTTTGATCCATCGCACTTTTGACCAACTTCTATATACCATTCAATAGCATTTTTGATGTAGTTTTCAATTATGTAATCCTTTCATTCAGGGCTGCGACAGTACTTGAGATATACCCAATATTAGGTATTTTCATAGATGTCCACCGCTCTCAGGTGGACAAAATCATTGGGTGCGGTGGACATTTTGGTGGACATTTTTGATGGAAATTTGGCGGGTTAGGGGGTTACATGCCGGTCCTGGGGGGGGGGGGGGGTTAGGGGGTTAGGGGGTTAGGGGGTTAGGGGGTTAGGGGGTTAGGGGGTTAGGGGGTTAGGGGGTTAGGGGGTTAGGGGGTTAGGGGGTTAGGGGGTTAGGGGGTTAGGGGGTTAGGGGGTTAGGGGGTTAGGGGGTTAGGGGGTTAGGGGGTTAGGGGGTTAGGGGGTTAGGGGTTAGGGGTTAGGGGGTTAGGGGGTTAGGGGGTTAGGGGGTTAGGGGGTTAGGGGGTTAGGGGGTTGGGTTAGGGGGTTAGGGGTTAGGGGGTTAGGGGGG